>NC_086109.1:13326331-13642738 GCF_963921235.1 Mobula hypostoma | reverse complement strand
ATACACTTCAGAGATCGCCTGGCATCAGTGATCACATAACCAGGACCTGTGATAGGCATCAGCTGCTCCTACGACCATCCACCACCTGCTCCAATGGCTTCATGTGACCCTGACTGGGGGGCTAAGCAGGTGCTACAACTTGCCCAAGGGTAAGCTGCGGGCTAGCAGAGGGAAGGAGCCCCTTCCACCTCCTTTGGTAGAGACGTACCTCCACCCCGACACCTGAGTGATGAGAATAAAGTGGGATTAGTGTCAGCTTTAAATAAATGGGTACATGATGGTCAGTAGGCATCGGGGGGGGGGGTGCCAAAGTGCCTGTTTCCATGCTGTATCTCTCTATCTCATGATTGACTAAGTGTAAACAAGATAGAGGCGGAAGAGATTGCAGATACTGGAATCTGGAGGAACAATTGCTGAAGGTACTCAGAGACACAAGGGATTCTGCAGATCCTGGAACGGAACTCTTGAGCAGCACCCAAGAGATCTTGAACTGCCCTGATGAAGAGACACGGCCTGATACGTCGACTGTTCACTACGTTCCCCCCCCAAACCCCATAGATGCTGCCTGATGAGTTCCTCCAACACTCTTTGTGTGTTGTGAAAGAAAATCAGCGGGCCGGGCTGCATCTGCAGAGGCAAATGAACGCTCACTGTTTCAGATTGAGAGCCTGCGTCAGGACAAGTACAGTCAAATGCTGGAAAATCTCAGTGGCAGGATATGGCCCATGTTTCAGTGAAGTCTCTGATACAGGGTGTGAGGCTCATATACTGGCATCCTACTCCATGCTTTTAAACACACCTTATCTAATTTCAATCATGAATGCATCAGATATAGATGTAATGTGAGATAAGTTTTGGCCTGTGTGTGAACTTGAGGTTGCCTGGGCTTGATGGCTCAGAGGGAAAGAATTTACACTCAGTGGCCACTTTATTATGTGTGGAAGCTATGCCACAGCTGGGGTGAACTACACAGGTCTCCAAAAGCTTCCCTGAGATAGGTGAACAAGTCATCAGCGTGGTCTTCCCCAGCATCACCGCGCATACGTGCTTCCTCTAAAGCTGCACCCCTGAGCAGGGACATAACAAAGTCATACTGATCCTGGTCAGACTGATCTTCACTATGAAGTGCACGTTGCATTTCTTCAATAAAGTCATCAACAGACCTCTCATCTTTCTCAACATCCCCTGTAAATGGAACAATGTGTCTTTCCCTTGGGACATATACATAGGACCTTCTGCTTAATTTATCAATGGTTGCCATGGCTTCATCATACCTACTACGCAATTCCCTAATTTGTTCATTCAAATCAAGTTCAACTGGTGTGTCCTCCGAGCATGACATCGTAAACCCTCAAGTCTTTAAAGTTTTCACAAGCCTGCAAAAGGGAGCGGCTGCTGTCCTTTGCTGCAAACGCGATGGCTTCACGGCCCGCAGTTCCCGGGGTCCACGTCACCACTCTGCGTCCTGACATCAGTCGCTGATGTCCCGGCCCGTTCCCGAGGCCCCACCGCGCTCTCTCCTTCCGCCCGATGGGAACTCGGTCCTGTCTTCACCACTGCTGTATTAGGTACTGTATATTATACTGCATACAGCAGTCAGAGACCCTCTCAACTGGCTTGGAATTAACCCCACTCCTGGTACCAGATTTTGTAACCTGGGGAAAAGCACACACTCAGGACAACAAGGACTTTTTCGGGTTTTAATTCCTTTATTGGTTTTTGATGTTTAAGTGCCAGAAGAGGGTCGCAAAGCAAAACCAACGAATTTACAACCAGTTCTTGCTGTTACAATCTCGGTTTAACTTCCGATTCACACCCTTGTGTATGGACAGAATTGCGTTTGCAGTATAAAAATACCAGAACTAATACGGTACTAATATGGTAGTGGCAATCCTGAAGGAACACAATACAAACAACATTAGAATCCCACCCACCCTGCACCTTATACATAACAGTGAAAAATGTAAGCGAATACATCTCATCTAAGACGTACACACGTGCTGAACTTCCGAACAGAGACTAAACATTCACGTTACACGGTTACATGCACAATCAGTCCCGATACAATAAAGTTAGACAAAAGGTACACCTTGGCACAACTTTTACAAGATATTGCCTGGTAGTTAAATTACAGGAAGACTGATCTACTTGGATGCTGAGGAACTTGATATAAGTCATGCTACTCAGCATTGATTTCTTCACTCGTGGAAATCTAAAGCATCCACATGTAAAACAAGTCAAGTTACCGATATTCTCGATCCGCCAACAAGCATAAATGAATTCACATGGATATTGTCAATTAATGCTCACCTTTCCTCACCATGCCCAGTCTCGGGAGGAGCCAAATCCAACACCTTACGTTTTCAGCAGAAAGCAAAATGGTCTCTCCACTATCCTGCGCGTGCGTAATGACATCAATATCTCCCTTAAAGGAGGGAGGAGAAAATGGCTGCGTGACGCAGCGCATGCAGCCGTTCTGAATGAATATCGATATGTGTAACTAGGGGTGCCGTGCATCAATCCGAATTTGATGGAGACAGCCGTGAAGCGCAGAGGAACATCTGGAGAAACTTCTGAAATGCCTGCTTCACTGCCGCTGCTACTGTGCAATCGAGAATCTCCGGAGACGTAGGCCCCAAATCCTTGGCTTTCCATATCGCCTGTTGCCGGGGCCGGGGTCGAACTGCTCGGCAGAGATGGTGCTCGGTGCATCGGTGTCAGCAGGTGGCCGAAGGCTCGGAGTTTTTCGGACGGACTCGGGTCAAACTGTGGTCGGATGCTTCCGGGATGCTGCATTGGCAAGTTGGCGGCGCTGGAGGTTTACTGTCTGCGTGAGATGATGGGACTTTTACTGTGCCATGGTCTGTTCTTATCAAATTACGGTATTGCTTTGCACTGTTGTAACCATATGTTATAATTATGTGGTTTTTGTTAGTTTTTAAGTCTGTTTGTCATGTGTTTTCGAGATATCATTCTGGAAAAGCATTTTTATAATTTCTTAATGCATTCATTACTAAATGACAATAAAAGGGGACTGTGTGTCTTCATAATCATAAAGGCACAGACAACAATTGTAGCATTACCCGGATGGAAGCCTAAGTACACTTTTAACGATACTGAATAAGATCCAATGGTCACCCGGTTACATATGTACAACTATACATTAATGCAAATATGGGATCCAGGGCCCAGGTTAGTGGAAGGAAACATTGTAGTGAGCCTGATGCTGAACCATTGGAATTTCAGAACGATCAGATAGCGGATTATTGGAGTTTTGCTGGTAGTAGATATATTCAAATAACTACACAAACACAGCAAAGAACTCAAAAGCAAGCATAGATTGTTCGATAGGAAGTAGTTAATCTTGAAGTGAGAATGCATACAAGGGATTTGGTTTCACTTGAGAAAAAGTGGAAGTAGTTGTGTGAGGTATATAGCGGTCACTTTTCCTGCGATCTCAGGACCCTGTTGGGCATCGGTAATGTGGAACTCTGCAAGTCCAATTCACAGTTTTATTGGCGAACAGCGGGGACAGACGGCCGGGGAGCTGTGTAGCCTCATTTGTAGCAAGGACTAGGTCTCAAATGGTGGAGTCTCCTGTTTGTAGCCACCTAGGAGAGAGGCATTGAAGTTAGTGCATTCCACCGGAGTGCAAGAGGTGGTGTGATGCGACATCAATGCTGCTTTCCAGTGTTCGCTCAGCAGAAGACAGGAGGTATTGTGTTTAACTGCAGACTGTTGCAATATTGCTGGACTCAGGGACTTGGAATAGTTTTCTTCGTGTGACTGTATTTTACTGCTGTCTTCTACATGCTATGTGTGAGTGTGTGTGACTGCTGGTACGGTGCCCTGTACCTTGGCCCCAGAGTAGCAATGTTTTGTTTGGCTCTACTCATAGATATTCATGTATGGTTGGATGATAATTAAACATGAACTTGAATTTGACAGGGAACTTGAAAATATTGTAGACATATTGCTGCACTGTTACCAGCTATGGTGCAATGTAGCTAGGTTTTTGCTAAATCTTGCAACAGTACCATTGCCTTTTGCATGAATTACGAAATAAAGGGCAAGGGATGGAAATGGAGCAAATAATAGCAAAGCACATGTGCCATAGTTCCCTGAAAGTGGAAGCATATCGTCAGTGGCCACTTTATTAGGTACACCTATACACCTTCTCGTTAATACAAATTACTGATCAGCCAATCGTGTGGCAGCAGCTCAATGCATAAAAGCATGCAGACATGGTCAAGAGGTTCAGGTGTTGTTCAGACCAAACATCAGAATTGGGAGAAAATGTGATCTAAGTGACTTTGAACGTGGAATAATTATTGGTGTTAGATGGGGTGGTTTGAGTATTTCTGAGATTGCTGATTTCCTGGGATTTTCATGTGCAACAGTCTCTGGAGTTTACAGAGAATGGTGCGAAAAAGGAAAAAAAGTACATAGCGGGTGAGAATTCTGTTGGCAAAAACACTTTGTTAATGAGGGAGGTCAGAGGAGAATGGCCAGACTGTTTCAAGCTGAGAGAAGGGCGGAAGTAACTCAAGTAACCACATGAGAAAACAGTGGTAGGCAAGGGGGCATCTCTGAATGGACAAGATGTCAAAGCTTAAAGTGGATAGGCTACAGCAGCAGAAGACAATGAACATACACTCAGTAAACAACAGGAATTCTGCAGATGCTGGAAATTCAAGCAACACACATTAAAGTTGCTGGTGAACGCAGCAGGCCAAGCAGCATCTATAGGAAGAGGTGCAGTCGACGTTTCAGGCCGAGACCCTTCGTCAGGACGAAGGGTCTCGGCCTGAAACGTCGACTGCACTTCTTCCTATAGATGCTGCTTGGCCTGCTGCGTTCACCAGCAACTTTAATGTGTGTAACATACACTCAGTGGCCAGTTTATTATGTACAGGAGGTAAACTGCAAAGTGGCCACTGGGTGTACATGTGTTTGTAACCTTCCCCTTAGATATTGAGTTATGACACCTGTTTCTTGAACATTCCAATCTGTAAAAAGTGCAGCCAATGATATTAACGAGCAAGAAATTAACAACAAGATGTGCAGGAATGTAAGAAGCTGAAGGGCGTAGTGGACTTAGCCCAATATATCACTGCCACATCCCTCTTCCCCATTGGTAGTATCTCCAGGAAGCAATGCATCATAAAGATAGCATCCATCATCAAAGGTCCCTACCATCGAGGATATGCCTTTGATGGTGAACGCTGGCAACAAGAGAACCCAGGTGCAGATGAACAACAGACTCCCATGTGAGGACGGAAACCAGAGTTTATACATAAGAATGGCAGATACATATGAGTGAAGTTATCCCTACTGGTTCTAGAGCCTGATGGTTGAGGGGTAATAACTGTTTCTGGATCTTGTGGTGTGAGTCCTGAGGCTCCTGTACTTTCTTCCTGTCGACAGCAGTGAGAAGAGAGCATGACCTCGGTGGTGGGAATCACTGATGATAGATGCAGTTTTCCTGTGACAGTGCTCCGTGTCGATCTGCTCAATGGCTGGGAAGGCTTTATCTGTGATGGACTGGGAGACTAATCTGGAAAACTTACAAAGCAAAATAAGAACTGAAATGACAATTTTCAGAAAACATTATGTACATACGAATACGCTTAGATGAACACTACCTATGGTAAAATAGGGAAGAGGAATAACAGATATTAGCAAATCACACAACAGTCAGATAAAACTTCTGAGGATTAATTTCCATCAAGGAAAACAGGATTTAGCACTCTATGTGAGCATATGCAATTCTGATAAGAAATACACACCATTAAACTTCAATGAGAGCACAAGCCAGAAATATGAAATTATCACTACAGAAGAAAAGGTTAACCAATGGAAGAGCATGACTCTCCATGGAAGACATCCTCAGGGCCTGAGCAGATTGATGTCGACAAGAAACTCTGGCTCAGGGTTGGAGATCTCTTCCCATAAACAGAAGAGATCCTTGTAACAACACAGAGTGAAGTGGTTAATAGAAGAAAACAGCAAAAAAAAAATAAAAGACCAACAGATTCAAGATGATAAATGTAGAAAATGCCAAGAAAAGCCAGGAACAATCCAACATATTGCAGGATCATGTAACTGTTTAATTCAATCTGATTACTTACACAGGGATAATTAAGTGGCAAACATCGTTCACCAAAATCTAGCTTTAAAATACAAACTCATAAAATAAATCATGCTTTTCTGTAATTACAAGCCTGATCCATTTATAGAGTCTGAATCCCACAGATTATATTATGACTGATCCATTGTTACAGATAGAACAATCCATGATATCCGTCCGGATGTAATAATACAGGATAAACAAGCAGGAACAACTTACTTAATAGACATAGCCATTCCAAACATGCATAATTTATAGAAATTAATAAGTGAGAAAGTGAGAAATACCAGAAATATGCTGAAATAAAAGAGGAATTTGAAAGACTTTGGAACATGAACAGGGAATACATTGCCCTGATAGTAATATCTACAACTGGTATCATCCCAAAGGCATTGCACTATAGCATTAAGCAATTAAGGCTGCACAGTAATATCTATGTACAGTAAATCTTCGGAAAGACACAATACTAAGCACCACTAGAACAATCTGAAAGTTCCTAGCAATTGAGAAATATGTGTGCTTGGCTATGCAGGGGTTACCAGGTTCAGCTGAGAAAAAACAAATAAATAATAATAATAATAATAATTTTATTTAGAGAATGCTTTTCATACAGATGATGATACACATACAGATACAGATGATGATATCAACATGCTTCACAGTGGGATAAAAGTACAAATATGAAAAACAAAATAAAAATAAATATGTACATCAAAGACAAAAAGATGTTAGCTAAAAGCAAGGTTAAATAAATATTTCTGAGTTGGCATTTAAAAGTGTCAACTGAGTCTGCATCCCTTATGGATTTAGGTACTGAGTTCCACAGTTTAGGAGAATAGCTCAGAAAAGCTGACCTGCTAATTCTCTTTTGAAGGAAATTATTTATATTGAAGAGACCGGAGAGAGCTTGAGCAGGATTATAAAACTGTGATGTACTCTGGTCCCAAACCATTAAGAGCTTTAAAAACAAGTAAGAGAACTTTAAAATCAATTCTAATGGATACAGGAAACCAATGTAGAGTAGCTAGTGCAGGAATGATATGCTCCCTCATCTTGGTCTTTGTTAGAAGTCCAGCAGCGGTGCTCTGAATGAGTTGAAGTTTGTCAATAGGTTGTTTTGGAAGGTCAGTAAAAAGTGCATTGCAGTGATCTAGTCTATTCGATATAAAGGTGTGAATTAGTTTTATTATGTGACTGAAATGAACATGCCGTTTGAAAATTTACGTTACGCCACAGCAAGAAGAAACCATTTCTTTTTTGTTGTCTTGATGACGGGGCTCAGCCCAAAATATCAACTCTTTTCCATAGATGCTGCCTGGCCTGTTGAGGTCCTCCATCATTTTGTGTGTGTTGCTCTGATTTCCAGCATCTGCAGATTTTCTCTTGTTTGTCTTTTTTATTGTAACTTCTTTCATGGTCTTGGTTCCAGGCAGGAGGGCATCAAAAATTGCACAAGAATGATCAGTGATAGTGATATCAGACAGGGAGACAGGAATAATTCCCTTTCTCTTTCTCCTATGGTCCACTCTCCTCTCCTATCAGATACCTTCCTCTTCAGCCTTTTACCTTTCCCACCTGCATGGTTTCACCTATCACTTTCTAGCTACACAACAGGAATTCTGCAGATGCTGGAAATTCAAGCAACACACATCAAAGTTGCTGGTGAACGCAGCAGGCCAGGCAGCATCTCTAGGAAGAGGTGCAGTCGACGTTTCTCGGCCTGAAACATCGACTGCACCTCTTCCTAGAGATGCTGCCTGGCCTGCTGCGTTCACCAGCAACTTTGATGTGTGTTACTTTCTAGCTACCCTCCTTTCCCTCCCCCCACCTTTTTATTCTGATGTCTTCCTCCTTCCTTTTCAGTCCTGAAATGGTCTCGGGCCAAACTGTCAACAGTTTATTCATTTCCATAGATACTGCCTGACCTACTGAGTTCCTCCAGCATTTTGCGTATGTTGCTTTGGATTTCCAGCAACTGTAGACTTTCTCGTGTTTACTACTTAACACTTAACCCTTTTGTCATTGCTAAGTCAAGTGTACTTCCAAGTTAATAGGTGGGCTCAGTGACACAGTGGGTAAGATCTAGGCTGTCTAGTGAGCACATGAATTCACGTGCTACAGAATTTGCAATTGAGAGATCAATAATATGAATATTGAAATCACCAGAGATGAGAATCCTCCCTATCACAGTTCAATATAATAGTGGATAAGAATTCTGAGAATTCCAAGAGAAAGCAGGCACTGGATTTAAGAGGCCGATAAATGATTACACGGTAACAGGATCCGTACCACAAATTTCAAAAATATGTACCTCAAAACTTGAAAATTTGTTGGTAGACAGTAGGTTGCATCAAAGTGCTTCTCGAACACAGAGGCAAGCCCACCATCTCGTCCACTTGGCCTTGGTATGCTGAAGCTGCCAGAATCATGAGTAAAACAGTTCAGGTAACTGGCTACACGCACAAAATGCTGGAGGAACTCAGTAGACCAGACAGCATCTATGGAAAAAAGTACGTCGACTGTACTTTTTTTTCTATCGAAGCTGCCTGGCCTGCTGAGTTCCTCCAGCATTTTGTGTGTGCTGTTTGGATTTCCAGCATCTGCAGATTTTCTCTTGTTTCAGATACTGGCTGCAACCATTTGGCTTTAACCAGCTCTCAGCTACAAAAAAAAGCATAAAATTAAGGTCTATAGGGGTGATAAAATCATTGAAGATAAAAGTTGTGTTTGAAAGGGATCTCACATTTAGAAGAACAAGCTTGAACAGGGTAGCTTGGAGTAGTGCAACAGATTTTAAGAGTTGAAAGTTATTTGTGCTAACAACTTTAATAGAATAGTTCAATCTTTTGCACAGGTGCTGCAGTTCCTCCAGCATTTTGTGTGTGTTGCTGTGGATTGCCAGAATCTGCAGAATCTCTGGGGTTTATAAAAACAGACGTTGGCTCCTGTGGGCAATAGATAACAAAGTAAAATAAAACCACTTCCACAAAAAAAGGAACATAGGAAACAGGCAAATGGATATTGCAAAACACCAACAATTGAAATTGGAGCAGAGCAGCACTTACAGAAAAGAAGAGAGTTATAATATGATGGACAGTTCGGCAGAAGTTTTTCATAAGCAATGGGAATGGTCTTCGATGTTGAGTTTGTCACTGTCAGTCTTCATCTATCTACGGAAAGGGTAATGACTTTATGGTGAGAAAATTCTGTTTTAAGCCTTGGCTGCAGAAAGCACCAAGATCATTTGTTGAGAACCTTGTGAAGTCAACATGAGATCATTTCCACTTTTTGTTGTACTGGGAATGTCCTAGGATATTCAAATGATAAGACAGATGGTGTTGCAAAAGGTAGCCAATGCAGGCGACAGAGTTATCACAAGTAACCTCTGGTCAATGTGAAAGTAGCGACATTTTGCTCCATGTAATAACAATGGCATGTGATTGCCAAGGTATATTTTAGGTGTGATTAGGAACCTGACCCTTCCTCTCACCAGAGCAAATTTTGGATCGTTCCTTACAATGTAGAAACCAGATGCAGCAAATGCCATGGCATTGTCTCAGCTGCATTAGCAGTTCATCAGGGTGCTTCTCGCTTTCTCGATATTTAGGAGCATGTTCTGTAGACCCTGGAAGACCTGAATGAGCAGGCTCAGACCAGACTGCAGCGTCCAATGTCCAGACTGTCCACAGAGTTCAGTACAGCCTGTCAATCTTCTGGCATTTCATTGATGAGCTACTTGTTCGTGGGTATCCATTATTGGAGACACAAGAGATCGCAGATGGTATAGCCTGAACCAATTGACAACATGCTGGAGGATCTCAGTGAGCCATACAGTATCCTTGAAAAGAAAAGAATTGTTGACATCGCAGGGTAAGGGTTTCTTCTTTTATGTTACTGCTAAGGTGAATAAAGTGTCTTCTCTGTACTGTTAACTGCTGAGACAGTGGTTCTCTATAGCGCAAACACGAGGAATTCTGCAGATGCTGGAATTTCAAGCAACACACATCAAAGTTGCTGGTGAACGCAGCAGGCCAGGCAGCATCTCTAGGAAGAGGTACAGTCGACGTTTCGGGCCGAGACCCTTCGTCAGGACTAACTGAAAGAAGAGCTAGTAAGATCTCTATAGCAGCATGTTTGGGTTATAATTAGTGATAATAGGACTTGTATTCATTTGCTAACCAATTGGGATAGATGATATTCTTTCTGTCGGTGTGAAAGCTGTTAGCTTGCATGGGCTTCAGGAAGAAGACACGAAGAGGATGAAGAGAGAAGAGGTGGCTTGAGGAGATGGTTGCCGGACCCACTGGGCCTGGGCTCAGAGCAGGAGCTCAGGGGTCGACGACGAGCGAAGGAGGATCAGCAAGAGGAAATCCGTGAGCTCCAACGTTGTGCACTGGACTTGTTTATGAGATTATTGGTGGCTTTTATTTGTTTTCCTTTTCTTTTGTTTCTCTACTAACCCCATACTTAAATATAAATTCTTAATCGTTTAACTGCACATTGTGGACTGAATGTTATTTCGGGGTACAGCTGTTACACAAGGGACAGAACACACAGCATCCACCCAAACGAGAGTGCTAAGGTTTGGCCGGGCAGGGGGTTATCACCCCGAGGTCATGCCACCTGGCAAAGCAAGTGTTACACCAGTTTATGTTCAAGTTTAAGTTTTAAACACAAGATAGTCTGCAGATGCTGGAAATCCAGAGCAATACACTCGAAATGCTGGAGGAACTCAATATGCAAGGAAGCATCAATGGAAATGAATAAACAATCAATGTTTTGGGTCAAATCCCCTTTTCAGGACTGGAAAGGAATGGGGAAGACACCAGAAATAAAAGGTGAGTGGAGGGGAAGGAGGATAGCTAAAAGGTGATAGGTGAAGCCAGGTGGGTGGGAAAGGTCAAGGGATGGAGAAGAGGGAATCTGATAGGAGTGGAGAGTGGACCATAGGGAGAAGGAAAGGAGAAGGAGACCCAGAGGGTGAGAAGATGTAAGAGGCCAGAATGCGGAATAGAAGAAGAGGGAAGGGGGAGGGAAAATTATATTATGAGAAGGCAAAATTAATGTTAATGCCATCATGCTTGCGGCTGCCCTGATGGAATACAAGGTGTTGGTCCTCTACCCTGAGGGTGGCACACGAGGAGGCCATGAACCAACATGTCAGAACAGGAATGGGGATTGGAATTAAAATGTCTGACCACTGCGAAATTCCACTTCTGGAGGATGGAGTGGAGGTGCTCAGATAAGGTGAGAGAGGGAAAAGGGGATAGGGAATGGTGAAGGGGTGATGGGTATCACTGGAAGCTTGAGAAATCAATGGTCATGCCATCAGGTTGGGGGCTATCCAAACGGAATATAAGGTAATGTGGTGAGCATTTAGTCCACAATGACAGACAAGGCAGCTGGTTGAACGCAACAACGGTTTTATTGTGATAAACACAAAACCGACCAGGCTCCATGGCCCGAAGAGTGAACCCAACCAGCCTCATACAGATGGGGGAGGTGACCATCACACACCCCGGTTACAGTCAGGGTGACCCACAAATACACAACTGTATAACTGTATAACCCAAGATAAAATGTAGCAATAAATAAACTGGAACTTCCCACCATAATCCCACCAAAAGCATTTTAACACAAGAACAATAAACAGTGCTAGTCATTATAAATGCAGGGGTGGGCTGTTGACCATGCCTCCCACTTACCCACCCAGAGCATCACATTGCCCCCACCCAAGTGGTCAGCCATTCCTGGCAAACCCAGAGTCCATGACAAAGCTCAGAAGTCCCGGTAGGCATCGACACTGTCGCCTGTTTGTGTGAGGCAAGAGGCAGGGCCCCCGGAGTGTCACTTCCTTCTTTCAGCCTTGTTGAGTTAGTGGTGGCCAAGGACTGACATGGTGCTGGCCGGTCCCAGTGCAGCAGGACTGCCTTCCGTTGCTCAGGCAACCACATCGGATGTGTGGTCAAGCACCTCTCCCGGCCCCTTCCAGTGGCTTCCAAGCCCGGGGGATAGTTCCCTTTTCCAGAAGGGGTAGTACTTTATACTTTATTGTCACCAAACAATTGATACTAGAACGTACAATCATCACAGCGATATTTGATTCTGCACTTCACACTCCCTGGATTACAAATATTAAATATTAAAAATAGTAAAATTAGTAAATATTAAAAATTTAAATTATAAATCATAGATAGAAAATAGAAAAATGGGAAGTAAGGTAGTGCAAAAAAAAACTGAGAGGCAGGTCCGGATATTTGGAGGGTATGGCCCAGATCTCGGTCAGGATCCGTTCAGCAGTCTTATCACAGTTGGAAACAAGCTGTTCCCAAATCTGGCCGTAGAAGTCTTCAAGCTCCTAAGCCTTCTCCCGGAGGGAAGAGAAGGCTCAGAGAGAGACGAAAAGTGTGTTGGCTGGGTGGGTCGTGTCCTTGATTATCCTGGCAGCACTGCTCCGACAGCGTGCAGTGTAATGTGAGTCCACGGACGGAAGATTGGTTTGTGTGATGTGCTGCACCGTGTTCACGATCTTCTGCAGCTTCTTTCAGTCTTGGACAGGACAACTTCCATACCAGGTTGTGATGCACCCTAGAAGAATGCTTTCTACGGTGCATCTATAAAAATTAGTGAGGGTTTTAGGGGACAGGCCAAATTTCTTTAGTTTTCTCAGGAAGTAAAGGCGCTGGTGGGCCTTCTTGGCAGTGAACTCTGCTTGGTTGGACCAAGTCAGGTTGTTTGTGATAGTAGACCCATACCGGGGCCCCCTCCATGTACTGCTGCACTGGTGCCCTAGACTGGCGGCCCAGCCTCTTCTGGGACAAGCAAGCTCCATGTCCTGCCTGTACCCAGGCCAGAGGAAGCGTTCACATAGCCTGCCCAACGTCTTTGCAACTCTGAAATGGCCGGCCCGCACCAGCCCGTGCACCGACTTACAGCACCATGGTGCGCAGCCCCCGGGGGACCACCAGCTGCAAGAGGCTTCTCTCACCATCGGACAACTGCCACCGTCTGAACAGCAACCCGCCGTGGACCTCCGGCGTTCCCCACCGCGAGTATAGGGCTTTGCTCCCTGGGTCCAGGGCAGAGACTTCTGTGCACTCCGTCTGTCGGCCCACGCTCAGCCATTCCCTCACCCGGGCCAGCACGGGATCACTCACTGGTTCGCTGTGCAGCTGTTGGTTCATGGTGGGGAGGTCGTCGCCGGCTGTCATTTGCCCCTGGTCCAGCTGTGCTGCGTTGGGCCGATGCTCGATGTGCTTCTCCGCCAAGGGCTGCTGTGAAACCGGTAGTGGTTCGCCTCTGCTCGAAACGTCACCCCGAAGGCCCTGTAGTCACGCTGCTCTGCTGGCGTTAAGTCGAGGAAGGCCCACAGGGCATCTCCCTCCAGTGCCAGGGCAAGGTTCCCCGCTGTCTTGGTGGATCCACCTACTGCGCCGTGCGGCAAGTTTGACTTGCGTCAGGTAAGGCTGCAGGCAGCTGGTACCATTGTATCTGGGGAGATTCAGGGTGGGCCCTGGGGCATAAATCGTCGAGGCCCTTTGGTCTTCTTGTTGTTCCAGCAGCGTCTGCCATGGTGCCCGTCCTCCCATGGCTACGGCGTCTTGGGTTCCCCGGTGTGGGTTGCCAAGGGGACAGGTGATGTGCTCCTCTCTGTCCCCCGGGTCGGGGAGCCTGGGTACACTCACTCCGTCGGGGCTGCCTGGGAAGTCACGATGCTCAGTTCCCAGGTCCTCCCTCTGGAGGGTGCAGGGGAACCATACTGCCCGGTCCCTCGGCTTATTCCCTGGGTCTTAAGGCACTCTGTCGGACATTGTAGCTCTTTAATCTCGCATCCCACTTCTGATACCAAAGAGGGAAGGAAGCATTTGGTTCATAATGACAGACAAGGAAGCTCGTTGAACTCAACATCTGTTTTATTGCGATAGACACAAAACAGACAGGGCACCATGACCCGGAGAGTGAACCCAACCAGTCTCACACCGACGGGGGAGGTGACCATCACACACCCCAGTTACAGTCAGAGTGACCCACAAATACACAAGTGAATAACTGTATAACCCAAGCTAAAATGTAACAATAAATGAACTGGAACTTCCCACCATAATCCCACAAAAACATTTTAACACGAGAACAATAAACAGTGCTGGTCATTAGAAATGCAGGGGCAGGAGTCGACCATGCCCCCCCCTCCCCAGAGTGTCACAGTATTGTTTTTCCAACCTGTGTGTGACCTCATCGTGACAGTGGATCGGACTGGGAATGGGAAGTGGAATTAAAGTGCATGGGGCCACTGGGACATCCCACTCGTTCTGGCAGATGGAGCGTAGATGCTCGATGAAGCTGTCTCCCAATCTATGTATCTACATTGGGTCTCGTCAATCTACAGAAGGCCACACCGGGAGCACCGGCCACAGTAAATATTTCCAGCAGACTCATAGGTGAGGTGTCGACTCACCTGGAAGGACCAAGTCACTAGATTTTCATTTCTATTTCTAACTTGCTGGAATACAGAAGGATGAGGGGGGATCTCATTAAAATGTTTCGAATGTTGAAAGGCCTAGGCAGAGTAGATGTGGATAGGATATTTCCCATGGAGGGAGGTCTAGGACACGAGGGCATAGTCTCAGGATAGAGGGGCTCCCTTTCAAAACAGAGAAGCAGAGTAATTTCTTTAGCCAAAGGGTGGTGAATTTGTGGAATCAGTTGCCACAGGCAGCCGTGGAGGCCGGGTCATTGGGTGTATTTAAGGCAGAGATTGATAGGTTCCTGATTGGACGTGGCATCAAAGGTTACAGGGAGAAGGCTGAGACCTGGGGTTGAAGAGGAGAAAAAATAAGGATCAGCCATGATTGAATGGCGGAGCAGACTTGATGGGCCAGATGCCTAATTCTGCTCCTATGTCTTATATATGTATGTATATATATATACACACACACAAACGCATATATACTTACTGTAATTTACAGCTTTTTCTCTCTGTTAGATTAGATTAGATTATGAGGACACGCAGTCCTCTTTTATTGTCATTTAGTAATGCATGCATTAAGAAATGATACAATATTCCTCCGGTGTGATATCACAGAAACACAGGACAGACCGAGACTGAAAAACTAACAAAAAACACATAATTATAACATATAGTTACAACAGTGCAACAATACCATAACTTGATGAAGAACAGGCCATGAGCACAGTAAAAAAGTTCAAAGTCTCTCGAAAGTCCCACATCTCACGCAGACGGGAGAAGGAAGAAAACTCTCTCTGCCATGCCCAACCACAGTCCGACTCTGAGTCATCCGAAAACTTCGAGCCTCCGATCAGCCCTCCGACACCGGGTACCAAGCACCATCTCTATCCGAACGCTTCGACCTCAGCCTCAGTCGCCAGCAGCAGGCAAAGCCGGGGATTTTGGGGCCTTCCCTCCAGTAACAGCGGCAGTGAACCGGCGTTTCAGAAACTTCTCCAGATGTTCCTCTGTGCTCTCACGTCTGTCTCCATCAAATCAGAATTGTCCATGGCCCCTATTTAACAGATACGACATCATTTCACCGGAGAGCTGCGTGCGCTGCCATCTTCTCCTTCCGCCTTTATCAGTATCGCATTGTACTGCTGCCGCAGAGTTAACAAATTTCACGACATATGCCGGTGATATTAAACCTGATTCTGGCACTGGTTCCAATAATACTAACCCAACAATATTAACAGATTAAAAAAGTATTAAGTCCGTACGTGACGTACAGTATAGTTAAATATACAATAGCATTACTGCTTTTGGTGCTGCTATAAATAATGTGTACTGGGCGGTAGCAGGGTGCTCAGAAATCTCACAGTCTGGGTGATGATGAACAAAGAGTGGCAAGGTGAGATGAAGAGGAGGGGAGGAGTGGTGATACTTGTGTTTGGGGTGATAAGGGCACTGAGGAGGGATGAGACGTGACAGGTAGGGGATGGGCACAGTGTATGAGTTGGCAGACATTGGCAAGTGAACGATACATGGCAAGACTGTTGATTCCAGTGTTGGAATTATTGCCATGGACGGTCACTCAGCGAGATGTGGTGTCTTCAGGGAAGGAAGCAATGATATAAAATCACAGAGTCATGGAGCATCGAGTCAGACAGTACAGAAACAGGCCCTTCGGCCCAACAGGCATGTGCCAACCACAAATCCCCCCCTCTGCTAGTCCCAGTTGTCCATGTTTGGCCCACAACCCTCCAAGCCTTTCCCCTCCATCTACTTGAACTGTCCATGAACCCACGGACACTACCTCAAGCTTTTGCTCTCTTTCTGCATGACTTACTTTAAAAAAATATTTGTTATTGCAGCTCACAATGATTTTTACGTCTTGCACTGTACTGCTGCCACAAAACAACTAATCACACGACGTATGCCAGTGCCAGTAAACCTGATTCCAGTTTTGATTTTGATTCTGAGGAATGCAACTTCTAATAAATCCTTCCATAAAATCCCCTATACCGTGTGCCAACCTTCAAATCATTTGTTCCTAGTTTATCTCCTCATTCTATGCACTGCTCAAAAAGGCAGCATCTGTCATTAAGGACCCCCATCACCCAGGACATGCCCTCTTCTCATTGCTACCATCAGGACGGAGATACAGAAGCCTAAGGGCACACACTCAGTGATTCAGAAACAGTTTCTTCCCTTCTGCCATCTGATTTCTGAATGGACGTTGAACCCATGAGCACTACCCCACTGATTTTTCTTTTTTTTTCTCTTTTTGCAAACTACTTATAACATATATTTACTGTACAGTTTAAAAAAATTATTCATTACACTGTTCTGGTGCCACTAAACAACAGACTTCACGACATATGCCAGCAATATTAGATTATGAGAACACTCAGTCCTCCTTTATTGTCATTTAGAAATGCATACATGCATTAAGAAATGATACAATGTTTCTCCGGAGTGATATCACAGAAAACAGGACAAACCAAAGACTAACCCTGACAGAACTACATAATTATAACATATAGTTACAGCAGTGCAAAGCAATACCATAATTTGATGAAGAACAAACCATGGGCACAGTAAAAAAAGTCTCAAAAGTCCCCGAGTCGATCAACTTCTGAGTCCCTGATAGCAAAAGAAACTCCCTGCCATAAACCTCCAGGCACTGTCAACTTGCCGATGCCTTGGAAGCAGCCGACCACAGCCGACACTGAGTCCATCCATCTGAAAACTTGGAGCCTTTGACCAGCCCCTCCGATACAGCCTCCGGAGCGTCATCCTCTGCCGAGCACCTTTGACCTCGCCCCGGCCAATGAAACGAGCAAAGCCAAGGATTTTGTGGCCTTCTGCTCCGGAGATTCCAGTTACCACACAGTAGCAGCGGCAACGAAGCGGGTATTTCAGAAGTTTTCCAGATGTTCCTCCTCCGTACCGGTGACCCCTGTTTCCATCCAGGGGGTCAGTGTGGACATGGTGGAGGATTACAATTACCTGGGGATACGAATTGACAATAAACTGGACTGGTCAAAGAACACTGAGGCTATCTACAAGAAGGGTCAGAGCTGTCTCTATTTCCTGAGGAGACTGAGGTCCTTTAACATCTGCCGGACGATGCTGAGGATGTTCTACGAGTCTGTGGTGGCCAGTGCTATCATGTTTGCTGTTGTGTGCTGGGGCAGCAGACACCAACAGAATCAACAAATTCATTTGTAAGGCCAGTGATGTTGTGGGGATGGAACTGGACTCTCTCACGGTGGTGTCTGAAAAGAGGATGCTGTCTAAGTTGTATGCCATCTTCAATGTCTCCCATCCACTACATAATGTACTGGGTGGGCACAGGAGTACATTCAGCCAGAGACTCATTCCACCGAGATGCAACACAGAGCGTCATCGGAAGTCATTCCTGCCTATGGCCATCAAACTTTACAACTCCTGCCTTGGAGGGTCAGACATCCTGAGCCAATAGGCTGGTCCTGGACTTATTTCATAATTTACAGGTATAATTTACATATTACTATTTAACTATTTACGGTTCTATTACTGGTTATTATTTATGGAGCAAATGTAACGAAAACCAATTTCCCCCGGGATTAATAATGTACGACTATGTCTATGACTATGACTATGACTATGTACTCTCACGTCTGTCTCCATCAAATCAGAATTGTGCACGGTCCCCTACTTGACAGAGAACAGATATTCATCACCGGAGAGGCCGCGCACACTGCCGTCGCACTGCCATCTTCGCCTCCTCCTATTAAACATGGTTCTGATTCTGATTTTGCTTTCTTTGACAGACAGGACCTCTGTCTTGGCATTGCTGTGTATTTAATAATTCATATCTTTCAAAAAATTTGGTCTGACAGCTTGATCCCTTGTCTCGGCACCCTTTTCCATTTCAGGGCAGCTGTAATGTGTGTCGTGGTTTTCTGGTTGTCTAGGTGATCGTGCTTTCTATTATAGCTGAGAGTTCTAGCTGTGACAAATAAATATGTGTTTCTGCAGGAACTGTGTCAGTGGCTTTCTCTTCATCTAACCACCTTCTAAACCAAAGTAAATTTGATTTCAAATTACACATATGTTACAATATATTGTCATGAGATTCATTTTCTTTCGATCAAGGGAATGGCGGCGTAAGGAAAAGGTCTCTCGACAAAAAAGAAGGTAAACTGCCCCAAAATCGAATTTAGACAAATACTTAATATTGCATAACTATATTAATAAAAGGGGCAAGGATGATGTCTAAGAACAAGAATAAAAAGTCCGCTTCGAAGGCTGATAAACATAAAGAGACGCAGCAAGGCGACGGGCCTAGCTCCCCCACGGCAAGCCAGGACAGAGATAATGAGGGGGAATCGGTGACTCTGTCTTTGATTCTCGGTGAGATTCGTGAGTTCCGACAAGATAACAGCAAACAGCTGGAAGATATTAAAGGAGAAATAGTAAAAACTAACTCGCGGATAGATGAAGCCGAAGCGAGGATTGTTGGAATTGAAGAGAAGCTACAAAACGCCGAGGAAGTGATAGCAGAAATGCTGAAGCTACAAGACCAGCTCCAGTGGAAACTAATAGATCAAGAAGGCCGCTCGAGAAGGGAAAATGTGAGGATCTACGGAGTTCCCGAAGGGACCGAAGGTAAACCCGGATTGATGATTCCCTTTGTGGAGAAGCTGCTTAGAGAGAACCTTGATATACCGACCGCAAAAGACCTACAGATAGAAAGGGCTCACCGCACGTTGGCACCACAGCCTCCGGCAGGCGCCCAGCCCAGATCGATTCTGATCAGATTTCTCAGTTACAGAACGAAGGAAGAGGTGCTTAAAAGAGCATGGCAAAAGAAAGGTTTCATGTGGAACAACTGCAAAATCAGTTTAGACCACGACTACGCACCGGGGATTTTTGCCAGACGGAAGGAATATACGGAAACACGGAGAGTCCTGAAGGAAAACAACATCAGATTCCAGACCCTGTATCCAGCTCGGCTGAGAGTCTTTTACGACAAAGGGACAAAAACTTACGCTACGGTGGAGGAGGCAACGTTGGACCTGGCAGACCGGAGACTACCTATTAAAGTTATCACCCAACCGGAGTTGCTACTGGAGAGGATTCGGCAGAAGTCGTGGCAGTTAGTGGGGCGAGGACGCTCCACTCGAACCAGAGTGTCAAACTACAAGGAAAAGCTGCAAATATTCAGACGCGAATGTACAGAGAATACAGATTAATTAAGAGAAATGACTGAAAAGAGTAAATTGGACTTAAAAGTAAAATGAAAACTGGTAACTGAAAATAAACTAGGCGGAATAACTTGAATGATAGCAATATGGTCGAGACATAAATAGGAGAAAATTCTCTATGATTATTCAAACTGCTGAGGGCCCTCTAACACAGGGTGAAGATAGAGGTTATCCCTCTGAACTGAGGCGGGTCGGTGCTCAGGCCTCACTGTGGGAAGTCAGGAAAAATTTTCAAATGTTATACGTTCAGAAATGTCTAGGGTGTGGTTATATGTCTTGGTTTACTGTTGAGAAGGGATTGCTTACTGTTTGGTTAGAAAAGGAGAGTGCTTTTTTTCTACTAGAGAAAAATGCAAACTGAATTGGTAAAAATAATTTCCTATAATGTTAATGGGGTTTTGAATCCAATTAAAAGAAATAAGATAATGTCTAATTTGAAAAAAGAGAGGGCCCAAATAGCTTTCCTCCAGGAAACACATATGAGCCAATCTGAACATGGAAAATTAAAAAGAATGGGCTTTAAGCATGTATTTTATTCATCATATAAATTGAGTCACAAAAGAGGGGTAGCTACTTTAATATCAAGTACTCTTAATTATGAACATATTTCAGAGACTAGAGACAAAGAAGGACGGTTTGTAAAAATCACAGGAAGAATAGAAGGTACAGAAATAACATTGCTGAATGTTTATGCTCCTCCAGGTAGTGAATGGTCATTTTATAGACACATTTTTGACCTAATGGTCAGTTCTCGAGGGGTAGTAATTTGTGGAGGGGATTTTAATATTAGATTAAATCCTATATTAGATTCTTCAAGAATAGTTACTCAGAATAAACCTCTGACTCGGAAAGTGAATTCATTGATGGAGGAGTTGGGAATTATAGATGTCTGGAGGGAATTACACCCTACTAGTAAAGATTATACATATTACTCTTTCCCTCATTCAGCCTATTCAAGGATAGACTATTTCTTTATCTTTAATACAGATAGACTCAGGATAAAAAACTGTAATATTGCAACAATTGATCTGTCAGATCATAGCCCAGTCTCTATGTCTCTAATCCTGGAAAGGAAAATGAGGAAAACACTGTGGAGGCTAAACTCACATATACTCAATAACCCGAAAGTAATGGAGAGATTAAGGGGAGAAATCAAAGAATATCTAGACCTTAATGACACGGGAGAAACATCACCAGTGATTTTATGGGATACATTGAAAGCTGTACTGAGAGGGAAAATTATTTCCATTACTACTCACATGAAAAAAATCAATGCACAAAAATTAGCAGACCTTCAAGGAAAATTAAAACAACTTCAAGTTGTAGATGGCAACAAAAGTAATTCAAATTGAAAACAGGAAATTAGGAAATTGCAAAGTGAAATTGATGATACTTATACGTTGGAAACTCAAAGAAATTTTCTTTACCTGAGACAAAAGAATTATGAAGTAGGAGGTAAATCAGCTAGATTATTAGCATATAAATTACGAATACAACAAGCAGACAATACAATTCATAAAATAAAGAATCCAAAGACAAAGGTTGTGGAGAGTACAATAGGGAAAATTCAAGAGAGTTTTGAAACATATTATCGAGAGCTGTACTCCCAACCCCGGGCCCCCAATGAGCCCTATATAGACAGTGTATTGAATTTTTTAGATCTACCTAAACTTACAGATTTACAAAATGAAAGTTTATTAGAACCAGTAACTGTCAAAGAACTGAACGTGGCCATCTCTAGGTTAAAGGCTGGAAAGTCCCCGGGTTCTGATGGGTTTACCTCAGAGTGGTACAAGTCCCTGAAGACACAGTTAGCCCCATTACTACTTAACACCTTTAACTGGATCTTGCAGAGAGGAGAAACTCCACCTTCCTGGAGAGAAGCAATTATTTCAGTTATTCCTAAAGAGGGTAAAGATAAACTAGAATGTGGCAATTATCGGCCAATTAGTGTTCTTAATTTAGATTACAAACTATTTACATCTATATTAGCGCGCAGATTGGAAAAGCTTTTACCTGGCCTAATCCATTTAGACCAGACTGGATTTATTCAACAAAGACAAACACAGGACAACATAAGGAGAACTCTGCGCATATTAGAACAGGTTAATAAGAACGAGACAGAGACAATGGTAGTAGGATTGGACGCTGAGAAAGCTTTTGATTCGGTTAGTTGGGCATTCCTATACAGAGTGTTAGGAAGATTCGGCTTTCAAGAAAGGTTTATTAAAGTAATTCAGACTCTATATGACAGCCCTACAGCCCGAATTAAGATAAATGGGGACCTCTCTGACTCCTTCATTTTAGAGAGAGGCACTAGACAGGGATGCCCAATTTCTCCTCTCCTTTTTGCGCTATATATTGAACCACTTGCCCAACTAATAAGACAGAGCGAAATTGTAAAAGGTATCAAGGTGGCAGGGATTGAACAGAAAGTGGCGTTATTTGCAGATGATGTTTTGGTCTATCTGAGTGAACCAGAAAAATCATTTATAGGATTGTTTACACTGTTGGATGACTTTGGGAAAATATCAGGTTATAAAATAAATGTAAAGAAAACGCAGGTTATGTCCCTAAATTATACACCATCCAAAAAATTGCAGGATACATACGATCTTAAGTGGGAAGCTAAATCATTAAAATATTTAGGAATAACCCTGCCAAAGGATCTTTCAACACTGTCACAGGTAAATTATGGGCCATTAATCTCAGAGATAAAAGCAGATATGCATAGATGGAATCTTATCCCCTTTTTAAGTTTAAATTCAAGGATAAATACTATAAAAATGAATATTCTTCCTCGGTTATTATATCTTTTCCGTACTTTACCAGTGGAGGTGGATGATAATCAATTCAGGGAATGGGACAAATGGATTTCCCGCTTCATTTGGCAAGGAAGGAAACCTAGAATTCGATATAACACCTTACAGTTAGGGAAGGAAGGAGGAGGTATGGTTCTTCCTTGCCTGAGAAATTATTTTTATGCCTCACAGATAACCCCTCTGTTATATTGGTGTAATAGGGAATATAAGGCTAGATGGAAGGAAATAGAATTTGGATTAGTTGACAGTTTTCCTCTTCAGGCCTCAATAGCTGACAAAGGATTGATGGCCCAGTTGGAAAAATTTAATAATGCTTGGATAAATCTTACATTAAAAGTATGGCAGAAGGTGGTTAATTCATGTGGAATTAATAACATGTTAAAACTCTTTAGATGGTGTGCATATGATACCGAATTCCTTCCCAACAGAGGAGATAAAAGATTTGAGCTATGGATAAAGAAAGGTCTTACAACCTACCTCTCATTTATAGATAAAAGAGTATTACAAAGTTTCCAAATCCTGCAGGACAAACATGGCCTAGAACATAATGACTTTTTTAGGTACCTTCAATTACGAAACTATGTTAACCAGAGTTGTAGATATACAGACCTATCAACAGTAGAATTAGAATTTTTCAAGATTCTGAATTCGGCTTGCAGTTCAATACCTAGTAAATCAGTTTCTCGCCTATATAATGCACTCTCCCATGCTAAAAATGTAAATACACTGTATATTAAAGAGAAGTGGGAGAAAGAAGCGGGGTTGGTACTTTCAGAGGAGGCTTGGGGGAAAATCTGCTGCTTTCAATGGTCCTCGACTAATTCTTTGACTTGGAGAGAACATTGTTTGAAAGACATTATAAGATACTTCAAGACCCCATATCAGGAAAAATATAAAGATACAAATGTGATGTGTTGGAGAAGGTGCGGCTCCAAGGAGGCAAATCATTTTCATATTTTCTGGGATTGCCCTAAATTAAGTCTATTTTGGGAAGGTATTCATAGAACATTAGTTAAGGTACTTAGGTCCCAGATACCTCTGAACTTTGAGATGCTCTATTTGGGGCATGTATTGTTCCTTGAACAGAAGGAAGATATAAAGTTGCTGCAGGCCCTCTTAGCGGCAAGTAAGAAATCAATCACTAGAAAATGGCTAAATCCAATACCACCTACATTAGAAGATTGGTACGAAATTATCTTGGAAATATTTAAAATGGAAAAGTTGACTTACTCCCTGAGAACTCAAAAAGAAACATTTTATCAAATCTGGAATAAATGGATTGAATATTTAACCCCAATGCGAGCAGACTTTAGATGACTCTCCTAATGATTTATATTGCTCTTCTCATCAACACAGTAATATTGCTAACGTAAGCACCCCTAGTCTAAATGTTTGTTTTTTTTTTGGAAAATAGAGAATTAACACAAGTAAAGGGAAAGATTTGGGAAAGGGATAAAAAAAAATGAAAAAAATTAAGTAAATAAGTACATAGGGATTGGATAATTACGTCTGCGGGCAGGAACAAGCACGAACAAATTGGGATATAAACACCTACAATGGTTGGTATATAGGCTTGTATGCAACATTTTGGACCAGTGGAAATGGTCCAGAAGGGTTGTATGGAAACTATTATTACCATTTTTCTTAACAACTAATTTCATTACTTAGCCTAATAGGTTAGATTTACCACAGTACATAATTATCTATTTAAATGTTTATTTTCCTTTTATATCATCTCAATGTGTACTTAAGAATGTATAAATAATTGTAGTTTTATACATATAAAAAAATGGAAAAGGTTATATGTGTGAAAAAAGTACATGATAATTGTGAATTCCTTATCCAAATAAAAATAAAATTTAAAAAAAAAGAGATTCATTTTCTTTCAGGCATTTTTAGGGAAATAAAGGAATATAATAGAATTTGTGAAAGAAACATACATAAATAAGGCAAACAACCCATATACTAAAGAAGATAAATTGTGCAGATAAAAATATATACAGTACATTAAGAATAATACTGAGATCATGAGTTGCAGAGTTCTTGAAGGAGGGTCCATAGGTTGTGGAATCAGTTTAGAGTTGAGGTGAGCAAAGTTATCCACATCGGTTCAGGAGCCTGATGCTTGTAGGGTAATAATTATTAATAGTTTCAGTCATTTTTTCCCTCAAGTGTGGTCATATTTGGAACTGTCCCAATTTGTCATGAGTTTGAAATGTTCTGCAACTGACAGGACAGCCATTTTGTGGAAATACACAATGTCTTAGGAAATAGGATGAAAGATTAAAGTTGATATTCATTTTTAGGGGAGACAAAGAGGAGAATAAGGTTGTTTCAAGGAATTTTAGGAGTTTCTCCATGGGCTGGATCGCAACCAGTGTCAGTGAGTTGGAATTATTCTTGACTTGGGATTTAGAACCATTAGCTTCCTGTCCACAGACAAATAGTTTCATCCTCAAATGTTGGTTTCCCTTGCAATCTGCCTCTCTATAGCCCAACAGATAGCCCTTGAATGTTGTTAGGCAAAGTTATAACAAAAATTGTTAAAAAAGCATTGCAAACATCTGAAGCAAGGGAATGGAATGTTGGAGATGGGAACAGATCTGGAACTGGGTATGAGTTCATTTTTTTATTCTGAAAATAAAATCTATTCATAAGAAAATAACAAGAAAATCACAGCACAAAGCTTTATATTCTTCGTTCTTAACTTGCTATAAGGAGTATTGATCTGATACATTTACTGCTTAGATTAACTTAAATTCTTCGGTATGTAGTTTGAACTTGCCAGGCAGTAAAATCCTGCACCTCTAATGATCTGAGCCAGAATTGTTCTGCTACAGTGAATCTGACCAAATTGTGTTGCTGTGGGTAGAGGTTAATGACAGAAGGAAAGAACACAATGACTGAACATGTCAACCAACTTGGATTTTACAAGTCATTAGACACTGAGATTTATTGAGGGCAGTCTCTGTGTCAGTACAGGAAGGTGAAACAGAATTAATGATTTCCCTGTTGCAATAGCTATAAAATGGCTGAAGAAGTTGACAAGAGAGTTTTAGGCTTTCGTTATGCAGTTAGGCCCGTCTGAGGGCATTTGCAAGAAATCATGCGGTAGTTTCCAGTAAATTGTGCATTAGAGTTCTGATGTGGAGTTGATATTCACTTGTAGGGGAGACAAAGGGGAGAATGAGGTTGTTTCAAGGAATTTTAGGAGTTTCTCCATGGGCTGGATCACGACCAGTGCCAGACTATCTTGATGCCCCTTCAAGTCTCTTCGAAGTGTTGGGGTTCCCTGGTGGCTAGAGACTGACTGGTTCAGAGTCTACAAACAGCGCTGCTAATTGTTAATTGCTGACAATTGTTACTGTGAATTGATTTATTAGTGAAGAATCAGAAAAGTCTGAGTTTTGTTCTTTTAGCTGAGTTGGATTAGAATTTGAGCTGTAGTTACGAGTTAAACAAAATTACTAGAGTTACTACTTTCTTTGTTCTTTTGATTAAGGGTTAAATAAAGTTACTTAATCAAACTATTGGTGAAGTTGTGCCTTTAATTGCCGACTCAGTTGGTTGAGAAGAATCAATAGCAACCTAAGCTCCTTTTCGAGACTGTCAGATGATTATGGCTGAAGGAATTATCATTGGGCAAAGAATGAATGCCTTTGAGCTGAGAAGCAGATGGAGAGGAGAGGGTGCCAGAGGGAGCAGTTGCAGTCATTGGGTGTGACTGATGTTGGTGTTGGAGGATTGTCAAGGTCCGAAGATCCTCTGGAAGATAGGATTACAGTTTTATGTCATGGAAAACAGGAGCATCACAACTTAGTATTGAATGGATTGTGGGTGAAGGATGATTCTTGAATGAGTGATGGCTTCATATCTACTTATTGTATCTATAATGAATCATGGTTACATCTGTTTAATACTTCCTGCATCTCAACACAGGGCAGCTAGCCAACTTTTCCTCCCTGTCTTTTCTTTTCAAAGGGCCAAGTACAATTATTATCAAAGTATGCGTACATTATAAGCCCTTGATATTTGTCTCCTTACAGGTAACCACAAAAGAAGAAACCCTAAGGAACGCATTAAAAAAAGAACCAAAAAAACACCCAGTGCAGAGAGAGAGAGAGAGAGAGAAAACACAAATCATGCAAACAACAAAAGGAGGCAACAGCATTCAGAGCAAAAGGGAGTCCATAGACACGAAGCCCAGAGCGACTGGAGCAGGCCCACAGCCTCAGCTTCAGTTCACCACACAGTGGAGCAAAACATCGTGGCGTTTGCAGACACAAAGCCCAGAGCAACGGGAGCAGGCCCAGAGCCTCAGCCTTACTGCAGTGAAGAGTGAAGCAAATGCTGCGGGCAGTGAACAGAACTAGCCCTATCCGTGACCTACGCAGAACCACTCCCGACACCCTGTTTTTCCAGTGCATTCAGCCCAGTGTTTAAATCGTCCAAACATCGGGTCAACCCTTGCTCAACCCTGCGGCCTGTCGCATCAATACTCTCTGGGCCCAGACCCTGTCACCATGTTCCAGTCTGAACCTGAGCTTTCCAAGTCGGCCTGGCACTTCGATCGATCAGACCTCACTCTTGGTTTAGATGGATGGGTTCTGAAACTCCTCCGCTCTGGCTTTTCTCCACTTCGAAAGGCCCAACTCCACCTCGACCATGTCTCAACCTCACTCCGAGCACTTCTCCTTGAACATGCCCTGACCTAGCTCTGAACTTGTATCACACCTGCACACCTCTACCCTCAAGTCAGTCTCTCCTTCTCTTGCCTCTTCATTGATTGCGGTGAATGTTTACCATAATGGTTACAGAAAAGTGTTATTAATGAAGTATTTCGTTGTATTTATTGGTTTAGGAACTGCCAGCAGGTTGTCGCTTGTCTTCAGTAATGCCTTCTTAAGGAGGAGGAGAAGACGACGGCGCACCTCACTGCTTGCGTGCCCACTCCGGTGAATGATATCTGTAATCTGTCAAGCAGGGTGCTGTGCACAATCCTGATTTGATGGAGACAGATGTGAGAGAATGGAGGAACATCTGGAGAAACTTCTGAAATGCCTTTTTCACTGCCGCTGTTACTGTGTGATCCTGAATCTCCGGAGGGGAAGGCCCCGAGTCCTCGGCTTTGCTTGTTGCTCGGTGGCGGGGACGGAGTCGAAGCTCTTGGCAGAGATGGTGCTCGGTGCTTGGTGTCAAAGGGCTGGTTGGAGGCTCGAAGTTTTCGGACGGACTCAGTATCGGCTGTAGTCGGGTGCTTCCAATGCATCAACAATTGTCGGTGCCTGGAGGTTTATGGCAGAGAGAGTTTCTCCCTTCTGCCGCCTGCAATCGGGACTATCGGCAGTCGATCGGAACTTTGAGACTTTTTTTTTACCATTCTCACGGTCTGCTCTTTATCAAATGATGGTATTGTTTTGCACTGCTGTAACTATATGTTATAATTATGTGGTCTTGTCAGAGTTAGTCTTTGGTTTGGCCTGTTTTTTTTGTGATATCACTCTGGAGGAACATTGTATCATTTCTTAATGCGTGCATGCGTTTCTAAATGACAATAAACGACGACTGAGTGTCCTCATAATCTAATCAAATCTAATCTAAATTTATAGCGACTGCTATGAGGTCCTTGGGCAATTAGAATCAGAATTAGGTTGAATATCACTGGCATATGTCATGAAATTTGTTGTTTTGAAGCAGCAGTGCACTACAATACATAATAATAAAAAATATAAATTATAATAAACATATATATAAAAATTATACTAAATAAGCAATACAAAAAGAGAAGAAAAAAATACTGAGGTAGTTTACATGGGTTCATTGTCCATTCAGAAATCCGATGGTGGAGGAGAAGAAACTGTTCTTAAAACATTGAGTGTGCATCGTCAGGCTCCTGTGCATCCTCTTTCAAGGTAGCTTTGAGAAGAGGGCATGTCATGAGTGATGGGGGTCCTTAACGATGGATGATGCTTTATTGAGGCATTGCCTTTTGAAGATATCCTGGATGCTGGGGAGACTAGTTCCCTTGATGGACCTGGCTGAGTTTACAACTTTCCACAGCTTTTTCCAATCCTGTGTTGTGGCCCTCTCCAAACTAGATGGTGATGCAACCAGTTAAAATGCTCTCCATGGTACATCTGTAGAAATTTGTGAGCATCTACGGTATCAATATCTCTGAGGACCTAACCTGGATGTAACATATTGATGTAGCTATAAAAGCAAGGGGGCGGCTCTACTTCATTAGAAGTTGAGGAGATTTGGTTTGTCAACTGAAACAGGCGAAAACTTCAAAAAATGTATCACAGAGAGCATTCTGACTGAATCACTGAATGGTATGTTGGGGGGAGGTGGTAACGCTACTGCACAGGATCAAAATAAGTTGCAGAAACTTGTAAAATTAATTAGCTCCATCATGGGTACCAGCCTCTGTAGTATAGAACATAGAACATAGAATAGTACAGCACAGTACAGGCCCTTCGGCCCACAATGTTGTGCCGACCCTCAAACCCTGCCTCCCATACAAGCCCCCACCTTAAATTCCTCCATATACCTGTCTAGTAGTCTCTTAAATTTCACTAGTGTATCTGCCTCCACCACTGACTCAGGTAGTGCATTCCACACACGAACCACTCTCTGAGTAAAAAAACTTCCTCTAATATCCCCCTTGAACTTCCCACCCCTTACCTTAAAACCATGTCCTCTTGTATTGAGCAGTGGTGCCCTGGGGAAGAGGCACTGGCTATCCACTCTATCTATTCCTCTTATTATCTTGTACACCTCTATCATGTCTCCTCTCATCCTCCTTCTCTCCAGAGAGTAAAGCCCTAGCTCCCTTAATCTCTGATCATAATGCATACTCTCTAAACCAGGCAGTATCCAAGGCATCTCCAAGTAGCGGTGCCTCAGAAAGGCAATGTCCATCATGAAGGACCCCCTCCAGCCAGGACATGCCCTCTTCACACTGTCACCATCGGGAAGGAGGTACAGAAGATTGAAGGCACACTCTCAGTGATTCATGAACAGCTTGGTCTCCTCTTCTTCTCTGCCACCAGATTTCTAAATGGACATTGAACCCGTGAACACTACCTCACTACTCTTATACACACACACACACACACACACATATATATACACTTAATGAAACTCAGTTTTTTCTCTATATTTATTTATCATGTATTGTATTGTATTGTATTGCTGCCATGAAGTTAAATTTCGTGCTATATGCCGGTGATAAACCTGCTTCTGATTCTGGCAAACCAAATCTCCTCAGGCAACTTCTATTTGCAAGGTTGACACTAACTGGTAAGTTCTTTAAATCTCTGCTACCAACATAAATTTTGGAAGAATAATTTATTGGGGTAGAAATAAAAGTTGTTTAACACACATGAATGGGAGACTTTAAATCACTTTTGGCACTTGACTTTCCTCCCTCAGCTCTACCATGCCAATAAAAGGCATGTCCTGTTCAGATGAAACATCTGGATGGAATTTGGGCTGAACAAACCCATTATACGTTTCCAACTGCAGTCCCTGTGTGGTTCATTCAAGGTTACAACACTTTCCATGAAATCATGCTGGGCCTATTTTTATTTTCAAAATATTCCACTCTCGTATCCTTCCTTATCAAATACAAAACTTTTACTCAAATGAGATTGGACCAATATATAAACAATTCCTTTTCCTCCTTTCATAATGATTTTGGAATTGGGATTTGTTCACTTATTCCATAGTCAATGGATGCAAATGTTTATCACCTGATAGATTACCATACCCTCCAGTACCTTTTTTTGGCTATTTAAGATTGGCTTTATTTGTTACATGTTCAACAAAGCAGTAGCCATTTTATTAGGTACACTTGTACACCTTCTCATTAATTCAAACCGCCATTCACTGTGATCATGGCTGATCATCCACTATCAGTATCCAGTTCCTGCCTTATCCTCATTACCTTTGATTCCACTATCTTTAAGAGCTCTATCCATCTCTTTCTTGAAAGCATCCAGAGACTTGGTCTCCACAGCCTTCTGGGGCAGGGCATTCCATATATCCACCACTCTCTGGGTGAAAAAGTTTTTCCTCAACTCCGTTCTAAATGGTCTACCCCTTATTTTTAAACTGTGGCCTTTGGTTCTTAGCCAATATGTGGCAGCAATTCAAACTATAGAAGAATGCAGGCATAGTCAAAAGTTCAGTTGTTGTTCAGACCAAACATCAGAATGGGAGAAAGAAATGTGACCTAGGTGACCTTGACTGTGTAATATTATTGGTGCTGGGCGGGTGGTTTAGTATCTCAGAAACTGCGGATCTAGTGGGGTTTTCATGCACAACAGCCTCTGGAGTTTACAGAGAATGGCGTGAAAACAAAAAAAAACATCGAGTGAGTGGCAGTTCCGTGGGGGGAATTGCCTGTTAATGGAAGAGATTAGAGCAGAATGGTTCCAGCAGACAGGTAACTCAAATGACCATGGGTTACAACAGTGGTGCGGAGAAGAGCATCTCCGAATCACAACGTGTCAAACCTTGAAGTGGATTCACTACAGCGACAAAGTACCACCAACACTCACTCAGTGGATATTTTATCAGGTTCTGGGGGCACCTGATAATAGGGGCACTGAGTGTACACTGAAATGCTCCATTTAGCATCAAATCAAATCAGCGAGGATTGAGCTGAGTCAAACCATATATCTTTGGAGTCCGAGAGGAAACCGGAGTACTTGGAGGAAGCCTACGCAGTCATGGGGAGAACATACAAACTGCTTTCAGGCAGCGGTGGGAATTGAACCCTGATCTTATACAGCTGACATTATAAAAGTGTTGTGCTAACCCCAGTGATACTGTGCCTCCCCGTCTCTTTCCGTTCCTTGTTCCCACTGGACTCTTGGTTCTCTGGTATTTCTGTTTATTTTTTTTGGCTTCTGCCTTGGAGGCTGACATTAATTTGTTCTTTAACTCCTCTGTTCTTTTCTTAATCCTTGAAATAAATTCTCCTAGATCTATAACTTCATTCTTACACACCTGTTCCAGTCCATTTTTATATTCTATGCCAGTTTACTCTCATACTCCTTCAATTTCTTTATTCTTCATTTCTGACCATAAGACATCAGAGCGGAGTAAGGCCATTTAGCCCATCGAGTCTGAGTCCCCGTTCATTTGTGGTCATTTATTTTTCCCCTCTCAACCCCATTTTCCTGCCATCTCTCCATAACAAAGAACCTATCAAAACCTATTTTAAATATACTCAGTGATAGGGCCTCCACAGCTGTTTGCAGCAATGAATTCCACAGTATTATCACACTCTGAAGAAATTCCTCCTTATCTTTATTCTAAAGGATCACTCTTTTAGTCTCAGGTTGTGGCATCTGGTCCTGGGCTCCCACCACTGGAAGCAGTCTGAGCCTTAAATGCACCCAACCCTCAGATAAACTGAGTTAAACTCAGTTAATCCGCTGGGGCATCTTTGTATCTGGTTCTCCCAATGTGGCTTTCTCTACAATGGTCAGACGTGACGTAAATTGGAGAACTGTTTTGTTGGGCACCTCCCCTCCGTCTGCCAGAAGTGGAATTTTTGGTGGCCAACATTTTAGTTCCTATCCCCATTCCTATTCTGACATGTCAGTCCATGGCTGCCCCTTCCGCCATGATGATGCCATCCTCAGAATGAAGGATCAACACCTCAGATTCCATCTAAGTAGCCTTCAACCTGATGGCATGAACATCAATGTCTCCTTTTGGTAATTTTTTTCTCTCTTTTTTTCTTTCCCCCTTCTCCCCTCTTACTTTCTGCTTGCTACGCCCACTGCTGTTTAGGGCAGTAATGAAGGTCTCCATCTCTGCCGAACCTTGGCCACTCAGATGTAGAGGGATGTTTCATTGCTGTTTGCAAAATGTAATAATTTTATATGACCAGTCAGAGTTGGTAGCCTTGAGCTGAACCTCTGAACCTGGAGGACTAGTGAACCACTTTTTGTCTGGCCTCTACCCTCTGATCTGTTTGGCATGGGTGATGCTACTATGAGCCAAAGCGTAAAACCCTGGCTCCAGCCACCGTAGCTCTTCGGCTCACTGAGGCACATAAGCCTCCGGACCATGACAGATTTGTGGTCCTCTTGGAGGCCTTCCCGCTCCCTTTTCTTCTATTTCCCACCTCTTCTACGCTGCCTATCACACCCCCCCCATTGCCCCTCCTTCTTCTCATTCTCCCATGGCCCACTCCTCTCTCCTATCAGATTCCTTCTTCACCAGCCCATAACCTTTTCCTCCCACCTGGCTTCACCTATCACCTTCCAATTTGTCCTCCTTCTCCCCCGCGGAGAATTGTATTCTGGCATCTTTCCCCTTCTTTTCCAGTCCTGATGAAGGGCCTTGGTCTGAAATGTTGATTCTTTATTATTTTTCATAGATACTGCCTGATCTGCTGAGTTCCTCCAGCATTTTGTGTGTGCTCCTCAGCTGAACTGCTGTTTCTAGCAACTTTATCAGCCTCTTGCTTGATTTAATAATATCTTGAGTATTCTCTGTCACTCATCTCCTGTTGGTTTTTTGTGCATTCATGAAGTATATTTCATTTTACATTTTAAGTACTGCCGCTCCTTGATTACTTCTCCCTAGAGGCTCATTTATTAAAAAAAAAGATTACCATGTAACAATAAATCAAGAGATTCTGCAGGTGCTGGAAATCCAGAGCAACAGTGGAACTGTCTATTCTTCCTGTAGTGATATGATGTCCAAGCCGATACTTCCTGTCCTTGAAATAGCACATGATGTAAGTCAGAATCAGATTTAATATCGCCTGCATATGTCATGAAATTTGTTAATCTTGCGGTAGCAGTACAATAAATCATAAATATAGAGACATTAGAATTATAGAATTACAGTAAGTATATATACGTGTATTAAATAGTTAAATTAATTAAGTAGTGCAAAAAGATCTGTCCGCCAGAGAAAGCAGGATCTCCCAGTGGCCACACATTTTAATTCCACATCCCATTCCCATTCTGACACGTCTATCCACGGCCTCCTCTACTGTAAAGATGAAGCCACACTCAGGTTGGAGGAACAACACCTTATATTCCGTCTGGGTAGCCTCCAACCTGATGGCATGAACATCGACTTCTCTAACTTCCGCTAATGCCCCACCTTCCCCTCGTACCCCATCCGTTATTTATTTTTATACACACATTCTTTTTCTCACTCTCCTTTTTCTCCCTCTGTCCCTCTGAATATACCCCTTGCCCATCCTCTGGGTTTCCCCCCCCCCACCCCCGTCTTTCTCCCTGGGCCTCCTGTCCCATGATCCTCTCGTATCCCTTTTGCCTATCACCTGTCCAGCTCTTGGCTCCATCCCTCCCCCTCCTGTCTTCTCCTATCATTTTGGATCTCCCCCTCCCCCTCCCACTTTCAAATCTCTTACTAACTCTTCCTTCAGTTAGTCCTGACGAAGGGTCTCGGCCTGAAACGTCGACTGCACCTGTTCCTAGAGACGCTGCCTGGCCTGTTGCGTTCGCCAGCAACTTTGATGTGTGTTGCTTGAAATAAAAAAGCAGTCAGGTAATGTTCATAGGTTCAAATTGGAAGGCGGAGGGGAAGAAGCTGTTCCTGAATCACTGAGTGTGTGCCTTCAGGCTTCTGTATCTCCTTCCTGACGGTAGCAATGAGAGGAGGGCATGTCCTGGGTTGGGGGGGTGGGGGGTGGGGTTCCTTAATGATGGATGCCACCTTTCTGAGGCATCGCTCCTTCAAGATGTCCTGGATACTACGGAGAATTAAGATTCCCTTAACTTACTTGGCCCATCTCTGACACCTCCCTTTCTTGTCCTCGCTGTCTCCATCTCTGTAAGCCGACATCTTTTATAAACCGATTGATTCTCGCAGTTACCTCAACTACTCCTCTTCCTACCCCCTCTCCTGTAATAATGCTACTCCTTTTTCTCAGTTTCTTAGCCTCCGCTGCACCTGTTCCCAGGAAGTGGTTTCCCTTTCCAGGACATCAGAGGTGTCCTTCTTCTTTAAGGAGCAGGGTTTCCCTCCTTCTACTGTTGATGCTGCCCTCACATGTGTCTCCTCCATTTCCCGCACATCTGCGCTCACCCCATCTTCCCGCCACCTTAACTGTGACGCCTCCAGTTGCTCAGAATGATGCAAACTCTGTTCTGGAAGGAAGATTCCCTTCGTAAATCACATCTCTCAGTTCGTTTCTGTCAGCCTCATGCCTCCACTGCGAGAGACCAAGCACATTCTAGGAAAATAACAGCTCATATTCTGCTTGGCTAGTTAATAGCTCCATAACATGAATGCTGTGTTATTCATTTTTAAATAACTCACTTCTCCTATTTCCCTGTTATTCCCACCCCCCACCCCCACCAGCTCTTTCTCACTCTCATTCTGATCCTGCTCTGGTCCTCTCATTTTATCTCCATTCCCACAACTGATCTAGTACACCCCTCCCCGCCATTGTCCATCTTCTTCCCCCACCCCTCCTGTTCCCATCCACCGACAGCACACCCACGAAGTTCGCCCACAGCAACCTCTCACCGACTTCTGATTTTATCTGACGTTCTGCTCCCCTCCAGTGGTTCCCATGACCGCCTCCTTTACTGATCTTATTCTACACTGAAAGTGCTCTGTGTTCCTGCTTATCTCCTTCCTGCAGCTGTCTCTGCCCCCACACTCTCCTCCTCCCATCTTGTCCATCTGCTCTCATTTTTCCTCCTTTTTCTCTTGGCCTGCCTCCACCTCTCATTCACCTGCCCCTCCATCGTCCCCTCACCCCACCCTGCACAACCCATCTTCCTTCACCACCTCCCCCACTCCCATCCACCCCTGGCTGTCTCCTCTCCACCCACTCTCGGTCCCGATGCCATGCTTCTATCGTCCCGTTGACAATTCCTTTCCCCCAGCAATGCAGCTCAGCCTGCTGGGGGAGGAAGGGACCCTTTCAACATACTTCATCTCCCATGTGCTGTCACATAACATCCACACTCCGCACCTCAACCCACACTGACACTGTCCTACTGTGTTTTCATGTGCCTTGTGGCTGCCTAGAAGAATTCCTCTTGCCAAGACCTCTTTGTCACTTTAACATTTCCTGTCAGTCACCCCCGTTTCAGATACTTTACGTATAGTATGTAAATCAGTTTATGTACAGTATCTAAGCTACTCTTAAGTATATATGGCCACACCTGAGTTACTTGTACATTGTGTTTTATAAGAATGCTTTTTATATTTTTTATGCTACATCACGTCAGGAGTAACAATCACTTTGTACTCCCATACTCTCTTGTACTGACGAATGACCATGAACAATCTTGAATCTTGATTGTTTGTTGCTCCAGATTCCTGCATCTGCAGCCTCCTTTTAAGCCCTTCTGCCCATCAACGCCAGCCTGATTCTCCCTCATCCGTCGATACTAGTGACAATTTGCAGTGGGCAATCGACCAAACAACTGGCGTGACTTTGGGAACTGAGAGGAAGGCAGAGAACGCAAACACGAGGAAATCTGGAGGTGCTGGAATTTCAAGCAACACATATAAAAAATTCTGGTGAATGCAGCAGGCCAGGCAGCATCTCTAGGAAGAGGTAAAGTCGACGTTTCGGGCCAAGACCCTTCGTCAGGACTAACTGAAAGAAGAGCTAGTAAGAGATTTGAAAGTAGGATGGGGAGGGGGAGATCCAAAATGATAGGAGAAGACAGGAGGGGGAGGGATGGAGCCAAGAGCTGGACAGTTGATTGGCAAAAGAGATATGAGAGGATCATGGGACAGGAGGCCTAGGGAGAAAGTAAAGGGGGAGGGGGGAAAGCCCAGAGGATGGGCAAGGGAGGGACAGAGGGAGAAAAAGGAGAGAGAGAGAAAGAATGTGTGTATATAAATAAATAAATAACAGATGGGGTATGAGGGGGAGGTGGGGCATCAGCGGAAGTTTGAGAAGCTAATGTTCATGCCATCAGGTTGGAGGCTACCCAGACGGAATATAAGGTGTTGTTCCTCCAACCTGAGTGTGGCAGAGAACCTGGTGCAAGCACACAGCATCACAGGAAAAGAACAAGCTAACTCCACACAGGTAGTGCTGTGTGTTAGGTCTGACCCTGGGTTGCTGGACCAGCAAGCCAGCCGTACTAACTGCTGCAATAGTAAAGAGACCCTGATGGGAGTTTCATACGGACTCCCAAACAGTAGCAGGGATTACAACTGGAAAAAGCAAATACATGCCAAAAGGGCAACGTTACAATAGTCATGGGGGATTTCAATATGCTGGTAGATTGGGAAAACCAGGTTGGTGCTGGATTCCCGGAAGGGGAATTCCCAGAGAAGCTCGTGGTTGAGCTCATTAGGGGATCAGCTATTCTGGATTGGGTATTGTGCAATCAACTGGAATTAATTAGAGAGCTTAAGGTAAAAGAACGTAGAAACATAGAAAACCTACATCACAATACAGGCCCTTCGGCCCACAAAGCTGTGCCGAACATGTTCTTACCTTAGAAATTAGCTAGGATTACCCATAGCCCTCTATTTTTCTGAGCTCCATGAGTCTCTTAAAAGACCCTATCGTATCTGCCTCCACCACCGTCACTGGCAGCCCATTCCATGCACTCACCACTCTCTGTGTAAAAAACTTACCTCTGACATCTCCTCTGTACCTTCTTCCAAGCACCTTAAAACTGTGCCCTCTCATGCTAGCCTTCCCAGCCCTGGGAAAGAGCTTCTGACTATCCACATGATCAATGCCTCTCATCATCTTATACACCTCTATCAGGTCACCTCTCATCCTCCGTCGCTCCAAGAAGAAAAGGCCAAGTTCACTCAACCTATTCTCATAAGGCATGCTCCCCATTCCAGGCAACATCCTTGTAAATCTCCTCTGCACACTTTCTATGGTTTCCACATCCTTCCTATAGTAAGGCAACCAGAACTGAGCACAGTACTCCAAATGGGATCTGACCAGGGTCCTATATAGTTGCAACATTACCCTTCAGCTCCTAAACTCAATCCCACAATTGATGAAGGCCAATGCACCAAATACTTTCTTAACCACGGAGTCAACCTGTGCGGCAGCCTTGAGTGTCCTATGGACTTGGACCCCAAGATCCCTCTGATCCTCCATCACTGCCGAGAGTCTTGCCATCATATTTGACCTACCAAAATGAACCACCTCACACTTCCCTGGCAAAAGAACCCTTCTGACAAAGTCATCTCAAGATGATGGAACCTCATTCCTTCCAAACGCTCGGCTCTTCACTCCCTCCGCACCAATCCTAACCTCACCATCAAACACGCAGATAAGGGAGGTACTGTAGTAGTCTGGTATAGTGACCTCTACCTTGCTGAGGCCCAGCACCAACTCTCAGACACCTCCTCTTACTTACCCCCTGAACAGGACCCCACTAAGGAACACCAGCCCGTTGTCTCCCACACCATCACCAACCTTATTGACTCTCGGGATCCCCCATCCACCGCTACCAGCCTCAGAATAGAGGGGCATCCTTTTAGGATGGAGATGAGGAGGAATTTCTTTAGCCAGAGAGTGGTGAATTTGTGAAATTCTTTGCCACAGGCAGCTGTGGAGGCCAAGTGTTTATGTTTATTTAAGGCAGAGGTTGATAGATTCTTGATTGGTTAGGGTATAAAGGAATATTGGGGAAGGCAGGAGATTGGGGCTGAGAGGAAAATTGGATCAGCCACGATGAAATGGCGGAGCAGACTCGATGAGCCAAATGGCCTAATTCTGGTCCTGTATCTTATGGTCTAAAATGATCACCCACAGAAAGTGGTTAGGTCTTACTTGCTCCTGAGTTCTCTGTAACTATGTACCCAAAGGTCAGAAACACCTTAACACGAGTTAACACAAAATGCTCAACACTTAAAAAAAAGCATATGAAGAGATCACTGCAGTAGGCTAGTTAGTCCCTCAAGCCTGTTCCGTGGCTCAACAACCATGGTCAAAGCTTTAACACAATAACACATGCCTCCCTGTACTTTAGGCAATTCATCTCAGTGTTATTCAGCCTTTCATAAGGGAGGAGCACCCAACCTCCCTTGATTCCCTTGATGGCCAAGTGTCTGCAACTCTCAGTCTGGAGCAGAGTATCTACAGCCCACCAGGGCATGAAATTTAGCAGATTTTATTTATTTTTTTAAAGATCTAGCATAATAACAGGCCCTTCTGGCCTATTGAGCCCACACTGCCAAATTACCCTGATATGATCGATTAATATACTAACCCAAATGTCTCTGGAATGTGGGAGGAAACTGGAGCACGCGGATGAAATACAGTCACAAGGAGAATGTACAAGTTCTTTATAGATGGCAGTGGGTATCAAACCCAGATCACTGTTGCTGTAATAGTGTTAAGCTAACCGCTAGGCTACTGTGCCGTTTCTAACTTAAAGGCATATCTATGCAAATGATTTACAACATTGCATTTAAAAAATGATCCTTATCTCAGTCATGAAAGGCTATCTCTTAGCATCCATTTTATCAATCCCTCTCAGAATAGAATGTGTCTCACTGAGATCATCTCTAATTTTCTAAACCCTACGAATACAGACCAAACTACTCATCCTAATAAGGGAAAAATAAGGGAAAAAGAAGTGTCCCTGTTTCACAGTGAGAAGGGAAACATAACAAATAACTCGCTGATTTACGATGTTAAAAGTCTGTTGCGTTGCTTGATCCCAGCTCTGTGCCCAAAGAACAGAGGACTCTTGGCACACAGCTAGCAGCCAGCTTGCTGCTTTCAATTTTCCGTTTCCCATGACACACCAGTTTCCTGCAGCAGAACCAACCTCGAGTCCGCCCGCCTCCAGAACCACGAGATCCCGGAGCCCTGAAGTTGCACTGGTCTTCTAGGCCATGTCCTTGGCATATCAAATAGTGGGCAGTTGTGAGACCCAGAGAGCGGGTCCCATTCCCGCAAAGAACCGAAATTGGTGTGTGGTTCCAGGACAGGGTCTTCAAAAGAACCCTGACAGGGGAAAATAGAGATATTGAAGATAGAAATAGAGCTGTTTCCGAAGATGCAGGCAAAGGAGTTGCCATTAAGTGCCATCACTCTCCTAAGCTCCTCTTTTCTCAATCCCTTGCTATTGGACACTGATCTACAATGGAAATACTGCCAACAGTTTCAACAGTATTGCGATGTCAATGGATTATCTTCCAATGGATTCCTCACTTTTATGGTAAACTGCCTCAATGAACATAGGACAAAGGAGGAGAATTAGGCCATTCAGCCCATTGAGTATGCTCTGCCATTCCAGCATGGCTGATTTACAAACGTATTATCCCTCCCAACCCCATTCTCCTACCTTAACCCTGTAACATTCGATGGCCTGACCAATAAAGAATTTATCAATCGTCCCATTAAATATACTCAATGACCTGTCCTCCACAGTGTCCATGGCAATGATTTCCTCAGATTCACCATCCTCTGGCTAAAGAAATTCCTTGTCATGTCTGTTTTTAATGGACATCCCTCTATTCTGAGTCTGTGCCCTCAGCGCTCAGGAGTACCACCACTATCGTCCAGTAGCACTCAGATCTATGTTGATGAAGTGCTTTGAGAGGTTGGTAATGGTTAGGACCAACTCCTGCCTCAGCAATTAGCCTGTTTCCACAATAGGTCTATGACAGTTTCTCTTCACTCCATCTTAAATCACCTGGACAATACAAACACCTATGTCAGGATACCCTTCATTAACTATAGCTCAGTGTTTAACACTATCAGTCCTACAGTCCTGATCAATAAACTATGGAACCTGGGCCTCTGTATCTCCCTCGGCAATTAGATCCTTGATTTCTAAACTGGAAGACCACAATCTCCCCCTCCACATTGACAATCAACACTGGTGCACCTCAGGGGTGTGTGCTTAGCCCACTGCTCTACTCTCTCTATACCCATGATTGTGTGACCAGGCATAGCTCAAATGCCATCTATAAATTTACTAATGATACACCCATTTTTGGCAGAATCGCAGAGGGAGACAAGAGGGCGTATAGGAGTGAGATATACCTGCTAGTTGAGTGGTGTTGCTGCAACAACCTTGCACTCAGTGTCAGTAAGACCAAAGAGTTGATTGTGGACTTCAGAAGGGATAGGACGAGGGAATATGAACTAACCCTCATAGAGGGATCGGAAGTGGACAGAGTGAATAACCTCAAGTTCTTGGGTGTCAAGATCTCTAAGGATCTAACCTGGTACCAACATATCAATGCAGCTATAAAGAAGGCAAAGCAGCAGCTATATTTCATTAGGGGTTTGAAGAGATTTGGTTTGTCACCTAAGACATTCCAAAACTTCTACAGATGTACCGTGGAGAACATTCTGACAGGCTGCATCACTGTCTGGTGTGGTGGTGGGATGGGGGGCCGGGGGCTACTGCACAGGATCAAGAGAAGCTACAGAAAATTGTAAAATTAGTCAGCTCCATCTTGGGTACTAGCCTCTGTAGTATCCAAAATATCTTCAAGGAGCAATGCCTCAGAAAGGCCCAGTCCACGCCCCATCCCAACTCCACGCCCTGTCCCAACTCTACGACCCATCCCAACTCCATGCCCTGTCCGAACTCCGCACCCCATCCCAACTCCACACCCCATCCCAACTCCACAACCTGTCCCAACTCCACACTCTTTCCCAACTCCACGCCCCATCCCAATTCCACACCCCGTCCCTACTCCACAACCAGCACAACTCCACACTCAGTCCCAGCTCCATGCCCAGTCCCAAATCAACGTCCTGTTCCAACTCCACACCCAGTTCCAACTCCACCTTCAGTCCCATCCCAAAAAAACCAGCTGCCGACCTGGCTTCCAAACCAAACCCAGGCCTAACCCGGGCATCAGCCTCAACCATAGTCTAGGTCTTCCAGCTCCTGTCAGGGTCCCAAACCTGTTCAACATCTGCCCTCGTTCCAGAACAAGCCCTGTATTCAACCCCAGCTGAAAATTCCAGACAAAAGTCTCAACCCGAAAGGTTGGCAATTCCTTTCGCTGCTGTGCTCCCCCATGTGTCTGCAGCTCCAGGTTGCACCCTGTTCCCTGCCCAACCCCGGGATCTGATACCAGGGCCAGCTGTCTGTAGCTCACTCACTTCCATACAGTGGCCACTTTACCAGGTACCTTCTGTATCTCATGGTCTTCTGCTATAGCCCATCTACTTCAAGGTTTAACATGTTGTGTATTCAGTTATGCTCTTCTGTACACTACTGCTGTAACACGAGGTTACTTGACCTTCCTGTCAGTTTGAACCAGTCTGGCCATCCTCCTCTGACCCCTCTGATTAACAAAGCATTTTTGCCCTCAGAACCATTGGTCACCATTCTCTGTAACCTCTAGAGACTGTTGTGCATAAAAATCCCAGGAGATCAGCAGTTTCTCAGATACTCAAACCACCCCATCTGGCACCAACAATCATTCGCGTAGATCCCATTTCTTCTCCATCCTGTAATTTGGTCTGAACACCAACTGAACCTCTTGACCATGTCTGCATGCTTTTATGCATGGAGTTGCTGCCACGTGATTGGCTGATTAGATATTTGCATTGCTGAGCAGATTCACAGGTGTACCTAATAAAGTGGCCACTGACTGTACATATATCTTGGGACAGAGGAGAAAAAAGTTGTTTGGAATGAGCAGATTTATCTACAAAATCGCATTGGAATTGCATGGTTTGTGACCTCTCTGTCAAATTAGAAACTAAAGTGTTCGCGTTCCGGAACTCTCCCACAAGGCAAGTATGAGAAAAAATAATAAGAGGGCAAATTATGACAAAAACGAACAAGGTTAACGAAGCAAAGAATTGTGAGACTCTGATCTGAGCAATAATGCAAGTCTGTAGGACTTTGAATTAGCAAACCACAAAAATGAATCTTTGATGAGGAACTGTATAGCAAAAACGCAAGCTCTGTGGGGTCAAAATTTAGGTCACCAACTGAATTATGGTGACTGTTGTTTCCGTGTGGTGAAAATATATTTTACAACAAACTGAAAATTTGAGTAAAAGGTCAGAAAGAGCTTGGGGACTCTTATTGAAAATGTTAAGGGCCCGTCTCCAAATCACTTCCACAGCATGAGACATTAGAAGTATGTAGGGCAAAATTTGTGTAAGTTTAAATTTGAGGAAAAGTAAATGAACTCTTCATTATATCATTGCCCAGTGCTGCTAGGGCAGTAACAGAGAGTCTCACCCACGCAGCTTGGTGAGGCCCAGTAGTGTTGAGTTTAATGCAACGCTATTATAGTCTCAGCGATCCAGGTTCAGTTCCGAGGCTGGCTGTAAGGAGTCTGTGCATTTTCCCCATGACTGTGTAGGTTTCCCCCGGGTGCTCCACTTTCCTCCCACATTCCAAAGATGCACAGGTCACATGGATGTATTCTGACCCCATGGGCTCATTGGGTCGTTACGGTGCTGTATTGCTAAATAAATAAATAAATAATGAGGAAAGATTCCTTGTTACTCATCCTTTGCACTATTTATCTACAGCCTTTGCAACTTATAGTAAGTGTTATTTCTTGCACAGTATCCTGCTGCACAATAACAAAATTCACAATATGCACACAGTAACCACTTTATTACCTCCTGTTCCTGATAATGTGGTCACTGAGTGTATGTTCATGGTCTCTTGCCACTTCAAGGTTCAACATGTTGTGTATTCAGAGATGCCCTTCTGCACACCAGTGTTGTAACATGTAGTTATTTGATTTACTGTCCCCTTCCTATCTGGGCATTCTCCTCTGACCTCTCTCTTTAACAAGGTGTTTTTGCCCACAGAACTGCTGCTCACTTGATGTTTTTTTGTGTTTCACACCATTCCCTGTAAACTTTAGAGACTGTTATGTGTGAACATCTGTAGTTTCTGAGATACTCAAACCACCCCATCTGGCACCAACAATCTTTCCACAGTTAATTACCTAGATCACATTTCTTTCTCTTTCTAATGTTTGATCTGAACAACCAACCACCCCACCTGGCACCAACGATCATTCCACAAAGCCACTTAGATTGCAATTCTTCCCCATTCTGCTGTTTGGCCTGCACAACAACTGAACCTTTTCACCATGCTTGCGTGCTTTAATGCATTGAACCGTCGCCACATGATTGGCTGAGTAGGTATTTGCATTAACAAGTAGGTGTGCAGGTGTACCTAATAAAGTGGCAGCTGGGTGTATATTGTTATTAGGAATAAGATTTATTTTTGAAACATATTAAAAAGCTTGCTGCAATGAATAAAGACAATTGTACATTAACCAGTTTTATTGTCTCTTTGGTGACTCAGTTCATAGTCATACCACATGTCAGGCAGCATCTGTGATCAAAGAAACCAAATTAATGCTTCAGGTCAAAAATGAAAGAAAAAAGAAGCAGATTCAGATTCATATATTTATGACATGTACATTGAAACATACAGTGAAGCATCAGTTATGTTAACAACAAGTTGAATCTTCGGCGCGTTAGGTGCAGCCCACAAGTGTGGCCACGCACTAATACGCCAACACACTTAGTCCACCTTGCACAGCAGCAACAAAGCAACAGTAGCAAACAAGCTCCTTTCCTTCCTCCCACACACTCACCGATCACACACACACACACACACACACACACACACACACACACACACACACACACACACACACAGAGTCCTCCAACCCCAGGGCAGACTGCCTGTGGGTCTCCAGCCTCCATTGGACTCACTGGCATCAGGCCTCAGACTGTCCCAGTGGACTTACACACCTAGGGCTTTGACTTCCAGACCAGATTGGCCTTTCTGTATTGACCCCAGGGTTTGCCAAAGGCAGGCTCTTGAGTTCTTGGTCTTGAACTCCGAAATCTTTAGCTTGTTTATCTTGGGGTTCGCTGGTCCTCGTGCCTTCTGCCTGCACGGACACATGATTCCATTGATCCCACAGGGGTGGGAAGCACCAGACCTCATCCCCTCTGGCTTTCATCCACAGATGTTCTCTGACAACATTGTCACTGGCCTGGGATCACAGTTTGGAGGGCTAGGCTCCAGCCTGACTTCTAACTCCCCATATCCCTGTCTCTCAACCCTAACCTGATCCGCAATTCCCCTCTCTGTCCCTAAAACCATCCTTGCAAACCTGCAAAAACAACTAAATCTGGGCTGTTCGACTGCAACATGTTCACCTGAGGGGTCTAAAAAGTGATTGTTTTGTCACGTGGACCTTGCCCCCAGCCCGACACCCAAAATATCATCCGGAAGGTGATGAGATCAGAGAGGTGGGATAGGGCCTGTAAGTGATGTAAAACCTCTGAAGGATATTTGACCTGAAGATATGGCATGCAATGTTGTAACTTTGTCATAATTAATGCTTAACGTTGATGACCTTTCATAAAATGAGTAGTTACAAAAAATTCTACTATTAGCCAATGAGGACAAAGCTATTCATTTTGCTCAGGAAGAGTTGTAATGAATAATGACAGACAGATTTGTACCTGTGCTCCAATGGCAGGTTTCTGGCTTCTGCTGATCAGATTGGAAGGTATCATTGAGTCATAATGTCATAGAGCACTATAGCACAGAAACAGGCCTTTTGGCCCATCAAGTCCATGCCAGCCTGGCCTCCTGCCCAGTCTCATCTACCCAAACCCAGACCATGGCCCTCCAAATCATTCCCGTCCATGTACCTATCCAAACTTAAATGTTGAAAGCAAATCTGCACCCACCATTTCCGCTGGCAGCTTGTTCCACTCGCAAACAAGAAAATCTGCAGATGCTGGAAATCCAAGCAACACACACAATTCTGGAGGAACTCAGCAGGCCAGGCAGCATCTATGGAAAAAGTACGGTCGAGGTTTCGGGCCGAGACCGCCAAAGGGTCTCACAATGTCGACTGTACTTTTTTCCATAGATGCTGCCTGGGCTGCTGAGCTCCTCCAGCATTTTTTGTGTGTGGTTTGTTCCACTCTCTCACCACCCTCTGAGTGAAGAAGTTAAGCCCTCACGTTATATATTGGGGATTTAGCAATGATTGGTTGGTGGAGCCATCATGATGGGCTGAATGGCCTCATTCTGCTCCTATATCTTATGGATCTTCTGCATCAATTTCAGAAATACCTCATAATCAGTCTCTTTGATATTCCCTTGCAGGATTGAAGTGTAAAGCTGAAAACCAAACAACCATTAGAACACAAACACAAGGAAATCTGCAGATGCTGGAAATTCCTGACGAAAGGTCTCAGCCCGAAACGTCGACTGTCTTCCAATAGGTGCTGCCTGGCCTGCTGCGTTCACCAGCATTTTGTGTGTGTTGCAACCATTAGAAGAATAAAGGATGTTTTATAGAAGTTTTCCTCTATAATTATGCAATTTATCCCTTCGTGAATACAATGCATTGCAGATTCCTCTGCCACTCAATACCTTCAGTCAGTAAAGGTTTGTAATAACATTTTATCTCTAAAGTTTAAAGAAAATTTATTATCAAAGAATGTAGATGTTACCATTTACGGCCTTGAGATTTATTTTCTTGCAGGCTTTTACAGGGAGAAATGAAATACAATAGAATTTATGAAAACCTATACATAAACAAAGATTGACAAATAACGATTATGCAAAAGAAAACAAAAATAAGAAAAATACTGAGAACAAGAGTTGAAAAGAGTCCTTGAAAGTGAATCTGTAGGTTGTAGAATCAGTTCGGAGTATCGGAGAATGAAGTTATCCTTGGCACTTTAGGAATCTGATGGTTGAAGGGTAATAACTATTCCTGAACATGGTGATGTGGAACCTAATGTTTCTGTACTTCTTGCCTGATGGTAGCAAGAAGAGGGGAAGGTCTTTGATGGTGGATGCTGCTTTCTTGTGGTAATACTCCAGGTAAATGTGCTCATTGTTGGGAAGGGCTTTACCTGTGATGGATAGGCTGTATCCACCACTCTCTGTAGCCTTTTCCATTCCTGGCCATTGGCGTTTCCATACCACACCATGATGCCACCAATTAGGATTCTCTCCACTGGGCATCCGTAGAAGATAACCATCACAGGTGCACCTCAAGGCTGTGTGCTTTGTCCCTGGCTGCTCTCTTTACACACATGATTGTGCAGCTAAGCATGGCTCCAAATTTTCCAACAATTTGTTGGACGAATCACAGGTGGAAATGAGGCAGCTTAGCGGAACATGAAAGGACACATGTTTGAGTGGTGCCACAACAACAACCTCTCACTCGGTGTCAGCAAAACTAAAGATCTGGCTGAAGGGAAAGGAGGGTGAACTCTCACTGGTCTACATTACAGGGGCAGTGGTGGAGAAGGTCAGCCACTTTTAGTTGCTCTGCCTTAACATATTGGATTTCCCGTTCTGGACTAAGCACATAGATGCAATCACAAAGAAAGCATGCCAGTGTCTTTACATTTCTCGGAGGTTAAGGAGGTCCTGTTTGTTACCAAACATTGTAAAAAACTTCTACAGATACACTTTTGAATGTATCCTGACTGCCTGCATTGTGGTCTGGTATATCAATTTTGAATGTGCAGGAGTGTAGGAAGTAGCAGAGAGTATTGGACTCTGCCTAATATATCAAAGGCACATATCGCCCCACCAGTGGCACTGTCTACAGAAGGCACTACGTCAAGAAAGCAATATCTATCATAAAAAATGATAGTTGCTTTACAAACAGAGGTGGCTAGCAGGGAGAGGCTGATGACAGGGCAAAATTGCAGTTAATAGGATGAGTTGTAAAATCAAAAAGAGTGAATACAGGACTGAAGAAGTTACATTAGGTTGGTTCTATATACCAAGAGGGGCAATTTGTGGAATGCTTACAAGACGGCTTTTTAGAGCAGCTCGTGGCTGAGCACACTAGATCAGCTATTCTGGATTGGGTGCTGTGCAATGAACCGGAGTTGATTAGAGAGCTTAAATTAAAGAAACCCTTAGGGGTAGGTGATCATAATATAATAGAATTCATCCTGTAATGTGAGAAGAAAAAGCTAAAGTCAGATATACCAGTATGATATTGGAGCAAAGGGAGTTACAGAGGCATGACAGAGGAGCTGGACAAAACTGATTGGAAAGGAACACCGACAGGGATGATGGCTAGAATTTCTAGATGTAGTTTGCAAGGTGCAGGATATATACATCCTAAGAGCAAAGAAGTGTTCTAAAGGCAAGATGACACAACCATGGCTAACAAGAGAAGTCAAAGTCAACATAAAAACCAAAGAAAGGGCATGTGATAGAGCAAAAATTAGTTAGAGGTTAGAGGATTGGGAAGGTTTTAAAAGCCAACAGGAGGCAACTAAAAAAGTAATTAAGAAAGAAAAGATGGAATATGAAGATAAGCTGGCCAATAATATTCAAGAGGATACCAAAAGTTTCTTCAGATACATCAAGTGTAAAAGAGAGGTGAGAGTGGATATCGGTCACTGGAAAATGATGCTGGAGAGGTAATAATAAGGGACAAGGGAATGACAGATGAACTGAATAAACATTTTGCATCAGTCTTTACTGTGGAAGACACTAGTAACATGCTGGAAGTTAGAGAGTGTCAGGGGCAGAAGTGTCTGAAGATGCCATTACTAGAGAGAAGGATGTTGAGAAGTTGAAAGGCCTGAAAGTAGATAAGTCACCTGGACCACATAGTGTGCACCCCAGGGTTCTGAAAAAGGTGGCTGAAGAGATTGTGGAGGCATTAGTAATGACCTTTCAAAAATCACTAGATTCTAGATTGGTTCCAGAGGAATGGAATATTGCAAATGTTATTCCACTCCTCAAGAAAGGTGAGATGCAGAAGAAAGGAAACTATAGGGCAGTTGGTCTGACCTCAGTGGGTGGGAAGATGTTGGAGTTGATCGTTATGGATGTGGTTTCAGGGTACTTGGAGGCACACGATAAAATCGGCCATAGTCAGCATGGTTTCCTCAAGGGAAAATCTTGTCTGCCAGATCTGTTGGAATTCTTTGAAGAAATAATAAGCAGGACAAACAGAGGAGAATCGGTGGATGTTGTGTACTTGGATTTTCAGAATGCCTTTGACAAGGTGCCACACATGAGGCTGCTTTATTAGTTACAAGTCCATGGTATTAGAGGAAATGATTTTAGCATTGATAAAGCAGCAGCTGATTGGCAGGAGGCAATGAGTAGGAATAAAGGGAGCTTTTTCTGGTTGGCTGCCGGTGACTAGAGATGTTCCACAGGGTTTTGTGTTGGGACCGATTCTTCTTACGTTATATGTCAATAATTTAGATGATGGGATTGATGGCTTTGTTGCAAAGTTTGTGGATGATATGAAGATAGGTGGGGGGGGGCACGTAGTTTTGAGGAAGTAGAGAGGCTACAGAAGGACCAAGACAGATTAGGAGAACGGGCAAAGAAATGGCAGATAGAATACACTTTTGGGAAGTGTATGGTCATGCACTTTGGTAGAAGAAGTAAAACGGTAGACTATTTTCTTAATGGAGAAAAAATTCAAAAATCTGAGGTGCAAAGGGACTTGGGAATTCAAAATTCCCTAAAGGTTATTTAGCAAGTTGAGTCAGTGGTGAAGAAGGGAAATGTGAGTTAGCATTCATTTCAAGAGAACTAGAATATAAAGACAAGGATGTAATATTGAGTCCTTATAAAGCACAGGTGAGGTCTCCCTTGGAGCATTGTGAGCAGCTTTGGGCCCCTTATCTAGGAAAAGATGTACTGACATTGGAGAAGGTTCAAAGGAAGTTGCAAAATGATCTTGGGATTGAAAGGCTTGTCATATGAAGAGTGTTGGCTCTGGGCCTCTACTCATTGGAATTCAGAAGAATGAAAACCTACTGAATGCTGAAAGGCCTTGATAGAGTGGATGTGAAAAGGATGTTTCCTATTGAGGGGGAGTCGAAGACTGGAGGACACAGCCTCAGGATAAAGGGGCATCCTTTAAGAATGGAGATGAGGATGACAGAGAGTGGTTTCTCTATGGAATTCATTGCCACAGGCAGCTGAGGAGGTCAAGTCTCTATGTATATTTAAGGTAGAGGTTGATAGATTCTTGGTTGGTCAGGGCATGAAGAGATAAGGGGGAGACACAGGAGATTGGAGCTGAGAGGAAAATTGGATCAGCCATGACGAAATGGCAGAGCAGACTTGATGGGTCAAATGGCCTAATTCTGCTCCTATATTTTTTATAGTTATATGATCTTATGATCTTAAACTTTTCACTTTTCATCCTTAATCCATTACCTTGAATTGTAGTCCCACCCCGGTGCAGTACAAAAAGCCTGCTTTCATTTACCCTATCTATACCTCTCATACCTCCATCAAATCTCCCCTCAGTCTTCTATGCTACAAGGAATGAAATACTAACCTATTCAATCTTTCCTTATAACTCAGGTCCTCCAGTCCTGGCAACATACTTGTAAATTTTCTCTGTACTCTTTCAACCTTACTTACATCTTTCCTGAAGGTAGGTGACCAAAACTGCACACAATATTCAAAATTAGGCCTCACCAATATTTGATACAACTACAACATAACATCACATCTCCTGCACTCGATAAACTGATGTGTAACCTCCAATGTGCCATCATAAATTATTATTTTTGTATTTGCACAGATTGTCTTTTTCACACTGGTTGCTTATCAGTCTTTGTGTGTAGTTTCTCATTGATTCTATTGTATTTCTATGTTCTACTGTGAATGCCTGCAAGAAAATGAATCTAAGGGCAGTAAATGGTGACATAATAAGTACTTTCATCATGAATTTACTTTGAACTTTGACCCGCAGGGCAAGTTTTTAAAAAATCTTGTTGGTACATCAGGTGAAGCTGCATCTGAAGAAAATATTGTTGTGTATTCCATGAAGAAATGATCCTCTCCAATTGACTATCATTTCATTAACTGCTCCAGTGTTGCCACGATGATTCTTTTCTTTGTTCATTTGACATAACTCTTATGAATTTCCATAGGGGGCTACAGACAGATTCAGTTTCTTCTCACTCAGCACAGGAGTGAGACAATCTCATCTTTTTAGCCACGTGCAGCAAGGGTAAAATGCAGATCACTCTAAACTTTTAGAACATAGAACTTTATAGCACAATACTGCGCTTTTGGCCCACAATGGTAAGCCAAAACTTTAAAACCTAATCTAAGATCAATCTAACACTTCCCTCCTTTTTTTTTAGCAAGGAACGATTTTCAGCACAGCAACACACGTAATGTGTTGGAGGAACTCAGCAGACCAGGCAGTGATTTTATCACTGGAACACTTTCAGTACACTGGATGAATTCAGCAGGTTGGGCAGCATCAGTTAGAAACGATGAGTCGACGTTTTGGGCCGGAACCCTTCGTCAGGACTGAAGAATGAAAGACGGGGAAGGATTTGAAGAATGCTTGTAGTTTCAGTTGGAAGACCAGTAATTTGAAAGACAAAGGGGTGGGGGAGGGGAAGCATTGACATCATAGCCCTGAAAACAATGGGTAGTAGAAGAAGGAGGTGGAACCATGAGGAAGCTGGGGGAGGGGGTAGAGTGAAATAGGGATAGAGGAAGGGAGGGGGAGGGAATTACCGGAAATTGGAGAATTCGATGTTCATACCAAGGGGCTGGAGACTACCTAGACGGTATATGAGGTGTTGCTCCTCCAACCTGAGTTTAGCCTCATCATGGCAGTAGAGGAGGCCATGTGTGGACATATCTGAATGGGAATGGGAAGCAGAGTTGAAGTGGGTGGCTACCGGGAGATCCTGTCTGTTGTGGCGGACGGAGTGGAGGTTCTTGACGAAGCGGTCCCCCACTCTGCGTCGGGTTTCACCAATGTAGAGGAGGCCGCACCGGGAGCACCGGATGCAATAGATGACCCCAACAGACTCACAAGTGAAGTGTTGTCTCACCTGGAAGGACTGTTTGGGGCCCTGAATGGTGGCAAGAGAGGAGGTGTAGGGACAGGTGTAGCACTTACGCTTACAGGGATAAGTGCCAGGTGGGAGATCAGTGGGGATGGACGTGCGGATAAGGGAGTCACGGAGGAACCGATCCCTGCGGAAAATGGAGAGGGGTGGAGAGGGAAAGATGTGCTTAGTGGTGGGGTCCTGTTGAAGGTGGCGGAAGTTGCGGAGGATAATGTGCTGGATCCGGAGGCTGGTCGGGTGGTAGGTGAGGACAAGGAGAACTCTGTCCCTGTTGTGGTTGTGGGAGGATGGGGTGAGGGCCGAAGAGTGGGAAATGGAGGAGATGTGGATGAGGGCATCATTGATGATGGTAGAAGGGAAACCACGATCCTTAAAGAAAGAGGACATTTGAGATGCCCTGGAACGGAAAGCCTCATCCTGGGAGCAGATGCAGTGGAGACGGAGGAACTGGGAAAACTGCAGCTACAAGCATTCTTCAAATCCTTCCCCATCTTTCATTCGAAGGGTTCTGGCCCGAAACATCGACATGGTTTCTAACTGATGCTGCCCGACCTGCTGAGTTCATCCAGCGTACTGAAAGTGTTGCTTCGATCACAGCATCTGCAGATTATTTTGTGATTACGATTTTATCACTGTATGCTTTCAACTTAATCTCCAGTTCCCAGAGATGTTTTTTGATGTTGCATGCTTCAGCTACCATGCTGAACACCAAGAGGCAGATGAAGCAGATGATTAGAAAGCAGTATATTGACCTCAATTTCTTTTTGAATGCAGCGAGGGAGCGGCTGCTCCAGGAGTACTGCATACTGTCACGATTCTCAGACTCAACAATTGATATGTTTTCCAAACAAGAAACATGCACCTCCTGTAAATAATAAAGTGGCCACTGAGTATATTCTTCCACTTTCAGGGAACTATGGCACATGTGCTTTGCTGTTCTTTGCTCCATTTCCATCCCTTGCCTTTTATTTAGTAACTCATGTAAAAGGCAATGGTACTGTTGTAAGTTTTGGCAAAACCCTAACTACATTGCACCATAGCTGGAAACAGCACAAGTGCTGCAATATTTTCAAGTTTTCTCTCAAGTTCAAATTCATGTCAAATTAACATTCAGCCATACAGGGATACCCACGAATACAGCCAAATGAGACAAGGTTACTCCAGGGCCAAGTTGCAACACACAGTACCCACAGTCACACACAGCACAAGGCACACGTAGCATACATAAAACAGCAGCAAAATACATTCACATGAAAAAAGCTAGTCCAAGTCCCTGAGTCCATTAAGGCTGCAGCAGTCTACAGTTGAACACGACACATCTTGTCTTCTGCCGGGTGAACACTAGAGGGCAGCATCGACGTGGCATCACTCCACCTCTGGCACTCTGGTAGAGTGCACCGACTCCAGCGCCTGTCTCCAAGGTGACAGTGCAGAAAGAGGCCAGGTCCTTGCTACAACTGACGCTAAGCAGCTGCCCTGTCATTTGCCCCCCGCTGTTCGCCAATAAATCAGTGAATCGGACTTGCAGCATTTCACATTAGCAATGTTCAACAGGGTCTTGTGATCACAAGGAAAGTGACTAAGATGATCATTTGCTGTTGGACTGCCTTCACGCATTGACGCCTCTCTCTCGCAGAGAGCAGCATGATCTGTACCAAGTCCAGCTCCTTCAGTTTCTCCACTAACGAGCAACTTGCTGTTGGGGTAGACCTGGAGTACGTTATGTTCTTAATGTCCAGCAGGGCCTTGCGATCGTAAGAAATTCATTTAACAATGGCTTTGCTTGTCCCCGTAGAAGCCATTGTGTCTGAGTGGGCCACCGTCTTTACTGCTATATACGCCCCATGACTACTTGCGCTATTTCTCAAGTGAAATACCAAATCTCTTGTATGCACTTTCACTCCAAGATTAACTACTTCTTTTCGAACAATCTATGCTTGCTTCTTTTGAGTTCTCCATTGTGCTTGTGTCGTTATTTGAGAATGTCTGCTACAGCAAAGCTCCAATAATCTGCTGTCTGACAATTCAGAAATTCCAGTGGTTCAATACTGTGCTGACTACCATGTTCCCTTCCACTAACCTGGCCCATGGGTCCCACACTCCCTTCCACTCATCTGAGACTCTGATCCCTAAGCTTCACTGGGGCTCTGGTTCCTGAAGTCTTTTCCACTAAGTTGGGGCTCTGGTTCCTGGGCTTACAGCATAAATTCACGAAACAGTGAACCAAGATGCCTTCCCCAACATGGGCCAGCTTGAAGAAGTCTGTGATAAATTACCACCAACAAGTCACTTGTGGAACTGGCAGAACTAACACACTTGATCCCTGTTACAACACCATCAAGAACAGTTATAGTACCATCCCAAGCCTGCACTGTGGCAAGTCTAAACACCTTCTACTCCTGGTAGAGATTGAGGACCACAGAACCAGTTGTAATGGCTGCAAAAGTATGGTCAAAGGTGGTAGAGGACTGCTTTAAGTGGTGGACTGGCCCATCTTTGGCTCTGATGGAATATGCCACAGTCGTCATTGACTTCATCAAGACCTGCATGGATGAGTGTATGCTTTTGAGAACATACTGAGCACACTGAAACCAGAAGCACTGGATAAACCAGGAGATGTACAGTCTGCTGAGGGCCAGATCTGTTGTGTTCAAGACTGGCAATCCAGAAGCCTACATAAGGTCCAGGTACAACCTATGCAAGGCCAACATGAGAGTGAAAAGTCAAATCTATGTGAAGATAAGGACACGGCATGAGTGAGCGAGGACCTCCATCAGTTAGAGTTGCCCACGGAAATTGCATCCTAGCTGTCTAGATACGCAAGCCTGGGCGGTACAATATGGAGAGCACGCCGTTGGTCATGAATCAAACAGAAGTTTCCACACACCTAATGAACCCAAAGGAACCACAGAGACTGATAGAGTTTGGTGCCAGCAGTTTCGCAGGAGTTGCTAGTCAGCATTGAATTCAATGCAGGACTGCCTTAGGAACTCCAGCTCTGGATTTTTCCCTCTGGGTTTACCCCTGAAGCTTTTCCCAGGTAGATGGGAATGGGTAGTTTAAATGATCTAGCATGGACTAGATGGGCCAAAGGGCCTGTTTCTGTGCTGTATTTTTCTATGACTCTATGTTGTAGCATGCACACATTATACACAGCTTTAACAAACTGTAACATTCAGAAATTCTAAATGTAATTGTTACTCATCGTAGTTATCATAATGTACACAGGTACGTTCCACATATTGTAGCACACACATATCGTAGCATTTAAGAATTATACATGTAACTTTCATAAATTGTAACTTCCACAAATTATACCTGTACCTTTCAAAATCTGTAGTGTTCATAAATTGTAACTTTTACAATTTGTGTGTGCAGCTTCACAAATAGTTTTCTTTGTAAGTTGTATATGTAAATTTTAAAAAAGTATAACCTCCAGAAATAATACATGTAGATTTCCCAACTTGTTCAGAAATCCTAGTATTCACACCTTCCACATATAGCTTTAACACACTGCAACCTTCAAAAATTATAAATGCAGCCTGCATAAATTGTTACAGATTATACAAAAACCCTTCACAAACTGTAGCATTCAAAAACTATACATGTAACCTTCATCTGTAATTTTCACATGATACTAGTAGCTTTCAAAAGTTCTTGCAAAAATTGTTGCATTCAGAAATTATAGCATTCACAAATGATACATGTAGTACATGTAGATTTTTTAAAATGTGGCATTGAGAAGTTATATGTCTCTTTCAAGACTAGTTAACAAATTATATACTATATGTAACTTAAACCATAATGTTCAGTAATTATACACAATACTTTCAATAACTGCAGTAATCACAAATTATACCTAAAGTTTTAACAAATTTGAACTTTCTCAAATTGTAGTGCTTGTAAACTATACATGGACATCCCATAAAAGGGAACTTCCACAAATTGTACCTAAAGAAGGGTCCTGGCCCGAAATATCGACTCCTTTATTTTTATAGATGCTGCCTGGCCTGCCGAGTTGCTCCAGCTTTTTGTGTGTGTTGCTTGATTTCCAGTATCTGCAGATTTTCTCTTGTTAGCTTTCAAAAACTTTTGCGTTTAGAATTTGTAGCATTTTCTAATTGTACATGTAAATTTTGCAAATTATGGTCTTCGCATTGTAGTGTTCATAAATTACTCACAGAGCTTCAGGAATTGTTCATATTTATATATATAGATATTACAAATTTGTAGCATTGACAACTTCTACTTGTAAATTTTATGAGTTGCAATTTTCACAAAATATATCTGTAGGTTTCAAATTTTGTTGCAATCAGAAATTGTAGCATTCTCAAATCATAGTCATAGTCATAGTCATACTTTGTTGATCCTGGGGGAAATTGGTTAACTTAGTAGCTTCTACAAATTGTATCATTTACTTATTATAAATTTAGCTTCAAAATTGTAGGATTCAAAATTATTCATAGAACTTACATAAACTGTAACTTTCCGAATTTTTACCTGTAGCTTTCAAAAGTTGTGCTGAGAAATTGTAGTATTTTCAAATTATACTGCACATGTAGATTTTACAAATGATAGTTTAGAAGATGGATATTAGCTTTCAACTTCTACAATTCACAAATTATATTGGAACTTTTACAAACTGTAGCATTCAGAAATTGTGCATTAGCTTTCAAGAACTATAAGCATCACAAATTGTGCTGAGCTTTCACAATATATAAATCAGTGTCAACTTTGAGCTACATCCGTACACCTGCTCATTAATGCAAATATCTAATGGGCCAATCAGGTGACAGCAACTCAGTGCATAAAAGCATGCCGACATGGTCAAGATGCAGTCGTTCAGACCAAACATCAAAAAGGGGAAGAAATATGATCTAAGCAAATTAAACCGTGGAATAATTATTGGTGTCATATGGGGTGATTTGAGTATCTGAGAAACTGCTGATTTCCTCGGATTTTCATGCACAACAGTCTCTAGAACTTATAGAGAGTGATGCAGAAATCAAAAATACCTCCAGTTATTTCAGGCGGTATCTGATAAGGTACTGACAAGTCACCTTCTCAGATGTAGTCTTCAGAAATTGTCACATTCCCAGATTATACATATACCTTTCACAAATTGAATGCATACATCAAAATTTCAGTAACTGTAACTTTTCAGGAATTAATACTTGTAGTTTTCAAAAGTTGTGGTGATTAAAAATTATAATATTCTCTAGCTATCCTCCTTCCCCTCCCCCTGCCGCACCATTTTATTCTGTCAACTTCCCCCTTCCTTTTCAGTCCTGAAGAAGGGTCTCGGGCCAAACCATCGACTGTTTATTCCTCTCCCCATAGATGCTGCCTGACATGCTAAGTTCCTCCAGCATTTTGTGTGTGTTGCTTTGGATTTCCAGCATCTGCAGACTTTCTTATGTTCAGATTATATGTGTAAATTGTTTAAAATTGCAGCCTTTACAAGTTGTACAGGCAGCTTTCAGAAACTGTAAAGTTCACAAGTTATACAAACAGTAGATGTAACTTCTACAAACTGTAGCAGTAACAAATTATAGATGTAGCTTCCAGAAATTGTAATGTTCACAAAGAATGTTCAGAAAACAGTAAAAACAAGGGATTTGTAGAAGTGTGAACGGGATAGGTGGCAGGAGTAACAATGAAGTGTGAGTAATGCAGGGCACCAGAACAAAGGGATCTGGAAATAGAGGTCCATGATTAATTGTAAGTGGTGTCACAGGTTAGTAGGGTCATAAAGAAAGCATTTGGCACATTGGCCTTAATAAATCAAAGTACTAAGAACGTTAGATGGGATGTTATGCTGAAGTTTTATAGGACATTGAGGCCTAATTTGGAGTGTAATTTTAGTCAGCTACCTAGAGGAAATATATAAATAAGATTGAATGGAAAAAGGAAGGAAATTGCCTTTTAAACTCACGAGAGAGCATAGGCCATCAACTTTTTGCTGTTGATGTTTCTGTAGCAGGCAGTTTCTTTTTTACGAGGTCGAGGTGCTAGCTCGACGCTCAACTCAGCACGGATGGAAAGCGTGCCAGGGAGCCAGCTGGGATCGAACACGGGAGCCTTCGCTCCGAAGTCGGGCGCAGATGCCACTATGCCACCAGCCAGCCAAAGGTTAAATGAGTACTGGTTATAAGGATGCTGCTAGGACTGGAGTTATATGGAAAGATTGAATAGGTCAGGACTTTATTCCTTGGAATGTGGAAGATTGAGAGGAGATTTGATAGAGGAATACAAAATTATGAGGGTTATAGAGAGGGTAAATGCAAGCAGGCTTTTTCTATTGAGGTTGGGTAAGACTACAAGAGGTCATGGGTTAGGGGTGAAAGGTGAAAAGTTTAAGGAGAACATGAGGGGAAAGTTCTTCACTCAGAGAGTCATGAGAGTGTGGAACAAGCTGTCAGCGGAAGTAATGCATGCAAACTCGATTTCGGCTGCTGATCTGGGACTTTAATACACGGCCATTTCTGAAGTTAACTGAGAATGATGCAAAAAACAAGAAAAAAAATCCAGTGAGCAGCATTTTTTGTGGGGGGAAAGACACCTTGTTAATAAGAGAGGTCAGCGGAGAATAGTTAGACTGGTGCAAGCTGACTTGAAGATGATAGTAACTCAAATAATCACGTGTTACAACAGTGGTGTGCAGAAGAACATCTCTGAACATATAACACATTGAAACTTGAAGTGGATGGGCTACAGATGCAGAAGACCACAGTAAGTTCCATTCCTGTACCTAATAAAATGGCCACTAAGTGTATATTACACATCTAGATTTAAGTTCCAAAATCAAATGGTAGCACGCTGGACACTTTGATTACTTTGATGGTTTCTTTCATCAGGTTTTGGGCCTTAGTTGGGTCTGGACAAATTTTGTAGCAGCTTTCTATATTGCTAATTAATTACAAAATTGGAGCTTGACTAAATACAAAGCTGGTTTAGAAATAGAGATTCTTCTACAGTTTGAGGGTGAGATCAGTAATCCTCGCTGCATTCAGCCATTTATTGAGTGAATCAGATTAACTGAAGATAGTGTTGTCATCGTGGGATCTTTATGAGAAGGCCAAGAAAAAGGATTTTCAACTGGGTACCTCTGACTGAAGGTACTTGCCAATATTTTAGATTTGCTTTTTAAAGTTGGCTGCTTCTGCTGTCATTATTAAAAAAACAGTAGCACTGTATAATGATTGTAGTACTCTTGACCAGACTGTAAAGCAATCAAATTTAGAATGAAGTTCCAAGAACACCATCTTCACTTCAAAGTATCTTTAGGCTCCTCTGTTAAAATACGTTCGGTTCTCAACCCCAGCTGTTATTTTCTTCACAGCCATTCTCCCCACATCCATCCAATACATCTTTTTATCATTCCTTCCTGTTTTCACTGTCTTCTCACCACTCCCCCAACCACCCTTTGCTTCCCCTCTTGTAATTAAACCCAAATAAAGATTTGTTGATTGGAAATCAATGCCATATGAATCAGAATTTGTTTAATGTAGTTTTACACAAATGCAATTGTAAGATTTGGGATTTCAGTTAAGGAGCAGTGATTACGGGTGAACAATAAAGAAGTCTGTGTAATTTGGTGACATTTTTACCAGCAAATGTTTCATAATCTTAGTATGAAATTCAAAATTGGACTTCTACCTCATTAAAACCATGTCTGTTTTTTGCAATTTGATTTAAAAACCTGGCCTTTTTGTGCAATTTCCGATGGATTTTTTTTTACTAGTGGGTTAAATTATTACCAGTGGACTGAGCAGCGCCGTCGTTCCTACGTGCTTCAAGGTCGCCACCATCGTCCCCATGCCGAAGAAGTCTTCAGTGTCCTGCCTTAACGGCTACTGTCCCGTTGCACTCACAACCATCATCATGAAGTGTTTTGAGAGGCTCATCATGAGGCACATCAAGACCCTGCTGCCCCCACTCACTGGAACCCCTGCAGTTCATGTACCGTCCCAACCGTTCAACAGACGATCCCATCGCCATCACCCTCCACCTGGCCCTAACCCACCTGGACAAAAAAGACAGGTACGTTCGAATGCTGTTCATAGACTTCAGTTCAGCATTCAACACAATCATTCCTCAGAAACTGATTGGAAAGCTGAGCCTACTGGGCCTGAACACCTCCCTCTGCAACTGGATCCTAGACTTCCTGACTGGGAGACCTCAGTCAGTCCAGATCGGAAGCAGCATCTCCAACACCACCACACTGAGCACGGGGGCCCCCCAGGGCTGTGTGCTCAGTCCACTGCTGTTCACTCTGCTGACCCATGACTGTGCTGCAACACACAGCTCGAACCACATCATCAAATTCGCCGATGACACCACCGTGGTGGGTCTCATCAGCAAGAATGATGAGTCAGCATACAGAGAGGAGGTGTAGTGGCTAACGGACTGGGGCAGAGCCAGTTGTTGACTTCAGGAGGACACGGAGCGACCACTCTCCGCTAAACATCGAGGACTCCTCTGTAGAGATTGTTAAGAGCACCAAATTCTTGGTATTCACCTGGCAGAGAATCTCACCTGGTCCTTCAACACCAGCTTCATAGCAAAGAAAGCCCAGCAGCATCTCTGCTTTCTGTGAAGTCTGAGAAAAGTCCATCTCTCACCTCCCATCCTCACCACATTCTACAGAGGTTGTATTGAGAGCATCCTGAGCAGCTGCATCACTGCCTGGTTCGGAAATTGCACCATCTCGGATCGCAAGACCCTGCAGCGGATAGTGAGGTCAGCTGAGAATATCATCAGGGTCTCTTTTCCCACCATTACAGACATTTACACCACACGCTGCATCCATAAAGCAAACAACATTATGAAGGACCCCACGTACCCCTCACACAAACTCTTCTCCCTCCTGCCATCTGGGAAAAGGCACCGAAGCATTCGGGCTCTCATGACCAGACTATGTAACAGTTTCTTCCCCCAAGCCATCAGACTCCTTAATACCCAGAGCCTGGACTGACACCAACCTACTGCCCTCTACTGTGCCTATTGTCTTGTTTATTATTTATTGTAATGCCTGCACTGTTTTGTGCATTTCATGCAGTCCTGGGTAGGTCTGTAATCTAGTGTAGTTTTTGTGTTGTTTTTACGTAGTTCAGTGTAGTTTTTGTATTGTTTCATGTAGCACCATAGTCCTGAAAAATGTTGTCTCGTTTTTACTGTGTACTGTACCAGCAGTTATGGTCAAAATGACAATAAAAAGTAACTTGACTTGAGTTGACTTGACTTATGTGATTGAAATAATTCAGAGGTGAATAGGCTGAAATAATAAGATTTCTAGAGAATGAAAGTGTGTGTTTAGAAACCTTTGCAGAATAAGTTTAATTGAAATTCTTTGAGGTTTGTCCTTTCCTGTGTAAGATGGTAAATTATTTTAATATTGTAAAAGTCAGAATCTAAGTTACTGGAAACCTGGAAGATGCCAATGAACTTATTTTGAAGTACTTACTTTTCCTACAGTTTTGAATTTGATTTGTTGAACTGCACGTGTTAAGGTTTTTGCTAGGAAGCTTCAGCAGAGATCTCGAAGAGTTATATACCACTTATTTTTCTCGAGTTTGTATAGGAGATACAGGTGACTAAAATTTCCACTTCTTGAGCAGAAGTTGCAATAACTAAGAGATAGTTTGAGGAAAACTATCTTTTTCAATCCAAAAATCTTAAGCTTGATGAAAAGTTTCAATAAAGATAATGTCAATAGTTTGTTTCTGTGGCTGTTGTGATAAAGGAAGGGAACACATTTAAAATAATCAGCGAGCCATCATACAGAACAGGAAGCCACCAGCCCACATAAACTGTGCTGTTCTGTTTGTTCCAATTCCCACCATCATTGCAATGATTTCATTGTTAACCATGTACTCAGTTACTCTGAAATTTACAAATGAACTTCCTTAGATTTCCCTATAATATAAGGCACGATTAAATCTTGCCTGATTTAAAAATATTTTCTTATCATCCACAGATTTAAAAGCTAGATTCTTTGCACATAACACATGAGCATGCAGGTACAGCAGGCGGTGAAAAAGGCGAATGGTATGCTGGCATTTATAGCGAGAGGATTTGAGTACAGGAGCAGGGAGGTACTACTGCAGTTGTACAAGGCCTTGGTGAGACCACACCTGGAGTATTGTGTGCAGTTTTGGTCCCCTAATCTGAGGAAAGACATCTTTGCCATAGAGGGAGTACAAAGAAGGTTCACCAGATTGATCCCTGGGATGGCAGGACTTTCATATGAAGAAAGACTGGATGAATTGGGCTTGTACTCGTTGGAATTTAGAAGATTGAGGGGGGATCTGATTGAAACGTATAAGATCCTAAGGGGATTGGACAGGCTAGATGCAGGAAGATTGTTCCCGATGTTGGGGAAGTCCAGAATGAGGGGTCACAGTTTGAGGATAGAGGGGAAGCCTTTTTGGACCAAGATGAGGAAAAACTTCTTCACACAGAGAGTGGTGAATCTGTGGAATTCTCTGCCACAGGAAACTGCTGAGGCCAGTTCATTGGCTATATTTAAGAGGGAGTTAGATATGGCCCTTGTGGCTAAAGGGATCAGGGGTACGGAGAGAAGGCAGGTACAGGGTTCTGAGTTGGACGATCAGCCATGATCATACTGAATGGCGGTGCAGGCTTGAAGGGCCGAATGGCCTACTCCTGCACCTATTTTCTATGTTTCTATGTTTCTATGTGGCTCCACACCCACAGCCTAGTCATAAATCTCACCTAGCAACCCCATGGTGTTATGGGAAATGTACCAGCATGGAAAGGTATCAGAATAGCTGACAGGCAGAAGGCAGTGAATGGGAATAAAGGGAGCCTTTTTCTGGTTGGCTACCAGTGACTAGTGGTGAAGAGGTAATGGATGCATCGGTCATGATCTAGAAACATAGAAACATAGAAAACCTACAGCACAATACAGGCCCTTCGGCCCATAACGCTGTGCCGAACATGTACTTACTTTCAAAATCACCTAAGGTTGCCCATAGCCCTCTATCTTCAAGGATCACTTGATTCTGGCATGGTTCTGGAGGACCAGAAGATTGCAGATATCACTCCACTCTTTAAGAAGTGAGGAAGGCAAAAGAAAGGAAATGATTGGCTAGTTAGCCTAAACTCAGTGGTTGGGAAAGTGTTGGAGTCTATTATTAAGGATGAGGTTTCAAGGTACTTGGAGACTGATGATAGAATAAGTCAGAGTCAGCATGGTTTCTGTCAAGGGAAATCTTGCCTGACAAATCCGTTAGCTCTTCGAAGAAGTAACAAGCAGGGTGGACAAGAGAGAGGAAGAGCATGTCATTTACTTGGATTTTTCAGAAGGCATTTGATAAGGTGCCACACATGAGGCCGCTTAAGAAGGTAAAATCCTGTGGCGTTACAGGATAGTTACTGGCATGGATAAAGGAATGGCTGACATGCAGGAGCCAGTGAGTGGGAATAAAAGGGGCCTTTTCTGGTTGGCTGCTGGTGACTATTGGTGTTCCTCAGGGGTCAGTATTGGGACCGCTACTTTTCCCGTTGTTTATCAATGACTTAGAAAATGGAATTGATGGCTTTGTGGCAAAGATTGTGGATGATACAAAGATAGGTGGGGGCGGTTAGTGCTGAGGAAGCAATGTGATTACAGCAGAGCTTGGACAAATTGGAAGAATGGGCAAAAATGTGGCAGATGGAATACAGTGTTGGGAAATGTGTGATAATGCATTTTGAAAAAAGGTACAACAGTGCAGACTATTATCTAAATGGGGAGAAGGTTCAAACATCAGAGGTGCAGAGGGACTTGGGAGTACTTGTGCAAGACTCCTAGAAGGTTAATTTACAAGTTGAGTCTGTGGTAAAGAAGGAAAATGCAATGTTGGCATTTATTTCAAGGGGAATAGAATATAAAAGCAAAGGGATAATGCTGAGCCTTTATAAGACACTAGTCAGGCCGCACTTGGAGTATTGTCAACAGTTTTGGGCCCTATATCTCATCGGAGAGAGCCCAGATGAGGTTCTCGAGAATGATACCAGGAATGAAGGGGTTAACATATGAAGAGTGTTTGGCAGCTTTGGCCTGTACTCACTGGAATTTAGAAGAATGTCGGGGGGGTGGAGTGTTGTGGGGGGATCTCATTGAAACCTACTGAACGTTGAGAGGGTTTTTCCTCTGGGGGGGGGGTATCCAGAACCATAGGGCACAGCCTCAAAATTGAGGGGTGACTTTTTAGAATAGAGGTAAGGAGGATTTTTTTTATTAGTCAGAGAGTAGTGAATCTGTGGAATGCTCTACCACACACTGCGGTGGAGACCAAGTCTGGGGGTAAATTTAAAGTGGAAGTTGATGGTTTTCTGATCGGTCAGGGTATCAAAGGTATGGTGAGAAGGCAAGCCTATGGGGTTGAGTGGGATCTGGGATCAGCGGTGAAGAAATGGTGGAGCAGACTCGATGAACTGAATGGCCTAATCCTGCTCCTGTGTCTTATCGTCTTGTGGATGGTGGGGGTATGAAGGGCTATGGTCCTAGTGCATGTCGATGAGAGTAGACAGCTTAAATGACTCGGCTCAGACTAGATGGGCCAAAGGGACTGTTTTTGTGCTGTACTTTTCTATGACCCTATGACTCTCTGTCTGTAATAGCAAATCTAATTCTGATTCTGCTCACAAAAATGCACGCTGTACTTGTCCATCATATTTTGAAAGGTCTTTGGTGATGTTTTCAAACTATAGTTATTTTGTGTTGGCATAAAACACTTGAGTGTTAATAATTAAATATTCTGGACTTCCCTTGCCTGTATTCAGGTGAGCACAGCCAGGTAACAGCCACATTTTCTCCTTCATATAAATATTATAAAGTAGCCAAACGATGCAGTTTGTTGAGTAAAGTGTTACTTCATTCAGTGGTGTCTTCTCCTGCCCAAGGGATCAAGCAGTCTTGTGGCTATTGTTACTACAACTGACCACAATTGGCCAGGATAGTTACACTGGAGCTTCATTCCTTTCTAATGTGCTCAGTTGTCCTTCCACACATTCTGCAACATGCTTCAAACCTGTCAGCAGTGGAAGTAGATACTTGTGCAAAAATGCACCTTGCAACATTCAAAACTCATTCTGCATACCTTCCATGATAATAGAGTCAAGCATTACGTTGAAATGAGGAAAAGGAACAACTTTATCTGGTCTAACTTCAGGCCCAGTGTGGCCTCCTGTATACTGGTGAGTCCCGACATAAATTGGGAGACTACTTCACCGAGCACCAACGCACTGTCCTCGCATTCCCATTCCAACATGGCCTCCTCTACTGCTGTGTCGAGGCCACACTCAGGTTGGAGGAGCAGCACCTTGTATTCCATCTGGGTAGTCTCCAACTTGATTGCATGAACATTGATTTCTCAAACTTCCAGTAAATACCGCCCCCCCCTTTCATCATACCCCATTCCTGTTTTCCTCTGTCACCTTACATCCTTACCTGCCCATCACATCCCTCTGGTGCCCCTCCTTCTTCCCTTCCTTCCATGGTCTTGTGTCCTCTCCTATTAGATTCCCCCTCTTCCAGCCCTTTATCTGTTTCACCAATCAACTTCCCAGCTCTTTTCTTCACCCCCTCCCTATCCCTGGATTTGCCAATCACCAACCATCTTGTACTACTTCCACTCCTCCCTCCACCTTTTACTCTGACTTTTCTTCCTTTCCAGTCCTGATGAAGGGTCTCGGCCCGAAACGCTGACTGTTTACTCTTTTCCATTGATGCTGCCTGGCCTGCTGAATTCCTCCAGGATTTTGTGTGTGTTGCTTGGATTTCCAGCATCTGCAGATTTTCTTGTCTAAGGGAGGTACCAAACCCACTTTTACCAAAACAATGGACAAAGGTAGTCAGTGCACAGGAGCACCACCACTATCATCCAGTAGCGTTCACGTCTACGTTGAGGACGTGGCTAGAATCATCTCCTGTCTCCGCAAGGACCTGAACCCACTGCAATTTGCCTATAGTACAATAGGTCTACAGCGGATCCTATCTCATTGGCTCTTCATGCATCTTTGGATCACCTAGATAATACTAATACAAGATGCTGTTTATTGACTACAGCTCAGTGTTAACACAATCATTCCTGCAGTTCTGATCGGAGAGCTCCAAAACCTGGGTCTTCGTACTTCCCACTGCAACTGGATCCTCACCTTCCTCACCAGAAGTCTGTGTGGATTAGAAATAACATCTCTGGCTTGCCGAAAGTCAACATTGGCCCACTGCTCTAGCCTCTCTACACCCATGACTGTGTGGCTAGGCATAGCTCAAATGTCATTTATAAATTTGCTGATGACACAACTATTGACAGAATTTCAGATGATGTTGAGAAGGCGAGATATATCAGTTAGCTCAGTGGTGTCGCAGCAACAACCTAGCACTCAACGTCAGTAAGACCAAAGAACTGATTGTGGACTTCAGAAAGGGTAAGATGAGGGAACACACACCAGTCTCACAGAGGGATCAGAAGTGGAAAGTGTGAGTAATTTCAGATTCCTAGATGTCAACATCTCTGAGGGTCTATCCTGGGCCCAACATATCAATGCTGTCATGCCTTCTTTGTAGCATCCAGGACATCTTCAAGGAGCGATACCTCAAAAAGGCGGCATCCATCATTAAGGACTCCCATCACTCAGGATGTGCTCTCTTCTCACAGCTACCATCAGGAAGGAGGTACAGAAGCTTAAAGGCACACACTCAATGTTTCAGGAACAGCTTCTTCCCGTCTGCCATCTGATTTCTGAAAGGGCATTGAACCCAAGAACACTACCTCACGACTTCTTTTGCTCTATTTATTAATCTATTACATATAGACTTTCCAGGCGCAGATCCATGGTCTCGCAAGACTAATGGATGCCTTTACTTATATATATTTACTGTAATTCAGTTTTTATTACTAGTATTCTTATGATTCCAATTCTGAGATTGCCCTCAGGTCCACACACCATCCCTACTCGGAATTAATACTGCTCACAAATACTGGGTCTAAATGCCAAGAAGGCATATGGTGTGCTGGCCTTCATAGTTTGGGGGAGTGAGTTCAAGAGCGACAAGATAATGTTACAGCTCTATAAAACCCTGGTTAGACCACACTTGGAATGTTATTTACAGTTTTGGTTGCCTCATTATAGGAAGGAATTGGGAGCTTTAGAGAGGATGCCAAGGAGATTTGCCAGGATGCTGCCTGAGTTAGAGGGCATGTCTTATGACAGGTGAATGAGGTAGGACTCTTCTCTTAGGAGCAAAGAAGGACGAGAAGTGACTTGAGAGAGATGTACAAGATTAAGAGGCATAAATTAAGCTGACAGCCAGAGACCTTTTCCCCAGGGCAATGTGACATACGAGGGTGCATAATTTTAAAGTGATTTAGAGGAATATATATGAGTTAAATTCTTTACACAGAGAGTGATGGGTGTCTGGAACACTCTGTCAGGGATGCTGGTAGAGGCAGATACAATTATGGACAATGTTCTCCCTAATTTGTAAAGACATTTGTGCGCAAAAATCTTGTGCTGTGTAATTTTCTGCCCAGTGACACCAACAACAAAGGATCTTGGTGATTGTAGGGATGACTTACAGTGGACTGAAAAGTTTGAGCATGTAGATATTAAGAAAGAGGATGTGCAGGAGGTTTTGGAAAGCATCAAGTTGGATAAGTCACTGGGACTGGACAAGATGTACCCCAGGCTACTGTGGGAGGCGAGGGAGCAGATTGCTGAGCCTCTGGCAATGATCTTTGCATCATCAATGGGGATGGGAGACCTTCCAGAGGATTGGAGAATTGCGGATGTTGTTCCATTATTCAAGAAAGGGAGTAGAGATAGCCCAGGAAATTATAGACCAGTGAGCTTACTTCATTGGTTGGTAAGTTGATGGAGAAGATCCTGAGTGGCAGGATTTGTGAACATTTGGAGAGGCATAATATGATTAGGAATAGTCAGGATGGCTTTGTGAAAGGCAGGTCATGCCTTACTAGCCTGATTGAATTTTTCTGAGGATGTGACTAAACACATTGATGAAGGTAGAGCCATAGATGTAGTGTATATGGATTTCAGAAAGGCATTCGACAGGGTACCCAATGCAAGGCTTATTGAGAAAGTAAGGAGGGGAAATTGCTTTGTGGATCCAGAACTGGCTTGCCTACAGAAAGCAAAGGGTGATTGTAGATGGGTCATATTCTGCATGGAGGTCGGTCACCAGTGGTGTGCCTTGGGGATCTGTTCTGGGATCCCTACTCTTTGTCATTTTTATAAATGAGCTGGAAGAAGAAGTGGAGCGATGGGTTAGTAAATTTGCTGATGACACAAAGGTTGGGGGTGTTGTGGGCAGTGTGGAAGGCTGTCAGAGGTTACAGCGGCACATTGATAGGATGCAAAACTGGGCTGAGAAGTGGCAGATGCAGTTCAACCCAAACAAGTGTGAGGTGGTTCATTTTGGTCGGTCAAATATGATGGCAGAGTATAGCATTAATGTTAAGACTCTTGGCAGTGTGGAGGATCAGAGGGATCTTGGGGTCCGAGTCCATAGGACACTCAAGGCTGCTGCGCAGGTTGACTCTGTGGTTAAGAAGGCATACGGTGCATTGGCCTTCATCAATTGTGGGATTGAGTTTAGGAGCCGAGAGGTGGTGCTGCAGCTATATAGGACCCTGGTCAGATCCCACTTGGAGAGGCAGTAATCTAATAGGAGAGGACGGAAGAATGTAAAGGGGAGAGGAGCACCAGAGGGAGGTGATGGGCAGGCAAGGAGATAAAGTGAAAGAGGTAAAAGGGGATGGGGAATGATGAAGGGGAGGGGGAGGGCCATTACTGGAAGTTCAAGAAATTGCTGTTCATGCCATCAGGTTGGAGTCTACACAGACGGAAGATAACGTGTTGCTTGAAGGAGCAACACATTATATCCTGTCTGGGTAGCCTCCAACCTGGCATGAACATCAATTTCTCCAACTTCCAGTAATGGCCCTCTGCACCACCCCCCCCCCCACTTCACCGTTCCCCATCTCCTTTTTCCTCTCTCACCTTGCCTGCCCATCACCTCCCTCTGGTGCTCCTCACCACTTTTCATTCTTCCTTGATCTCTCCTATTAGATTACCTCTTCTCCGGCCCTGCAACTTTCTCACCAATCAACCTCCCAGTTCTTTTCTTTACACACCTCCCCCCACCGTCCAGGTTTCACATATCACCTTGTGTTTCTCTCTCCCCTCCCCGTCATCTTTTTTTCTCCAGTCCTGCTGAAGGGTCTTGGCCTGAAACATTGACTATAATGTCAATAAATCTTTCATCTCCTCTGGGTTCGATCGTTTGAACTTTTGCATCACGACAATCCATGCAGGTAACACCAGTTTCTGTACTGTGCAGAAATATTTCTCATAGCTGCATGTTCCTGACCTCATGAGCTTACAGTGCAGCAGTTTCTACTGTTTAATTAAGCATTTCTGCTTTAAATGAACTAGTAGTTCTTTTGCACCTCACACCCTTTGCTTCTTGGGAATTCAACATAGTGTATCAATAATTTCTTCAAGGAAATCAGTGTAAATAAGCCAGTTCTAAAATCTGCAGAGAAATCATTGTAGCTCCACGTTGTCAACACTGTCCACTTCAGAAACCCGAAAAGGAAATGTGATTGTGTACGATCGTGAAATGTACTTAACACTTCAATGAGGTAGTGCAGTTTAAATTCCTTTGTGCGCTAGTAGCAAAAGCTGTGTGTGCGCACAGGCATGCACCTTAGACTCTAATGCTTAGAGGGAACATTGATTAGGGGCATTTAAGAAAATCTTTGATAGATACATGAGTGATAAAAAATGGAGGACTATGCTGGAGGGAAAGGTTTGATTGATCTTGGGTTAAAAAGTTGATACAAATTTGTGGGCCAAAGGTCATGCACCATGCTGTAATTTTCGATGTTCTATGTTTAAAGTCCAGGTAGTCTCTCTAAACAGCAGTGGACAGCTTTCATCAGAAGGACCAGCAGTGGTCCGGAGTGACAGCTCACCCACCACCCTGTCAGCGGTGTTTAGGGATAGCCAATAAATGCCGGCCTTGCCAGAGATGCCCATGTTCTGGAAAATAAATAAAATAGGAACACATCCTGTTACCACCATGAAGTTGCCGGAGGATTTCAGAGCTTTCAGTGCTCCTCTGTACAGGAGAACCCCATGATTCACCACATCTTTCCTCAATCAGGAGTTTATTATTATTTTCACATTGAAATTTTCCTGAAACTTGCCTGTTTCCAGCTTGGTTTAACAAGCAACTCGTGTTCTCAATATTCCTTTTTTTTAATTTGCAGTTTGTCTTTTGCACATTGGTTGTTTGTCTCTCTTTGTGTGTAGTTTTTCACTGGTTCTATTGTATTTCCTTGTATCCATTATGAATGCCTGTGAGGAAATGAATGTCAGGGTAGGATCTATTAATCTACTGGTACTTTGATAGTAAATTTGAGTTTTGACTTTGAAATACCAAAGTTTAAATGATTAGTTTTCACAGGTGTTTGCATTTTGCTAGGTGACTAGCTGCATTGAAAGTGATTAGTTTATAATCCTCTTCCTTTGATGAGTCATCCATTTTAGTCGAGATTAGGATTTAAGATTCAGGTTTATCTGTGAGGTTTACATCAAAACACAGAGTGAAAAGCTTCGTTTGTGTTAACAATCGACATACCTGAGGATCTGAATTCTTTCACCAACCTCACTGTCACTCCTGCCTGTGGTTCAGGCAGAAATGATCCTGTAATCTCTTATCGAGTTTAAACTTGTCAGAGCAATTGAGAGCAGGGTTGTGTTTTATATACTATTTGTGCACGATAACAGATACAGTTATATACCGTAAATCTCAGATATTATCAGCTTGCAGGTTAATTTTAGCATGTGATGTTTCAAAGGCTTATATAATTAATTGCAATGCTCTGCACTTAAAAGACACTGGATAACCTCTGGAACCTCTCCAGGAACACTGTACAGTAAGAGGACACCAGGTACAAGAAGAATACAGCAGCAATGCACTCATTACAGTAATAGTGCACTGTGGTATCTTGCAGCAAGAGTATATTGAAATGTTAAAGCTCCTTAGGCTCAGTACTGCATTTTAAGGATTTACACTGCGCTGTAAATAATATTACAGAATCCTGTAAATAGACATGTAATACTTTGGCCTTTAGCCTTTGAAAAACATTTGGCATGCTTGAGAAGCTGGAAAAAATAAATTAACTCAAACAAAGGTAACAGTACTTCACATAAGAAATGAGGCACCAGTAGGCTATACCATCCCTCATGCTCCGGAACTCCTGATGGAGAATGTTTCTGAAGATCTTTAAAATCTAAAGTCTACCCCTAGTCACTGGCAGCCACCATTTATTCCTCCCCTTAGCCGCCTTGTAATGGAAATATGCCTTCGCTGGATTTACAAACCATCACTAAAAATATGAGGTACAGAGTTTAAAAAAAATTCACTCCTCTGATAACTGACATGCCTACCCTGGGGAAGTTTTAGCAGTTGTCTATCTGATCAATGCCTTTCATAACATTATGAACTTGTGTCGGGTCTCTCCTCAGCCTTTGACTTCTATGGAAGGCAATATTGCATTGTCCAAACCTTTGTTATGGCTCGTGCCCTTTAACCTACGCAGTATCCTGGTGAGCCATTTCTGCACTGTCTCCAGGGACTCCGTGACCTTCCTGCAGTGGGTGTGACCAGAAATGCATACAAAATGTGAACAGTCGTGTTGCTCTTCCCATCTCCAGCCAAGTGGAGCACCAGCTTCACCCAACTCTCTAACCTTGTTGTCAGATTCTGAGGCAGTCATCACCTATACATTGAAACACAGTGTTTGCATTAACAACCAACACACATACGGATGTTTTGTGGCAGCCCACAAGTGTCACCACACATTTTGCAATTCCAAGCTCACCGTATACTAATTACTAAAGTTCTGGACGGGACCCATTGGGAAGCACTATGCATTAAGGCTCAGAGACATAACGGACCAAACGGAACAACCTCGGGTGGGCACCTCAGTCAGCATGGATGAGTCAGACTGAAGGACGTGAGAGCAACACAAAGAGGAAAGCAAATGGGAAAAATACCCGTTTTTGTTAAGAATTTATGTTTTGGAGTATTGGGATACCAATGTTTTTCTAGGAATGCAGCCTCTCCATTGCGCTGAGGCACATTGAATCCAATATCTTTTATTTTAATAATACTGGACAACAAATATTTTGCTGCCTGAATACTTTTGTGTATATCGTATGGATTTTTGGTTGCTGATCATGAAAATCACAATGAAATTTCCTATCACCGTAGACCATAAGATATAGGAGCAGAATTGGGCCATTTGACCCTTGAGTCTGCTCTGCCATTTCATCACGGCTGATTCAATTTTCCTCTCAGCCCCAAAATCCTGCTCACAATACTCCCAGTGAGCCCTCACCAGTGTTTTATAAAGTTTCAAAATTGTATCCTTGCTTTTATATTCTAGTCCTCTTGAAATGAATGCTAACATTGCATTCGCCTTTCTCACCATAGACTCAGCTGAAAATTAACCTTTAGGGAATCCTGCACAAAGGACTCCCAAGTCTCCTTGCACCTCAGTTTTTTGTATTTTCTCTCCATTTAGAAAATAGCCAACCTTTTCATTTCTTCTACCAATGTGCATGACCACATACTTCCCAAGACCATATTCCATCTGCCATTTCTTTGCCCATTCTCCTAATCTGTCTAAGGCATTCTATATCCTCTGTCACGCACCTTTTAAAAAATCACCTATGTTCGTTATTTCAATTCATAATTCAAGTCTGAATAACCGATGCCAAGATTAATGAAGTCATTTATGTTGGTCCACAAATCAAACAGGTCATAAACGTCAGGTAATTCGAGGAACATCTAGTGCGACTGAAGAAAATCACATACAAGGCATTCAAGGATGTTTCTGAAAATTTTCTTGGTAACTACAGAGCACCAAACTCGATGTAGCTGGTTGACAACACGGTTCAAGCATATAAAACCACAAAGTGCAATATGTCACTAAAGACTGATCTTCTACATTTCCATTTAGACTTCTTCCCTACAAATCTTGGCGCTGTCAGTGACGAGCATGTTAAAAGGTTTTACTAGGACATTGTGGTCATGGAGAAACAGTATTGGGGCAACTGGAATTCATCAATGCTGGCTGATTATTGTTGAACACTTAAACAAGAAGCCTCAGACATTGAGTACAAATGAAACTTGTCAATAGAACCCTTTTAGCTTAGTTGAACTATTACAAAGCATCAGCACCATTGTGCAATTAAACGCATGATATTCAGTCCCTCTTCTTCTAGATTTAATCACCTCTTTTGGCAGCCTATCGGGATACTCAATCAATTGGACAAAAAGTGCCTTTTTGCCCCTCTCCAACGACTACACGTGGGGTTTTTTGGAAAGTGTCCCATTCAAAGTAGTTAAAGATCACTTTACTTATCTTGGCTTGACAATCCCCAAAGATCCTAAATTAATATTTAAATTAAACTTCGTGGAGTTTATTTCAAAACTTAAACAGAATATAGAAAGTTGGAAAAACCTACCTCTGTCCATGATTAGTCGTATAAATTCAATTAAAATGGTTTCCCTTCCTAGGCTTCTCTATCTTTGTCAAAATCTCCCCATTTTTCTTACATCAGCTTTCCTTAAAGAATTTGGGCTCCATAATATTGTCTTATATCTGGAGTTATAAGAATCACAGGATTTTGAATATTCATTTACAAAAGCCCAAGTCTGAAGGAGGGCTGGGATTACCTGTATTTAGACACTATTATTGGGCTGTCAATGCTAGGGCTTTAATGTTTTGGCAACAGGGGGCTCCGGATAACCTAGCCCCGCCCCTGGGGCTCTCTTGTGGCTATGTATGGAGTCCAACTCAGTTGTCAATTCCTCCTTGCCAGCCATGCTGTTCTCTAAGTTAGAGAAGCCTGGGACTTCAAAAAGTTTGAGTTTTGTTTTGAAAAATTCCATCAGAATTTTAAATCAGATTAGGAGCGTTCTGAATTTACCAGAACCTCTGTACAAACACCAATCTGTTTCAATCACTCCTTTCCACCCTCAAGGTCAGATAAAACTTACTATGCTTGGAGGGAGAAGGGTCTAGTTTCTATTGAAGACCTGTACATAGAGAGATGGTTTGCAGCATTTATTCTGCTGAAAGAGAAATTTGAGCTGCCTCATTCGCATTTTTTTCGTTACTTACAAATTAGACACTACATTCAATCTAAGATTTGTAATTTTGAAATCCTTCCGGGGAAACGTGTTTTTTGCTATATTGCTATATTTATACTCTATTCTTGGTTGGTGCAAATGTAACAAAAACCAATTTCCCTCGGGATCAATAAAGTATGACTATGACTAAAGAACCCTCCGGACTCCAGGCGTCTCATTTCTAAGTTTGTACATTTGTTTGACAATTGCACTGTAGCGTCTACTGTGAAGATTAGAGACACCTGGAGAGAGGAGATGGGCATTGAATTATCTGAAACTGCCTGGGATAAGTGTTTGTCTATGATACAGGCTTGCTCTGTTAACAGCAGGGACCAAATGATCCAGTTTAAAGTTGTCCACTGTCTCCATTACTCTCAACTTAGGTTGCACAGGATTTACCCTTCTGTCCCGCCAATGTGTGATAGATGCCAAGGGACGGAAGCCATGTTGTCACATACCTTTTGGTTTTGTCCATTACTGACTGGATTTTGGTCTAAAATATTTGACTGGTACTCAAAGGCCTATAAAAGATCCTTCCCCTTGGAAGCTGGTCTCGCTATATTTGGCTGCTCGCAATCTACTATTTGTTTCCCTGCAGCCATACAACAGTCTCTGATGCTGGGGATGATTGTTGCCAAAAGACTTACCTTGATGGAATGGAAATCACCCTCTCCCCATTCCTTTCGGAGATGGATGGCTGATATGATCTCAGTCATACAGATGGAGAAACTTAGGTTCTTGAGAACCAATTCAATTAAAAAATTTTCGGCTATCTGGGATCCATTTCTTGCCTACCTGGACGAGGCTGGGGGCGGATGAGCAATTTCCCCCCAAGCTGATTTCTCATGGCCTTCATTTGAGATGTAATGTTTAGTATTTCTGAGCACTTTGTGCAATAGGCATCCCTCTAATGTTATGTCTCTTTCTTTTTTTTTGCTTATTTCATTTTTTTACATGTCGGAGCTGGTATGTTCTTGTTGATTCCATTGTTTTTTTTTGAAAATTTTTGAAAATACAGTGTTTAAAAAAACACATTATATTCAATAAAATTTCATTCATTTCTACAAGTGCCTACCTGATATAAGTAGTCTGAAATGATATGTGTTCAGCTTCAAGCAGTCTCTCATAAGGAAAAAAATTCTGAGGAAGCAATACTTTCAAAAAATTTGTTGTCCAATGTGTATATAGGGAAACGCACTACAGTGCAAGTATTATCTGCACTTTCACCTCGCACGTGGACGCACTACGCTCCATCATCCAGGAGGCAGCTGTAACGACTTCCCATATCCCCTTTGGCAACATCCCAACTCACTTGCTGTTATCTTCTAAAAACTGGAAAAGAAAGTTACAGGGAATGGGTAAAGCCCATTTTATTCTCTTTTTGGCACACATACTCTGCTGACAATTATATCCACCCATCCTTGTCCACGAGAAGTTGGTCATCATCGAGTACAGTTGTCGCGTTTGCAGTGAAGTTCCTCCATGCCTTTGGGTGGGGAATTCCCAGAATTACAATGAAGGAAGGAAGGGCAATATATTTCTAGGTCATAATGGGTTGGGACATGGTTAAAAATTGGGAGGGAAGGTTTCATCACATGACCGTAATGTGTAGGAGCAAAATTAGGCCATCTAGCCCATCTATTCTGCTATTTGATCATAGCTGGTTTATTGACTGAAGTCTGGGTCCTCATTTAGTGTTGCTGGTGAGTCCTGGGTCAATACCAAAACCCGAAGGTTGACCAGAAGTCCAGATTGAAGCCCGAACATCGATCGAAAGTCCAGAAGGTGAGGCTCGTTGGGCGGAGCCGTGAAGCTGCGAATCTCTGATAATCCACTGGGGAAGCTGAAGGCGCAGTGTCTGCTGGCGGCTGAAGAAGATGGCCTGCCCTTGGCTTACAGGACCCTGTTTGAGTTTGGGTGCGTGGGTGGGTGGAAGGAACGGGCCTTGTTTTATTATGATTGTTGCTTGGTATGTTCTGATTTCTTGAGTATTGTTCTGCTGAACACGGTGGCCATGTTGGTGCCAGAATGTCTGTTGATACTTGAGGGCTGCCCCCAGCACACCCCTGGGTGTGTTGGTAGTTAACGACAAAATTTGTGTGAGAGAGTACATGTACGTGGTTGAGGGAAGGATGGCAAAGGCTGCTTTCATAGAGTTATGGAAGAGATTTGTCAGCAGCAGCTGGAGTGTCAGATAATAGAGATCTTGGGAAAAAAACAACACAAAATACTCTGCAGATGCTGGGGTCAAAGCAACACTCACAACACCCTGGAGGAACTCAGCAGTTCGGGCAGCATCTGTGGAAACGATCAGTCAACATTTCGGGCTGGAACCCTTCGTCAGGAGTGTAGAGGGAAGGGGCAGAGGCCCTATAAAGAAGGTGGGGGGAGGGTGGGAAGGAGAAGGCTGGTAGGTTCCAGGTGAAAAACCAGTAAGAGGAAAGATAAAGGGGTGGGGGAGGGGAGGCAGGGAGGTGATAGGCAGGAAAGGTGAAGAAAGAATAGGGGAAAACACAATGGGTAGTAGAAGGAGGCGGAACCATGAGGCAGCTGGGGGAGGGGGCAGAGTGAAATAGGGATAGGGGAAAGGAGGGGGAGGGAATTACCGGAAGTTGGAGAATTCAATGTTCATACCAAGGGGCTGGAGACTACCTAGACGGTATATGAGGTGTTCCTCCTGCAACCTGAGTTTAGCCTCATCATGGCAGTAGAGGAGGCCATGTGTGGACATATCTGAATGGGAATGTGAAGCAGAGTTGAAGTGGCTGGCTACTGGGAGATCCTGTCTGTTGTGGCGGATGGAGTGGAGGTGCTTGATGAAGTGGTCCCCCAATCTGCGTCGGGTTTCACCGATGTAGAGGAGGCCGCACTGGGAGCACTGGATGCAATAGATGACCCCAACAGACTCACAAGTGAAGTGTTGCCTCACCTGGATGGACTGTTTGGGACCCTGAATGGTGGCAAGAGAGGAGGTGTAGGGACAGGTGTAGCACTTGCGCTTACAGGGATAAGTGCCGGGTGGGAGATCCGTGGGGAGGGACGTGTGGATCAGGGAATCGCGGAGGGACCGATCCCTGTGGAAAGCGGAGAGGGATGGAGAGGGAAAGATGTGCTTAGTGGTGGGGTCCTGTTGAAGGTGGCGGAAGTTGCGGAGGATAATGTGCTGGATCTGGAGGCTGGTGGGGTGGTAGGTTAGGACAAGGGGAACTCTGTCCCTGTTGTGGTGGTGGGAGGATGGGGTGAGGGCCGAAGAGCGGGAAATGGAAGAGATGCGGGTGAGGGCATCATTGGTGACATCATTGATGAAAAAAAACATTGCGATGGAATGAAAAAAAATTCAATGGTTAAAATATAGCACTAAATAATGAATATTTACAAGAAATTGGCGGTGTGCTGTACATACTGTTTAATTTTCAGACAAAGGAACCCATAATTCAGAATCCAGCTTCTGCCAACTCTTTACACTGGCACATCATCCTGTTGTAATTTCCAATATAACACTGGAACATCGGCCTTCCAATGTTCAGCAAAAGAACATGGTAAGGAAGCACTTTAACATGGCTTTTTTCCAGAATGTAAGCACTATGAAAGTATTATAATAGTGATCTATTCTATAGTTGTTAAATTGTTTATTTACTTTACACCTTAGGAAACTAAAACACCTCAAAATTCCATAGAAGTTCCAAAGAAAATGGCCAAGAACTGGTTTGTCTCAGATCTTCAGGAATATTTTAGGAGTGATCTTTTATTTCTAGAAGGATGCTTACAGATTTCCGCTCTGCCAAATGACATAGTTCACTGTCACCCCTATCCTCTGCTGCTGAGACATCCAGGGTTGGACAGGTGTCTGGGGCATAAATTGTTCAAAGGAACATGATGCCTGCACCAATCACTTGTTGAAGAGTCTCAGTCTAGAACATCAGCTGTTTATTCCTCTCCATGGATGCTGACTGACCTGCTGCGTTCCTACAGCATTTTTTGTGTGTTAAGCTGAATTAAGCTACTCCTCTTCTGCCTGTATGCTGTCCATATCCTTCCATTTCCTGCATAATCGTTGGTATATCTAAAAGCCTCTTAAATGCTAATATTTCATCTGCTTCCACCACTACCCTTTTGAAGCCAGTTTCAGGCTCTGTTGCTCTCTGTGTACATAAACATGCCCCGCACATCTCCGTAAAGCTCTCCCTCTCTCATCCTGAATCCAATGTCCTCCAGTACTTGACATTTCTACCCTGGGAAAAAAGATTCTGACTGCCTACCCTGTATGTGCCTACTGGAGTACATCAGGTACCATCAACTGCCATCAGGAGTTCCACGTCCACCATCTGCCTTGTGTTTCACTCTATCAAACTCCAGTGGATATGAGCCCAGCCTTTCCTTACGAGACAACCTGCCCATTTCACAGTTCACCGGAAGAATATAAAATGTAGAAGTAGAATTAGGCCGTTTGGCCCATCGAGTTTGCTCCGCTATTCTATCATGGCAGATTTATTATCCCCCTCAGTCCCATTTTTCTTCCTTCTCCCTTTAACTTTTGACACCCTTACTAATCAAGAACCTATAAACAGACCCAATAGCTTGGTCTCCACAGCTGTCTGTGAAAATGAATTCCATGGATTCACTACCCTCTGGTTAAAGAAATTTCTCCTCATTTCTGTTTTTAAAGGAATGTACTTGTATTCTGAGGCTGTACCCCCTGGTCCTTGACTTCTATAGGAAACATCCTCTTCATTGTTCACTCTATCTAGGCCTTTCGATATTCGATAGGTTTAAATGACATCTCCTTTCATTCTTCTAAACTCCAATGAGTACAGGCCCAGAGCCATCAATTGCTCTTCATGTGTTAACCCTATCTTTCCTGGGTTCATTCTCGTGAAACTCCGCTGTTACCTTGCCAATGTCAGCACATCAGCTCTCTTACATAAGAGGCCCAAAACTGCTCACAATACCTTCAAGTGTGGTCTGACCAATGCCTTATGAAGCCTCAATATTACATTCTTGCTTTTATATTCCAGTTCACTTGAAATGAATTCTAACATTGCATTTGTCTTCCTTACTACAGACTCAATCCATGAGTTAACCTTTGGGGAATTCTGTACTAGGACTCCCAGGTCCCTTAGCAAATCCAGTCTCTGAATTCACTCCCCATTCAGAAAATTGTCTATGCCTTTATTCCTTCTACCAAAGTGCATTAATTTAGTCCAGTAAACCCTTCCTGGACTGCTTTGAAAGCATTAGCATCCTTCCTTAAATATGCAAACCAAAACTACATACTACTCTAGGTGTGGTCTCATTAGTACTCTGTATGACTGAGGCATAACCTCCTGCATTTCATTCCATTAGCAATAAGCGATTACACTCTGCCAGGCGTTTGAACTGCTTGCTTTACCTGAATCGGTACTAGTGTACTGGGAAATTGGGTATCCTGTTAGTTGGTAATGAGCAGGTGATGGAGAACTAGTGAAATGACAGTGAGATTACTTTGAGAGAGCTCAAAGGCAATACATTACCAAGGCTTACTCATTAACTACTGACTTAGTAAAGTGAGATTATTATCTCTAAGGCAGCTCTGGTATGTAGAATCAGTAATATCAGTTACTATCTATTTTATATACAACACCTATTTTTTAATATAAAAATAATTTCTTATCCAGTGTCCACCCTTTTACAAACACAATCCTGTTGTTCCAGCTACTTTCAACAGTAGACACTTTCTGTTCCTTTAGCCCAGAACAATAGGCGAAGGGTACAAAGATTCAGGCCAGGTTACCTAGTACAAAGAAAAGACCGCTTCATGCTTCCCAGTTACGGATATTGAATAATAAAGAAGTGCCTTTTGTATGTGGCAGGAGTCCCGCATTCGTTATTTGGCTTCACATCAGTTTGGGTAGAAACGTGGCGAGCTGTAGTCTGGAGCCAAAAACTCACAGGGAGCTCGGGCAACTAGTTTCGCTGGGAAAGTTCATGACATGATCCAGGTCCATCAATAAAATGGTAAGAAAGCAAACACAGTCTGCTTCACAGAAGCCAAAACCTCCCGAATTCCATCAAACCTGCAATAGAAAGGCTACATGTTAGCTCAGATAGGGAATAGAAAGTTCGCAGGGAATTAATGACCATTTATTTTAGCTGCTGCTTTCTGATTTCTACTTTATTAGGTGATTAAATGCAGCCGATATTCAGATTAACTGTGATTTTAGTTGAATAGCAGAGCAAGCTTGTGCAGTGTTCCTGCCTGTTTATGAATTGTAATGCATAAAGGTCTCCATGGTTATGAAAGCCAATAGAGCTGATCCACCCACATAAATAGGTCTGCAGAAACCAACATGAAGGAATAAACGATAAAACACGAAGGAATAGAACTATGCTTGTGGTCTTGCATGACTCTGTGGTAGCTGCTTCAATGGAACTCAATTCTGGAAGCATGCCAGAAAACGCAGTCAATAATATAAATTGTGTGATGCACACAGAATTAGGGCCAAGCTTCCAAGTTTGTAGCTGATGAGTTCATTTGGGTCCCAGGATATTTGTGGGGAGCAGGACAATGCGGACTGAGCTTGTGTTGTCAAATGCTGGAGGAACTCAACAAGCCAGGGAGCACCTATGGAAAAGAGTAAATAGTCGACGTTTCGGACTGCAATCATGATGAAGGGTCTCGGCCCGAAACGTTGACTGTTTGCTCTTTTCCACAGATGCTGCCTGGCCTGCTGAGTTCCTCTGGCATTTTGTGTATATTACTTTGATTTCCAGCATCTGCAGATTTTCTTTTGTTTGTGATTGTCTTTTAGTGATCTATTCTGTGTAAGCAGGCAGATGCTAGACTCATTTAGAAGCACTTCAGATTAAAACCTTTCTAATGCTCTCAACCAGCAGACTATAGATATTTTTTAGGCTTTACGGAATGATATCAATTCACCAAGAACTTCTATTTTTACATGTTATTCTTGAAAGCCTTTGACCTTTTTTCTTTCTATCTATCTACATCACAGAGTAGGCCCTTTCCAGCCCGTTGAGTACACTGCCCTGGCAGCCTCCAACAAGCCTGATTCACTCTGACCTAATCATGGGACATTTTACAGTGACCAATTAACCTACCTAGTACACCTTTGGATTGTGGAAAGAAACCGGAAAAAACACGCACGTTCCACGGGGAACACACGTAAAAAATGCTGGTGGAATGCAGCAGGCCAGGCGGCATCTCTAGGAAGAGGTGCAGTCGATGTTTCGGGCCGAGACCCTTCGTCAGGACTGACTGAAAGAAGAGATAGTAAGAGATTTGAAAGTGGGAGGGGGAGGGGGAGATCTGAAATGATAGGAGAAGACAGGAGGGGGAGGGATGGAGCCAAGAGCTGGAAAGTTAATTGGCAAAAGTGATACGAGGCTGGAAAAGCGAGAGGATCATGGGACGGGAGAAAGAATGGGGGAGAGGCCCCAGACAGTCCTTCCAGGTGAGGCGATACTTCATCTGTGAGTCGGCTGGGGTGATATACTGCGTCCGGCGCTCCCGATGCTGCCTTCTATATATTGGCGAGACCCGACGCAGGCTGGGAGACTGTTTCGCTGAACACTTACGCTCTGTCTGCCAGAGAAAGCAGGATCTCCCAGTGGCCACACATTCTAATTCCACATCCCAGTCCCATTCTGATATGTCTATCCAAGGCCTCCTCTACTGTCAAGATGAAGCCCCACTCAGGTTGGAGGAACAACACCTTATATTCTGTCTGGGTAGCCTCCAACCTGATGGCATAAACATTGACTTCTCTAACTTCCGTTAATGCCCCACCTCACCTTCGTACCCCATCCCTTATCTATCTATCTATCAATTTATTTACTTATTATTTTCTCTCTCTCCTTTTTCTCCATCTATCCTTCTCACTATAACTCCTTGCCCATCCTCTGGGCTCCCCCTTTCGTTCTCCCCAGGCCTCCCGTCCCATGATCCTCTCCCTTCTCCAGCCTCATATCCCTTTTGCCAATCAACTTTCCAGCTCTTAGCTCCATCCCCCCCCCCTCCTGTCTTCTCCTATCACTTCGGATCTCCCACTTTCAAATCTCTTACTATCTCTTCTTTCAGTTAGTCCTGATGAAGGGTCTCAGCCCGAAACGTCGACTGTACCTCTTCCTAGAAATGCTGCCTGGCCTGCTGCGTTCACCAGCACTTTTTATGTGTGTTGCTTGAATTTCCAGCATCTGCAGATTTCCTCGTGTCTGTGTTCCACAGGGAGGACGTACAGAGACTCCTTACAGAACAGTCCCAGAATTGAACTCTGAACTCTGGTACCCTCGAGCTGTAATAGTGCCATGCTAACCGCCACGCTTCCACAGAAATGCACATCAAATTCTCTGCATTCTATGGTGTCCAGCAATAGAATTCACTGATTGGATGGTGGATGGATGGGCAGAGGCTAACGTTCAAAACTGATTTTAAACACCAGAGATTCTGCGGATGCTGGAAATCTTTAGCAGCGCACACAAAATACTGGAGGAGCACGGCTGGTCAGGCAGCATCTATGGAAATGAATAAACAGTCGATGTTTCATATCTAAAGAGACTGCCTGACCTGCTGAGATCCTCCAGTGTTGTGTGTGTTACTGCTTGCCTAGAGTATTCACTATAAGGAGTGGTTTGACAATTTTGGACCATTTTCTCTGTTGCGTTGAAGATTTCAGGGGAGTCCTCATGGATATTGGATATCGTGGACCTCCTGGGTAATGACAGGGTAGATAGTCAGAGTCTTTTTCAAAGGGTGGAAATGTCAAATGCTGGAGCACAGACCATTAAGGTAAGTTGGAGGAAATACACAGGAAATTTTTTTTTTGCATGGAAAGAGTTGGATGTCTGGAATGACTGCAAGATGTGATGGTGGAAGCAGATATGATAGTGTAGCCTTTAAGGCATTCAGTAGGCCACTAGAATATGCAGGGAATGAAGATCATGTGCAGTCAGTTAGGTTTAGTTTTGAACATTAATTTTTCTAATTTCCAGATGAACATAATTTCTCTAAGTTACAGTAATTTCTCCTACCCCCTACTCCTCTCTTTCTACATTCCCTATTCCGGCTCCCTTTCTCTTTTCCTCAACTCCCTCTGGTGCTCCACGGTCCTCTGCCCTCTCCTATTAGTTTGCTTCTTCTTCAGCTCTTTACCCCTTCCACTAATCCTCTCCCAGCTTCCTACTTCCACTTTCACCTCACCTGACTTGACCCATCACCTGCCAAACTGTACTCCTTCCTCTCCCTGCCACCCTCTTATTTCACTTCAGTCCCCTTCCTACCCAGTCCTGCTGAAGGGCCGTGGCCCGAAAAATCGACTGCCTGACCTACAGAGTTCCTCCAGCCACTGTGAATGTTTCGCTCATTGTTTCCAGCATTTGCAGAATCTCTTGTGTTTAACTGTGCTTTATTTTGGCTCCGTGGTTAGCACAGACATCGTGGGTAGTTTTTTCTCACGGTAATTCTTCTTGCCATGTCAGATACATGACAAGGAATTTGTCCACACAGGTCTTACTAACTGCAACATGATAATACTAAGGTGCAGTCCGAGGTATAAATACTGGCCTGGATACCAGGTATCTGTTCTGTAAAGCAGAAGTTTGGGATATTTTACCCGTGGGCAGATGGGACCTCAGTGTAATGTGACATTTGAAACCATTCTCAAGTATGACTTCCTGTACAGTTACTGATATCATCAGTTCAACGACTTTAGTGGGGTGAATTGCATTTCCAATCAGCTGCAGTGATTTTCAGATCCACGTGCGTAAAACTTTTTAAACACTTACCACTCTTCTACTCCTTTAAAGATCGTTAAAGGTGTCTTCTGCACAGCTATTGCTGTAAAGAGAAAAGTAGTAAAGATTGGCAGTCTGAAGAGAAGGGTGAAACACTGCCTAATTCCAACCAATAACACATCCTGAACTCTTCATTTTATGTTCAGTGTGTCCATTAGCAGCTATACCCACCAGTGGGTTAGAGATGGGAAGAGCAGATGACCAGGCTCTTAGCAACTAATTGTCCAGTACTGTTAAGAATGTCAATTTATCCACAGACACAATGAGGGATTTTTGGGAGTGGTGGGTGCCACAGGGGCTCGAGTGCACTCTGGTTTACAATGACTATGTAGTTTGAAACTGTACCCGGGGTGTAGCTCAAAGTACTGTAATATTGCATTAGTGAGAGCCTGTAATCAATGATTTTATGCAAATTCTCCCATAAAAATTTTTAAGCATTTTCCAATACAGGGAAGTTAGTTACAGAAATTTTGGATCAGGCATAGCAGTTACTTCATTCAAAAGACTATCAGTCTTTAAAACATAATTGTTTACAAATAATCTTGCAGTAATCAGACAGATTAAGAACACAGTTACCAGTTCACAGTGGGAGGCTACTTAACAGATTTGCTCTGGAAACTGACAAGGCAAATTTCTTCAGCTGACACTTGTAAAATACTACTTCAAACAATGCAGCATCCACTGATACTTTAATGCCACCATTCTAACCATAAGATATGGGGCATTCTGATTTAGCAACACTGAAACATCAGGGAAGATGATAAATAAATTATTAATACATGCCAAGAAAAGTATTCCCCTTGCTTCTGCAGCTACTGATTGACCCACTATGCTCATACACCATTTTTTTTTGCTTCAGATTCAGCATCTGCAGCTTCTCCGTCTCTAATTAATAAACATTCATGACCATCAGTCCTCATTGGCAGAGGGAAAATAGGGGTTTGGACAATTCTCAGGAACTGAACCCCGGGACTCTGGGACTGCCTGCATTTTGAGAAAATGAGAGTGAAAAATAGAGTAAAATCCTACCTAGTATATAGTGCAGAATTTTGAAAGGACCATGTCTGATAGCTCCTCCTCTGCGTCTGGAAGGTAATATTTAGATGACATTAATATTCATAATGATGCATTTTTCTCTTTAGATTTTCATTATTATTCCAGTGGGATGACTTGCGCATGACATACTGCCATTATTGTGTAAGAGTTGGAAACCAAACTTGTCCAGGTAAGTCTGTCAACCATTACAGAAAAATCAAGCTCCTCTACCATCAAAATGTCTATGACTGGGTATCTAATCTACAAACTTACTGCTGTGTGGGAAAAGTACTAGTAGTCAGAATTTTTTCTTTGGTTGCTAGCATTAAATGGTGCTGTAGTATGACTGCCCATTGACTTCGTAGAGTCATGGAGCAATAGAGCTGATATTCAGGCCCTTCGGCCCAATGAGTCCATGCTGACCACAGGGCGCACCCGGCTTGTCCCAAATTCCTGTGTTCAGATCATATCTCTCAAAGTCCTGCCCTTCCATGTACCTATCCAAGTGATTCTTAAATGACACTATTGTATCGGCCTCAACCACTTTCTCTAGCAGCTTGTTCCATATACTCGCCATCCTCTGTGTCTTTCCCCGCTCATCCTAAACCAATGCCCTCCTAGTTTTAGACTCCTCTAGCCTGATGAAAAGACTATTACCATCCACCTTACCTATGTCTCTCATAATTTAAGACATTCCTGTAAGGTTGCTCCTCATTCTCCTGTGTTCCAGGGAACTAAAGACCTAGAATGGCCAATATCTCCACATAACTCAAGCCCTCAAGCCTAGGCAACATTCTCAAAAATCTTTTCTGCACTTTCCAGTTTAACCAATTCTTTCCTATAACAGGGTGATCATAATTGTGCGTACTGTAGTATTCCAAGTGTGGCCTCACCAATGACTTGTACAACTGCAACATAATGTCTCACCTCATACTGTATACTCAATGCCTTGATGAAGGGCTCAATGCTAAGCACCTTTTTCACCACCCTATCCACCTGTGAGGCTGGCTGGTGGCGCAGTGACATCAGCGCCGGACTCCGGAGCGAAGGTTCCTGAGTTCGAACCCAGCCAGGCCGCTCCCCGGCACGCTTTCCATCCGTGCCGGGTTGAGTGTCGAGCTCGCAACTCGGCCTCGTAAAAAAAAAAACTGCGCTGTAAGAAGGACGTGGGGGACCACTCACAGAATCTTTTCTCCAAGAAAAACACTTGAAAAAAAAAGTGGTCGCCAAGGCTCTGGCAGAGTATGGCACACAACAAAAACATCCACCTGTGATGCTGCTTTCAACAAACTATGAACTTGCATTCACAGGTCCCTCTGTTCCAATACATACCCTAGTGCCCCATTAATAGAATAAGTCCTACATTGCTTCCACCTTCCACTATACATCACCTCACACATATCTGCATTTATTTCCATCTGCCACTCCTCAGACCACTTTCCTAACTGAATAAGATCTCGTAATCTACAATAACTTCATAATCAATAGCACCTTCCAATTTTATGTCATCCATAAGCTTACTGATCAAGCTCTGTAAATTCACAGCCAAATTATTTATATAAATATAAGTAACAAGGGCCTCAACACCGGACACTTTGTTACACTACTTGTCACTGGGCTCTTATCAAAGAAACAGCCTTCAACCTGACGAAGGGTCTCGGCCTGAAACGTCGACTGCACCTCTTCCTACAGATGCTGCCTGGCCTGCTGCGTTCACCAGCAACTTTTATGTGTGTTGCTTGAATTTCCAGCATCTGCAGAATTCCTGTTGTTAGCTTTCAACCTCCACACTTTGCTTCTTTTCTCTGAGTCAATTCTGAATCTACCTAACTAGCTCTCTTTGGATTCCATGGCACCTAACCTACCAAACCAGCCCACCATGCAGGACTGCACTCAAGGCTTTGCGGAAGTCCAAGTAGATAACACCCGCTACCTTACCCTCATCTACCTTCATCAGAAAGAACAGATGGAATGTGATTTGCGTTGTTACACTTGTCAGTAAGGAACAATTAATTGACTTTCTTCCACTTTCCTCTTGGAACATATATATATAACACAGGTTCTTGTAAATCTCTGGTTCACCAGTGAGCCATCACATGCATTGAGAATGAATCCGAAGGTTGATTGTCCTAATTAACATAATGTATGGCTGATTATAACAATATAAAGAACTCCATACTTATTAAATAAAAAACAGAGAGGATTAGAACATATAACAGTACAGTACAGCACAGGTCCATTGGCCTACAAGGTTGTGCCAACGTTTTACCCTACTCCAAGATCAATTTAATCCTTCCCTTCCATATAATCCTCCATTTTTCTATTATTGTTGTGCCCTGGTCTTAGGGTCCCTTCAATATCACTGAAGTATCTATGTCTACCACCACCACTGGCAGTGCACTACATGCACTTGTCACTCTGTGTCTGAAAAAAGCTACCTCTGACCTCCCCCTTAAACATTTCTCCACTTACATTCAAAGGATGTTCTTTGGTATTAACCATGCCTCTCTGGGCAAAATTAAACTCTGGCCGTCTTCTCTGTTTATGCCTCTCATAATCTTATACACCTCTATCTAGTCACCTTTCATTCTCCTCCTCTCCAAAGAGAAAAGCCCTGGCTTGCTCAACCTTTCCTCATAAGACACACTCTCTAATCCAGGCACCATCCTGGGATTTTTTCTCTGCACCTTCTATAGGCGGATTAGGAGGGATGACATCTGACGCAGACTCGGGTACAGAGATGGGAGTTTTGAGGATTTGCTCGATTGAGAGGGGATGCCGTTGTCTCTCATTTTGCAGCAAATTGCCTCTGAACTGACCCAGTTCAACAGAGGAATAGGTAACTACCTGGAATCACAAGCAAGAGAAAATCTGCAGATGCTGGAAACCAAAAAACCGCACAAACAAAATGTTGGAGGAACTCAGCATGCCGGGTAGTATCTATGAAAAAGAGTAAACAGTCCATGTTTTGGGCTGAGGCCCTTCTACAGGACTGGAAAAAAAAGATGAGGTCTGGAATGTTAGGAAAGTGTCTCAAATATTGGGCAATTCTTCAGATACCGTCAGGTGAAAATGTATCTTTAACCTCTGTAAATAATTATTCATTTACAACCTAGCAAGTTGTAACAGGCTGTACTGTGTGTTTGTCTGGGAAATTCTGCAATATTGCATCACTTGGCAATGAACTGATATCCTAAACTGCCTTTACTTACCACTCCACCCAAAACACTAACAAAAAAAAAGAGGCAGCAGGTGACAAATAGCATTTTCCATGACATAACCTCCAAATTTTGTATGTGGTTTCTCAAGAGGTTCAACAACTTTGGAGCTGGGCTGGATTCCTTCAGAATTTGACAACAGTTCAGTGCCGGTAATGTTCCTGCCTCAGGTTTAGAAGGCTTCAGGGTCAAATTCCATCCCAGATGTTGCTGGGACTTGAATCTATAGGGAAAGGTTGAATAGGTTAGGACTTTATTAAATGGATACAACAGGGTCTTTTAACAGCCTTTTGGATAGGTACATGGAGTTTAGAAAAACAGAGGACTATGCACTAGGGAAATTAGCTTGTAGGTTACATGGTTGGCACAACATTGTAGGCCAAAGGGCCTGTAATGTGCTGTAAATTTCCATGTTCTGTTTTTACTACCTGAAGAGTGGTAGATTAAGGAGTGATCTTCTAGAGGTATACAAAATTATGAGAGGTATAGATATAGTAAATACATCCAGGCTTTTTCCCCTCAGGTTGGGTGAGACTAGAACTAGAAGTTACAGGTCTAGGGTGAAAGGTGAAAAGTTTAAGGGGAACATGAGGGGAAATTTCTTCAGTCAGAGGGCTGTGAAAGTGTGGAACGAGCTGCCAGCACAAGTGGTGCATGTAAGCTTGATTTTAATGCTGAAGAGAAGTGTGGTAGGGGTATGGATGGATATGGCACGGGTGCAGGTCGATGGGAGTAGAGAGTTTAACTTGCTCGGCGAGGACTAGATGGGCCGAAGGGCCTTTTCTGTGCTGTATTTTTCTATGACTCTATTAAAGGGAAACCTGAGGGGAACCTTTTTCACTCAGAGGGTGATATGAGTGTGGAACAAGCTGCCAGTGTAAGTGATGGATACAGGCTCATACGCAACACTTAAGAGAAGTTCACATAGGTACATGGATGAGAATGGTATGAAGGGTTGTGGTCCGAGTGCAGTTAGATGGGACTAGGCAGGTAAGTTTTCTACATGAAGTGGCGTGTGTGGAGGTGGTGAAAGAGGAGCATTTAAGAATCTCTTAAATAGGCACATAATGAAAGAAAAACAGATGGCTGTTTAGGAGGGAAGGGGTAGAATGATCTTAGAGTAGGTTTTAAGGTGCTGGGAGAAAAATACATTGGGGGGATTTCTGAAGTAAGTTGTTTTTTAATTCAGAGAGTAGCGGGTGTATGGAATGACCTGCCACGAGGTGATGGTAGAGGTAGGTACACCACCTTACTATATATTTTCTCTTGTTTTGCTTTCTTTATGCACTAATTTAATTTACTCTTTATATTCCACATACATTTTTTATATTATAACTTATAGTTTTTTATTATTTATTGCATTGTACTGTTGTCACAAAACAACAAATACCATGACATATGCCAGCGATATGAAGCCTGATTCCGAGGTACATTGAAGAGATTTAAGAAACTTTTAGATAGGCTCTTGAGTAATACAAAGATGGAGGGCCCCGTAGGAGGGAAGGGTTAGATTGATCTTAGAGTCGGTTATATGTTCGGCACAACATTGTGGGCTGAAGGGCCTGTATATTCTGTACAGTTCTCTGTTCTATTTCCATCACAATACTGGGCACCTTTGGTAAAGAGCTCATTAGACTTTGGAGTGGCAGGGTAACATAGTGGTTAGCACATCATTATTACAGTACCGGTGACCCAAGTTCATTCCGCTGACGTCTGTAAGGAGTTTGTGCTTTCTCTTTGTTACCTATACTTTCCTGCAATCATCTTAAAATTATGCCCCCTGGTATTAGACATTTCCACCTGGAGGATAAAGATGTCTGTTTGTCCAAACTATTTATGCCTCTTGTCTTCTTGTACACCTCTATCAAGTCGCCTCTCCTTCTTCACACCAAAGAGAAAAACTCTAGCTGGCTCGACCTTTCCTCATAAGACACGTTCTCACCATCTGTATAAATCTCCTCAGCAACCCCTCCTAAGGCTTCCACACCCTTCCTGTAATGAGGAGACCAGAAATGAACACAATATTCCAAGTGTGGTCTAATCAGGTCTTTATATAGGGAATGTTATCGCAAGGTGTTTGAATTGAATTCCCTAACTAAAGAAGGCTAAGACACCATGTGCCTTAATGACCCTATCAACCTGTGCTGGAACTTTGAGGGACCTATGGACATGTACCCGATGATCGCTCTGTTCTTCCATGTTGCTAAGAAAAGCTCTGATTCACGTCCATTCACTTCCTGAGAGGCAAAACATGGAGACAATATCAGCACAGATGGAGTCATGACAGCAGTGCTGGATTCCATTTTGATCACCTTGTTTTAGGTGGGAATATGAAGATTCTGGAGAATGTGCAAAAAAAAAAGGATTCACAAAATGGTTCCAGGCAGTTGGGTTTCAGTGGCAAGGCTTTCTGGAGATGAGGAGCTTTCCTCATTGAGCGAAGAATACTGAGGGAAGATTTATGGTGAATTATTACTGGTTGAGATAGACAAGTAGCGGAAAGTGCATGAGACAAGGATGGGGGATTTAGGGGTGTTGGAGTTGGAACAGCTTTCAACAATTGACCAAATGCTACGGGGGAGGTGATGGTCAAGAATTCACTGTCTGCAGAGAAGGTGTGAACCATGAGTCCATTGGAGGCTGAAGGCTGGAGGTGGTTTGTCCTGGGGTTAGAGGACTGTCTGTGAGTAGGTGGCAAGTGGCTTGTTTTGCTGTTGTTGCTTTATTGATGTTGTTCTGTTCCTGTTGTTGTTGCTTGTGTCATTCTGATGAACCTTGCGGGTATGCTAGGTTGGCGCCAGAATTGTCTGGCGACTCCTTGGGTTATGTTGCCTCTGTTATTTTGTTATACATGAGATGAATGAATCTGAATAAATCAGTGAACTATCTATGCACTCAAGATAGAATGACCTACATGGATAAGAATAGGCTGTAGTTGCCAGGCAGATTGGGAGTGGTTTCATTGGCACATGAATGAACTGCTTCCCTGTTTATTAATTCTCTTATTCTACACTTAGAAGATCAGGAAAGGAGGACTGAATGAGACAAATTACTTACCCTTATTTTCTTGAATGTGTAGAAGAACACGATAACCAAGATAATCACTGCCAATGGAACAGCGGTTATAACCAATATAGTCGTGTTGTTCTTGCTGTTCTTTGCATCTAACTTGAACACAACTTTTCCTGCTTTGGCATCGGCTACACTTGCAGTCTGTGAGTAGAGAACAGTAGGGTGGGACAGAGGCTGTCTTTTAGATCTAGGTCCACCCCAACTGGTTTCTGTGCGTGACAAGTTGACATCATGATGAGTTGGCTCGGCTGTTGACGCTTCCTCGGTGGTGCTAGGTCGCTGATGATTGACTTCTGTCACCAAGCTGTCTGGAGTGGTTGTGCCTTCTCTGCTGGTGCTAAGCTCATTGTTCATTGCAGTCTGTGTGGTAGGCATCATGGAAGTGGAGGTCTGTGGTGGTGGGCTCGTAGTAGACAAATACTGAGAGCATAAGCTTGTGAAGAAATTGTTGGAGGGCAATCCGTTGTAAAGATTAAGCACACAAGAATTCAAATCAATGGAAGTGCTGTGATCTGCAGAAAGAATCAAACATGTCAGGTTTTTGGAAGGCTATACTGTATTCCAAATATCCCAGACATTGCTGCTCATACACAGACTCTGTGATATCTTCTTCATAACACAGGACCCAAGTAACACCACTGTAATAAAGTACAGACCATGGATCAATGTCAATGCATTTCAACCAATGTCAATAAAAGAGGGCGATTCCTTGGCAGTTGAAAAAAAATACCGATTAACAGTAGAAGGAGAATGGTTGTCCAGAGAGGATAGAGACAGCTGCAATGATTGGATGGATAGTAGAGAAAGCTGCAATGATTGGATGGGTAGTAGAGAAAGCTGCAATGATTGGCTAGGTAGTAGAGAAAGCTGTAATGATTGGATGGGTAGTAGAGAAAGCTGTAACGATTGGATAGGTTGAAGGAGAAACTGCAATGATTGGATAGGTTGAAAGGAAAACTGCAACAATTGGGTAGATCAAAGAGGAAGCCGCAATGACTGGATGGATTGAACAGGAGGCTGTACTCAGGACCATGCGGTGCAGCCAACCGCCGTAAAACAAGATACAGACAGACAGACCATGTGGTGCCAAAGAAGCAAACGCTGGAAGAAGTCATAACAGTTTTATGTGATTTGAGAATGCCCTTGGCAGGAATAACTTATTTTCCTAGTAAGCTGTAGCACTTTGGAAGGAAGTCGTAAAGCATTGGTATGTAGACTTTGAATAAAATATCTAATAGCCAGAAGGCAGTATCAATCTTTCAAATAAATGCACACATCTAGAGTTTCGCAAAAACAAATTCTCATGGCCCAAAAGCTGAAAAGTGAAAGGATATACAGTATGTAATGTTCTTGGTGCAAGGAGAAGATAACCTATTAGGACCAAGACGTGTTATTTTAAAGAGTTAGCAGTAGGATGAAGGATATTTTTTCTGGTGTGTAAAATTCAACTAAATCCCACTTACTTCTCAGGAGGCTGAGAATGTTTGAGTCTTGAACTTTGGAATCACTTTGCTCTGTTAACTTTTCATATAGAAGAAGGATAGTCTTAGCATATTCAAAGAGGTTATTTGTACACCCTGTCACAATCCTTGGTGTTGGAGTCAAACACGATTCAGGACACTGTGGAGAGCAATTAAAAGAAAACACTTATTTTTCACAATTAAACATTTACTGTTATATTTTTAGTTGGCAAACGTGAAAATGATCTCAATCAACCAATAAATGCCAACCTTCTGGAAAACAAAATGGAATTGGAATGTTTGCTTAGAATTTTCCCCAATCCCAATCATAAGCATCAACATTTTCAAAAAAAAAATTCAGTAAGTTCATATTTAAGGGCAGAATACTGGAGTGGGGTGGGGGGGGGGGGAGAAAAAAAACATCTCAAACATCTCTGGTGAGTTGTTCTTTTACTTTTGGTCTTCAGGTCCTCCTTTCCATAAACGTGGAGGTGTCCTGTCATGTTCCTCAGATGTCCCACCTACATAGTTCCTTTGGTTAACATTCCACCATCATTTTCTCTGGCAATATTTTTTTGGTGACTTGGGAATAGCCCGTAGGTTCCCGGCCTCTGTTTGACCAGTCAATCAGATCCTAGATAATCTGTACCTCATCCCCAACTATTCATTGTTGATTGACAGCCTCTAACATCCTCAAACATGAGAAAATCTGTCAGTCGATTGCGTGGTGCCGAAGGAGCAAAACAGGGAAGAAGCCTCAACAGTTTTATGTGACTGATAACTACACATGTAAGTTTTTTGCGGGGTGAGGTATATCCAGATATTCACTGGCCAAAAAAAAGAACATTATATTTGTCAGTTAGAGCATTGCTCAAGCAAACCTGTGATGTTTTAGAGTAGCACAAGTGATATAGCTAGAAAAGCCACTGCCTCACAGTTCCAGTGTCCTGGGTTTTATCCTGGCCTTTTGTGTCATCTGTGTGGAGTTTTCATGTTCTCCCTGTGAACTGCATGGGTTTCCTTTGGTTCCTCTGGTTTCCTTCCTTACTGCAAAGATGTTCAAGCTGGTAGGTTAATTGGCCTCTCTAAGCGGCTTAGTGAGTCGAAGAGTGTGAGGAGGATGAAAATTGGGATTAATGTAGGAATAGGGTAAGTGGGTGTTTGATGATTGGCATGGACTGATGGGCTGAATGGCCTGTACAAAATGTAGTGGGTTCAGCCCAGTATATCACAGGTAAGGCCCTCCCAACCACTGAGCACATCTACACGAAACCCTGTCGTAGGACAGCAGCACCCATCATCAGTGATCCCCAACACCCAGGTCATGCTCTCTTCTCGCTGCTGTCATGAGGGAGAAGGGGCAAGAGCCCAGGAGTCCAAGAGCAGTTACTACCCCACAACCATCAGGCTCTTGAACAAAGGGGTTAACTACACTCACTTGCCCCTCCATTGAGATGTTCTCACAGCCAATGCTCTCATTTTAGGATTCTTTATCTTGTTATTTCAGTTTCTCATTATTTATTGCTATTTATTTATATTTGCATTTACACAGTTTGTTGCCTCCTGTGCTCTCGTTCACCTTTCATTGATCCTGTAGTAAGTACTATTCTATAGATTTGCTGAGTACATGCACAGGTGCTGATGAAGTCAGTAATGGCTGTGGCATATTCACTCAGATAAAGGGATGAATCCCTGGATATGGTCTAGTTCACTAATTCAAAGCAGGCCTATAAACACTCCTCCAGCTCTCTCGACCATGCCTACTGTTCTCATTACTGGTGTTCCAGTCTTGCCTATACGCTAACAGTAGAGGGACAGGCAGTGATCGGACCTGCCGAAGTGCGGGCATGGGATGGCACAGTTAGCATTCCTGATGGTGCTGTAACAGTGACTGCGTACGCTGGATCCTCTCATTCTACAGATGACATGTCGGTGGTAGTTTGTCAGAGTCTTCTTCACCCTTTTGTGCAAAACTTTGTGCTCTACAGCAAATTTTTGTCTTTGCACTGTACTGTTGCAGCAAAACAATACATTTCACATCATTCAAGTCAGTGCTGATAAATTGGATTCTGAGACAGATGAACTTTATTTGTTACACGTACATCAAAGCAACGTTTTGCGCCAAGTCACAAGAGTCGCCATGCTTCTGATGCCAACATAGTATGCCCACAACTCACTGACCTCAAATGTAATCTTTGGAAATGTAGGAGGAATAAACCCACATGGTCAAGGGGAGAAGATACAAAGTCCTCACAAACAGCAGCGGGAATTTTACAGCGGGAGCTTTAATAGTGTTGCATTAACAGCTGTTTGACTGTGCCATCCCACACTTCTGATCTAATCTTTTGGATCTGCAAATAAATTTAGTTGGATCTTTTTTGAAGGCTCCTTACTGGTTTCAACAGGTAGGGGTCTGTAAGTGTATCTCTTCTGGCTACGCAGAGCCCACTATTACAAAAATAAAACAATGGCAAGATACTTGGAAGAAAACACCATACTTGTCATCATAGTGAGGAAGCAAATTAAAACAAAAATTACCCAAGTTAAACATCTATTGATCCCAGTTTTAAGAATGGGAGCAATGTAACAAATACCACAGTTATTTATTTATTCATTCATATAAACAAATGGACAGCATTGGCATAAGAGGAACCAACAGATGTTTTGTGGGAGGTTTTAATCCATATCTGTGTTTATTTCAAACCTTTAATGAAATCCTTGGGCAATTGACACTGTGCCTTGAACATGATAAACATCTGTCCCTTGTGGAACAGTTGGAACTCTTGTGTACATATGCAACCCTTATCACGCACCACATATAGCGATCCACTCCACTGTGACTTAAACAGCAGGAAAAAAGCGGAGGGGGCCAAACCTGGACTGCGGCATTCCGTCCACAGCAAACTCTTGACAGCCAGTTTGATATCTCGTTGGCAATTTTGGAATCATTTTTAAAGTTTTTCGATAGGTTGCTGAATGTGTAGGACAGCTGATGAGCGGTGATACTGATAAAGCAGCAAACAGTCTGTGGGGAGAAGATGATGAAACAATATGAACCTTTTCTCTTCCATCTTAAGAAGTGAGCATTCATACAATATCCCTGCTGGAAATATTGCCATCAAGGCATTTCATAACATTACAGCTCTATAAAACCCTGGTTAGACCACACTTGGAACACTGTCAAGGTGGAGATAATGCAGAAGAGATCTATGGAGATGCTGGCTAGATTGAAGGACCTAAGTTATTGAGGAATGTTGGGCATGCTGGATCTTTATTTCCTTGAGTGCAGGAGAATGAGGGGGTGACTTCTTAAATGTTTATAAATTCATGAGGAGTATAGATAAGGTCTTTTCCCCAGGACTGGGGAATCCAAATCTAGAGCACACAGATAAAGGATCACAGGGATCAGAAAAAGATCTGAGATATACCTTTTTTTACATAGAGGGTAGTGACTACTTCGAATGAGCTGCTAGAATAAGTGATCAAAGCAAGTATATTTTAAAAGGCTTTGGGTAGGTATGGAAGAGGGGTGCTGAGAGGGTTATGGGTAAAACACAAGGCATCTGGGAATAGCAGAGAGGATGCTATGATCAACATGACTCAGTTGGACCGAAGGTCCAGCTTCTGTATTGTATTAGTCTATGACTCTGATTCTACTGTGTTCTGTTCTGGTCACCTTATCATAGGTAGGATATGGAAGCTTTAGACAGGGTGCGGAGGATATTTACCAGGATGGTGCCTGGATCAGAGAGCATGTCTTACAAGGATAGGTTGAGTGAGCTATGGTTTTCCTCTTTGGAGTGAAGGAGGATGAAAGGCGACTTGACAGAGGTGTACAAGATGATAAGGTGAATAGATTGAGTGGATAGCTAGAGACTTTATCCCAGAACGGATATGGCAAATTCGAGGGAGCATAATTTTAAGGTGATTGGAGGGAAGTCTAGGGGCGGTCAGAGAAAGGTTTTTTCAAACAGAGATTGGTGGGTGTGTGAAGGGTTATAGAGCAGATACACCAGGAACATTTAAGAAACCCTTCGGCACATAGATGATAGAACTATGGAGAGCTCTGTAGGAGGGAAGGGTTAGATTGATCTTCGAGTAGCTTAAAAGGTTAGCACAACATTATGGGCTGAAGGGCCGGTACTGTGCTGTGTTATATATTCTGTAGTACGGTACAATACTGAAACAGCTTCGCTCAACTTGTCATTTGCAACCAAGATACCCATTAAAGTTCATCCCACTTGCATGCATTTAGCCCGTATCAATATAACATAAACATTTCCTATCTATGTCCAAGTCCAAATGTCTTTTCTTTCTCTTTAAATCTTTTTATTGAATTAGTACACAAAAGGTAAAACATATAGAAATTAATACACTGTTGCGATATAAATTTACAAGCGATAATAATACATAAAAAAAAGTAGAAACAGTGCAGATTAGTTATAAAATAACGAGGTAATATAGTAGTATACTAATTTTCCATATATATCAATGAGGAGAAGAAAAAACCCCCCAAAAAAACCCCACCGTGCAACTAACCTAAAAAGCAAAGCAAAGCAATGGGCTAACTAGGTACCAAGTAGACTTAAACAACTTAAACAATCACGTCCTCAAACTTGACCTCCATTAATAACAGTTAAAAACCAAGAAGGGAATGTAAATATGGTCAAAGAGAAAAAAAAAGTTACATTAAATGAAAACGTTGAATAAAAGATCTCCAGGTCTGTTCAAATTTAACTGAAGTATCATAAAGATTACTTCTGATGTTTTCCAAATTTAAACATAATATCGTTTGAGAAAACCAAAAAAAAAACGTAGTTGGGGCATTAATCTCCTTCCAATGTTGTAAAATACATCTTTTCGCCATTAAAGTAAGAAATGCAATCATTCTACGGGCTGAAGGGGAAAGATTACTGGAAGCTTTAGGTAATCCAAAGATAGCAGTAATTGGATGGGGAGAAATATCTGTATTCAATACCTTTGAGATCCAAATGCCTTTTAGATGTTGTTATTATGCTTGGCTCAACCACTTCCTCTGGCAAGTTATTTCATATATGGACCACACTATACAAAAAGTTACCTCTCTGTTGACCGTGGTAGGTTCAGTGTTTCAAATCAGTCTGAGGATGTCTTTCTTTACACAATAATATGGCAGCCCCATGGGTTTCTGTTACTGAGTCTAGATTTTTATACAAAATAGATTTATTTGATTATTTCAGTTTAAGTGCTCCACCTATTAGCAGGTAATGTGAAGAGTTGTTCTGGCCTCTGGATACCAATCCAGCAAGTAAGAGGAAGGGTTTTGGACTAAACTATCACATAACCTGCTGACATTCCCAAAGAGCAATTTGAATGATGGTCAGCAAAGGGGAGCAAAGGGGAGCAAAGGACTGCCATTGCTGATGGAAGACCAGATTTCTTCCCAGGATAGCAATAGCTAATATGAGGGGTCACAATATTAAGGCGATTGGAGGGAAGTATGGGGAGGAGATGCAAGAAGTAAGATTTTTACTGTGAGTATGAGGTGTGGAGGATGTCCTGCCAGGGGTGGTGGTACAGCGAGATTGAGATTCAGGCCTTCGGCATTCAGGGTCCACCATGGATGATGTGTCCTAGCTGTCTAGATACGCAAGCCTGAGCAGCAGAGTATGGAGAGCCAGCTGTTCATGTAGCAAGCTCCCCCTCTCCGTGCATCTGGTAAAACCAAAGAAGCACAGAGTTTAGCACCAGCAGCATCCCAGGGGTTGCCTGTCTGCATTGAAGTCAACATACGACTGCATTAAGGACTCCGGCTGCTGATTTTTCCCTCTGGGTTTACTCCCAAAGCCTCCCCCATGAGGAGGTTTGAGATCAGAGTTATCCTTCTCCTAGATGAGCCACCAACCACGGCTGGTGAGTCCCAACTGCCCGATAGATACAGGTGGATACAATAGGGACATTTAAAGGATTCTGAGATAGGCACATGGATGGTAGAAAAATGGAGGGATAAGTAAGAGGGAAGGGTGATACGTAAGAGATTGGCTTATCCGCCGTCTCAACTGTATTGCAAAATGTGCACGCTGTTTTTCAAGAAACCTTATCAAGCCTTATTCTCCATATTATCAAATTTTAAAGTAAACTTATTACCAAAGCACATATATGTCATAGAAACATAGAAAAGCAACAGCACAATACAGGCCCTTTAGCCCACAAAGTTGTGCCGAACATGTCCTTACCTTAGAAATTATTAGGCTTACCCATAGCCCTCTACTTTTCTAAGCGCCATGTACCTATCCAGAAGTCTCTTAAAAGACCCTATCATATCCACCACCATTGCCGGCAGCCCTTTCCACGCACTCACCACTCTCTGTGTAAAAAACTTACCCCTGACATCTCCTCTGTACCTACTCCCCAGCACCTTAAACTTGTGCCCTCTTGTGGCAGCCATTTCAGCCCTAAAAAAAAGCCTCTGACTACCCACACGATCAATGCCTCTCATCATCTTATACACCTCTATCAGATCACCTCTCATCCTCCATCGCTCCAAGGAGAAAAGGCCGAGGTCACTCAACCTGTTTTCATAAGGCATGTTCCCCAATCCAGGCAACATCCTTGTAAATCTCCTCTACACCCTTTCTATGGCTTCCTTCCTGTAGTGAGGTGACCAGAACTGAGCACAGTACTCCAAATAGTCATAGTCATACTTTATTGATCCCAGGGGAAACTGGTTTTCGTTACAGTTGCACCATAAATAATAAATAGTAATAAAACCATAAATAGTTAAATAGTAATATGTAAATTGTGCCAGTAAATTATGAAATAAGTCCAGGACCAGCCTATTGGCTCAGGGTGTCTGACCATCCAAGGGAGGAGTTGTAAAGTTTGATGGCCACAGGCAGGAATGACTTCCTATGACGCTCTGTGCTGCATCTCGGTGGAATGAGTCTCTGGCTGAATGTACTCCTGTGCCCACCCAGTATATTATGTAGTGGATGGGAGACATTGTCCAAGATGGCATGCAACTTAGACAGCATCCTCTTTTCAGACACCACCGTGAGAGAGTCCAGTTCCATCCCCACAACATCACTGGCCTTACGAATGAGTTTGTTGACTCTGTTGGTGTCTGCTACCCTCAGCCTGCTGCCCCAGCACACAACAGCAAACATGATAGCACTGGCCACCACAGACTCGGTGGTCAAATGGGGTCTGACCAGGGTCCTATATAGCTGCAACATCACCTCTTGGCTCCTAAATTCAATTCCATGATTAATGAAGGCCTTCTTAACCACAAAGTCAACCTGCCCAGCTGCTTTGATTGTCCTATGGACTCGGACCCCAAGATCCCTCTGATCCTCATTTGTTTTTATGACGACAGTCCTTGACGAGGATGGCTTGGACCCAATTGCCGGAGTGTCTGAGGCAAGAATCGAGACATGGATTCAAACTGGACTGAGAATCTGAGCACAAAACAAACACTAGACAAAGTTCCAAGTAGGCTTACGATTGATTACCTCATTTCAGGTTCTCCTTAAGTGCTCAAGACTTGGCACCCAAAACATGATTGCCAATAAATGAGACCGTCCTGAATATTTAAAGGGGCCGAGTCAGCTATCCATACTCTGGAGAATGAGAGCATCTAAGCCTCAGAAGCTGGCTCAGATGGGTGTGTGTCGTACCAGGACCTCCTCCTCTATGGCCGGCTGCTTGGAGGAACAATTGTAGTTATGGATGAGAGCTAAATCCAACATGTCTCTTTCGGGCGCCCAACACCTCTCCTCTGGTTCGAATCCTTCCCAGTCCATGAGATATTGCTGAACAGCTCGGACAGTACGTGAGTCCAAAATTCTTCTCACAGTGAAAACCTGTTCCCCATCGGCAAACCTGGGTGGCGGCGGGCCTGATGGTGGTGAGGCTAATGGGCCGGTGTTCACAGGCTTTAACTTGGAAACATGGAAAGTGGGATTTTGAGGGTCTTGGGGAGCTGCAAGGTGTAGGCCACAGGGTTTACTTTCCCGAGAATCCTGAAGGGTCCAATGAACTTGGGTGCCAGTTTCCTGGATTCCACTCCATGAGACAGATCGACCTGTTGCCCAAGCTGCAAAACTGGTCCCCATCTGCTCTTGCGGTTAGTTTTTACTTCAGCCTTCCGGGTAGAAGCTAACAAAATCTCCCTTGCCCTAGTCCATCTCACCTTGCAGTGTCGGATGAGATCTTCAGCCACAGGAACCCCAACCTCTGCCTCCTTGCTCAGGGAAGAGTGGTGGAGAACGCCCAAATTGGCATTTGAAAGGGGACATCCCGTGCACCGAATGCTGTAAAGTGTTTTGGGTAGACTCTGCCCACATCAAGTGGTTGCTCCAATCATTCGGTCTTTTAGAGGTATACAGTCATCATATCTTGGTTCATCTGCTCTGACTGGCCATTGGACTGCGGGTGAAACCCAGAGGAAAGACTCGCTGTTGCCTCAATCAGTTTGCAAAATGCCCTCCAGAAACGTGATGCGAACTGTGGACCGCGATCTGACTCAATGTCCACCGGAAAGCCGTGGATCCTGTAGACCTTTGCCACAGACGGAAGTTGAAAAATGATCCTCAGTTACCATGACAAAGTCCACGGACGTGTGCGCCCATGGTCTGTCCGGAACAGGCAGAAGATGAAGGAGCTCTTGAGGTTGGGTGCAGGACCCCCTGTTCTGCACGCACACCTCGCATGCCTGCACATGTGGATGGACCTCCCTCAGCATTCCAGGCCACTAATATCTTCTCTTAATGAACTCGAGGGTTCTGGCAATCCCTGGGTGAGATATGAATCTTGATGCATGTCCCCACTGAAGAACCTGTGACTGGACAGGACTAGGAACAAACAGCTGACCCAGGGGGCCACTCTGAGGAATTTCCCCTTTTCCCTGGGCCTTGTGAACAAGTGTGCCAATCCCCCAATGAATAGGCGCTATCACTTTGACCTGGGGCAAAAGAGTGGCAGGCAGCTTTTCCCGTTCAGATTCATTGCTTGGACAGGAGAAGGCATCTGGCTTCTGGTTCTTAGATCTTGGTCAGGATGAAATCAAAACGATTAAAGAAAAAAGACCATCAGGCCTGCCTGGAATTCAGTCTCTTGGCCTCCTGAATATTAGCCAGGTTCTTGTGGTCCGTCCATACGGTAACAAGACTCTTGGCTCCCTTGAACCAGTGACGCCATTCCTCCACAGCCAACTCGATCGTGAGCAGTTCTCTAATCCCAATGTCGTAATTCACCTCTGCCAGGGATAATCACCTGGAGAAGGACACACATGGGTGCAGTTTATTGTCCGAAGATGTTCATCGAGTCAACACTGCATCCACTCTGACATCTGAGGCGTCCATTTCCAGGATGAAAGGAAGGTCCGGGTTAGGTGCGACCAAGTTGAGAGCTGTCGTGAACCACTGTTTGAGCTCTGAGAAACAGCCTCCACCTCGGTAGTCCAAATAAAAGGGCCCATGGATCTCTTGGTTAGTGCTGTCAGTGGAGCCACCACTGAGCTGAAGTTCCTGACAAACTTTCGATAAAAGTTGGCAAATCCCAAGAATTGTTGCATCTGCTTCACACTGGATGGTGGTGGCCAGTCTCCGACGACCTGCTTCCTTCTAGGGTCCATCTTGAGACTGTCATTCGAGAGGATGAAGCCCAAAAAGAAATAGTGGTTATGTGAACAACAGGAATTCTGCAGATGCTGGAAATTCAAGCAACACACATAAAAGTTGCTGGTGAACGCAGCAGGCCAGGCAGCATCTCTAGGAAGAGGTGCAGTCGACGTTTCAGGCCGAGACCCTTCATCAGACGAAGGGTCTCGGCCTGAAACGTTGACTGCACCTCTTCCTAGAGATGCTGCCTGGCCTGCTGCGTTCACCAGCAACTTTTAAGTGGTTATGTGAAATTTGGACTTCTCCAGCCTGACGTAAAATCCATGTTCAAGAAGCCTCTTTAGGATATCTTTGACTTGAGTGATGTGCTGCTCCAATGACTTCGAGAAAATTAGGATGTCATCCAAGTAGATGAAGATATACTTATGGAAAGCATCCAGGAGGATGTCATTTATAAAGGTCTGGAAAACTGCTGGCAGATTCATAAGGACGAGGGCATAACTAGGTACTTACAGGGCCCTGTCGGTGTGTTGAATGCTGTCTTTCAGTCACCATCTGCCTTTAAGTGAATGAGGTTGTATGCACTCTGCAGGACCAGCTTCAAGAATACTCTTGCTCCTTGGAAAATCTCGAAAGCAGTGTTCATGAGTGGAAGAGAGTAACCATCCTTGACTGTTTTGCAATTCAGCCCTCTATAGTCAATGTAAGGCTACAGATTCCTGTCCACCTTCTGTTCTAAGAAGAAGCCAGTGCTGGCTGGAGAGGTGGAGGGCCAAATGAATCCCTCAAACACTAACGAGCACTGGATGAGGAAGTCGAGATAAGAACCCAGGTGACCTTCGAATCTCTCTGGGTTGGAAGATGTGCTGGCTTTGACTGGTTTTCCCAAGCGACTCTGCTCTCCTCGTTGCACAAGTTGACCCATGGATACCTGGAGGTCGTGTTGTACCTGCAGGCTCTGTCGGGAAACATCTTTGCTGTGGCTGGTCACAGCAGGCGAAAGACTCTGGTACCCCATTGGGTCCATACTGACTCAGTCATACTGTGATGAGAGTCTTTGACGAGAATGGCTTGGACTCAGATGAGGAGTATCCAAGGCTAGAATTGAGACAGGGTTTCAAAGTGGAAAGAGAACCTGAGCTCAAAACAAACACTAGACGTAATCGTGAGTAGGCTTACAATTGAGCATCGAACCTCAGTTCAGGTGCTCCTTAAATGCTCAAACCTTGGTGCTTAAAACATAAACGGCAATTAGTGGGACTGCTCTGAATCTTTAAAGGTGCTGCACTAGCTACCCATGCTCCAGACAGTTAGTGTCTAAACCCTGGATGGGTGCGTGTCGTAACACGTTTTCATGCAAGCTTAGTAAATCCAAGAACCATAATGGAATCAATGAAAAGACAGCACCCAACAAATAACCAGATGTGCAAAAGGCAACAAACTGCAAATACAAAAGAAAAAAAAATAATAAAAATAATTAAGCAATAAATATGGAGAACATGAGATGAAAAGTCCTTGAACGTGAATTAATTGGTTGTGGGAACAGTTCTGTGATGGGGCAAGTGAAGTTATCCCCACTGGTTCAAGAGCCTGATGGTTGATGGGTAATAACTGTTCCTGAACCTGGTGTGAGTCCTAAGGTTCCTGTCCCTTCTTTTTGATGGCAACAGAGAGAAGACAGCATGAGATGGCTGGTGGGGTTCCCTAATAATGGATGCTGCTTTCCTGTGACAATGCTCTATGTAGATGTACTCAATGGTGGGGAGGGCTTTACCCACATTTTGCAGGCATTTTCATTCACGGGCATCGGTGTTTCCACACCAAGTCATGATGCAACCAGTCAATATTCTCTCCACCACACATCTATGGGTGTTTGTCAAGGTTTTAGATGTCATGCTGAATTTTTTCAAACTCCTAACTAGATACAACAGCAGCTGTGTTTTCTTCATAACTGCACTTATATATGGGCCCTGGACAGATCCTCTGAAATAATAACACTGAGGACTTTAAAGTTGCTGACCCTCACCACCTCTAATCCCCTGATAAGGACTAGCTCACAGACCCCTGGTCTCCTCATCCTGAAGTCATAATGGTCTTGCTGATACTGAGTGAGAGGATGTTGTTGTGGCATCATTCAGCCAGATTTTCAATCTCTCTCCTACATGCTGATTCATCACCTTTGATTTAGCCAATGGCACCGGTGTCGCCAGCAAAGGTAAATATGACAACGGATTTATGGTGCACTTGCTATGGTGTGTTGGCGAGCTAGCAACAAAAAATGACAGCATTGAACAATTATTAAGAAAGAGGTGTTATCCAAAAATTAAGTTAGAGGTTAAGTACAGTAAAATGAGCATAAATACATAAATGCCAATATAGAAACATAGAAACATAGAAAATAGGTGCAGGAGTAGGCCATTCGGCCCTTCGAGCCTGCACCGCCATTTATTATGATCATGGCTGATCATCCAACTCAGAAACCCGCCCCAGCCTTCCCTCCATACCCCCTGATCCCTTTAGCCACGAGGGCCATATCTAACTCCCTCTTAAATATAGCCAATGAACTGGCCTCAACTGTTTCCTGTGGCAGAGAATTCCACAGATTCACCACTCTCTGTGTGAAGAAGTTTTTCCTAATCTCGGTCCTAAAAGGCTTCCCCTTTATCCTCAAACTGTGACCCCTTGTTCTGGACTTCCCCAACATCGGGAACAATCTTCCTGCATCTAGCCTGTCCAATCCCTTTAGGATTTTATACGTTTCAATCAGATCCCCCCTCAATCTTCTAAATTCCAACGAGTACAAGCCCAGTTCATCCAGTCTTTCTTCATATGAAAGTCCTGCCATCCCAGGAATCAATCTGGTGAACCTTCTTTGCTCTCCCTCTACGGGAAGAATGTCTTTCCTCAGATTAGGGGACCAAAACTGCACACAATACTCCAGGTGTGGTCTCACCAAGGCCTTGTACAACTGCAGTAGTACCTCCCTGCTCCTGTACTCGAATCCTCTCGCTATAAATGCCAGCATACCATTTGCCTTTTTCACCGCCTGCTGTACCTGCATGCCCACTTTCAATGACTGGTGTATAATGACACCCAGGTCTCGTTGCACCTCCCCTTTTCCTAATCGGCCACCATTCAGATAATAATCTGTTTTCCTATTTTTGCCACCAAAGTGGATAACTTCACATTTATCCACATTAAATTGCATCTGCCATGAATTTGCCCACTCACCCAACCTATCCAAGTCACTCTGCATCCTCTTAGCATCCTCCTCACAGCTAACACTGCTACCCAGCTTCGTGTCATCCGCAAACTTGGAGATGCTGCATTTAATTCCCTCATCCAAGTCATTAATATATATTGTAAACAACTGGGGTCCCAGCACTGAGCCTTGCGGTACCCCACTAGTCACCGCCTGCCATTCTGAAAAGGTCCCGTTTATTCCCACTCTTTGCTTCCTGTCTGCTAACCAATTCTCCATCCACATCAATACCTTACCTCCAATACCGTGTGCTTTAAGTTTGCACACTAATCTCCTGTGTGGGACCTTGTCAAAAGCCTTTTGAAAATCCAAATATACCACATCCACTGGTTCTCCCCTATCCACTCTACTGGTTACACCCTCAAAAAATTCTGTGAGATTTGTCAGACATGATTTTCCTTTCACAAATCCATGCTGACTTTGTCCAATGATTTCACCGCTTTCCAAATGTGCTGTTATCACATCTTTGATAACTGACTCCAGCAGACAGGGTGGGGTGACAAGTAGAATGGTTAATCAGATAATTTGTCCAAGGGAAGAAACTTCTATGATGATATAAAGTTTTTGTTTTTCTTAATAGCTCTATCCCACAAGATTTGTCACTGCTCTTCAACCCACAGTTCTCGATCTGAAACACTAGCTTTTCTTGTTTTCCATTGATGTCTCTTGACTGGCTGAGTTCCTCCAGAATTTTCTGGTAATTGCTTTTGATTTATGAGTGCATTTTTTATTGCTGCTCCTCAAAAGTTGCTGACCACAAATAACCTCATTTGGTTGCACTTCACGAGTGGTTCTATTTGCAAGTTAAGCTAGTGCTCAGGGAAAAGGGTACAAAGAATTGTTGATCATAAGGAAAGAGTTGAGACTTTACAAAGCGCTGGCGAGGCCTCACTTGGAGTATTGTGAGCAACTTTGGGTCCCTTATCTGAGAAACTGCTGAAACATGAGAGGGTTCAAAGGACGTTCACAAAAATGATTCCAGAATTGAATCACTTGTCATATAAAGTGTGTTTGATGGCTCTGCGCTTCTATTCACTGGAATTCCGAAGAATGAGGGATAAACTCATTGAAACCTATCAAAGAGTGTAAGGCCTTGAGAAAGTGGATATGGAGAGGATGTTCCCTATGGTGGGAGAGCCTAAAACCAGAGGACACAGCATCAGAATTGAGGGGCGTGCTCTTAGAAAAGAGATGAGGAGGAATTTCTTTAGCCAGAGAGTGGTGAATCTGTGGATTTCTTTGTCACAGGCAGCTATGGAGGCCAGGTCTTTAAGTATATTTAAGGCAGAGGTTGATAGATTCTTGATTGGTCAAGGCATGAAAGAATATGAGGAGAAGACAGGAGATTGGGGCTGAGAGAAAAATTGGATCACCCATGATGAAATGGTAGAGCAGACTCGATGGGCCAAATGGCCTAATTCTGCTTCTATAGCTTATGGTATTATGTTTGGGTGAACTTGTTTGGAGGTTATTTGAATATTTAAGTTTAAGTTTACTCTGTACAGATATGTTAATTGCAGATTTATCTCCATCCTTAAATACTCCTTAGAACTTGGTGGTGAGATGCCTTTTAGTCTATTACAGTCTGCTTGTCAGGTGAAGGGACTCCACAGTGCTCTTAGATAAGGAATTCCAAGACTTGGACCCAATAACTGTAATGAAGAGTTCATGGTCAAGGTGGCTGAGGACACTAATCAAGCGGGCAGCTCTGTCCTCGGCACTGTTAAGTTCCGCAGGATTTCATCCAGCTCCACTCCTCAACACAAATGAAAAGTGGGGGATCTTACTGAAGTGTACCGAATTTTAAAAAGCCTAAAAAGTGTGGATGTGGAGAGGATATTTCCAATAGTGGGAGAGTCTTGCGCCAGAGGGCACAGCCTCAGAATAGAAGGACTTCTCCTTAGAACAGAGATGAGGAGGAATTTCTTTACCCAGAAGGTGGTGAATCTGTGGCATTCATTGCAACTGACGGCTGTGGAGGCCAAGTCATTGGGTATATTTAAAGTGTTGTTTGATAGGTTCTTGATAAGTAAGAGCATCAAAGGTTATGGGAAGAAAACAGGAGAACGGGATTGAGAAGGGTAATAAATCAGGCAAGATGAAATGACAAAGCAGATGATGGGACCAATGTCTGTCTTATGGTGTTTCCACTTGCAATTCTCCATGATTCTGCTTCGTATGGTTACATTTGCTCCAATTTGGTCCTTTCTTTTGATTTGTCCCAATACAGAATCACAAAATGCTCTTCCTTAGTCAATCACAGTTGCTCTTCAGTCCCCAGATGACCCAATATAAGACTTCTCCAATTTGCCCCACTCTCTCTCCTTATTCAGAACTGTGCGGAAGTCTAAGGCAAATAGAACATAGAACACAGAACAGTACAGCACAGTACAGGCCCTTCGGCCCACAATGTTATGCTGATCCTTAAACCCTGCCTCCCATAAAACCCCCACCTTAAATTCCTCCATATACATGTCTAGTAGTCTCTTAAATTTCACTCGTGTATCTGCCCCCACCACTGACTCAGGCAGTGCATTCCATGCACCAACCACTGAGTAAAAAACCTTCCTCTAATATCCTCCTTGAACTTCCCACCCCTTACCTTAAAGCCATGTCCTCTTGTGTTGAGCAGTGGTGCCCTGGGGAAGAAGCACTGGCTATCCACTCTATCTATTCCTCTTAATATCTTGTATATATAGATAGGATGCCTAACACCTTTAAACAGTATTGTAGTAATTTTATGTATTGCACTGTACTGCTGACACAAAATAAAAAACAGATTTCATGACATACATGAGTAGTGATAAACCTGATTCTGATATGGGTCTCTATTGTGGATTGAGAGTGGGAAGGGGGCAGGGAGAGAAGAATCATGGTTGGGAAAAGGGGAAAGGAGGGGGGAGGGAGCGGGAAGCACCAGACAGACATTCCGTAATGATCAAAAAACCAATTGTTTGGAATCAAATGACCTTGCCCGGTGTCTCAGGGCTGGGTGTATCTGCACCTGCTCCACCACCCCACCCCCTACCCCACTGCCCCGGCACCTGGCAGACCTTCTCTGCCACCCGTCCCACACTTTTCCCGCGGTGCTCCACCCTCACTATTCCCATCATCACCCTTTGTTCCTGGCAGATTTATAAACTCACTTTCTGCTCCCCATTGACAATTACCACACCGTGCAGAAGTCTTCGGTAACCTAGTTATGTCTATACGTGCCTCGGACTTTTGCACAGTCTGTATTCTCTAGATTCTTTCCTTTGGGATATTTTTCCAGTTCTGTTCCAGAGGATACGATGGAGCCTTCCTTACCAGTCGATTCCCTAGCCCAATAACTCATAGAGTCTTACAGTTCAGTAGAAGGCCTTTTAGCTATATTCATATATAATCATCTACTGTATATACACGTAATTATTCAGTGAAAAGTTCAGCTGCTTCTGCACTTTTCTAGAAGCTGTTTAGTTTTCTGTAGGTGTCATGCCACTTGGAACTGGCTCTTTTATCACTGGAATGTTGTTATTTCTAGTCTGAGCAGGAGATGACCAGGCCTACATTTTTTTTCTTTACTTTGCTTCTCTCAGCTCTCTTTGCCTGTTCTTTGTTCTTGTAGCAGTTCATAAAATGGTCGCAAGCAACAAGGTTTGCACCTCAATCTTGACTTCCAAAGAACCTTTGGATCGCAAGAGTATCAAGATCCAACAATGCCAGCCAAAATGCCCAAATCCCTCTAAACCTTTCCTGTCCATGTACCCTTCCAAATGTCTTTTTAGTGTTGTCATTGTATCTACCTCAAGTACTCCTTCTGGAAGCGTGTTCCAGCTATGCGCCAGCATTTGTGTGAAGAAATAGCTCCACAGGCAATTCACCCCTCACCTTAAACCTATGACCTCTAGTCTTTGATTCCCTTTCCCTAGGAAAGAGACTGCAAGATTTACTCTACTTATGGCCCTTATGATTTTATACATCTCTGTAATATCTCCCACACTCCAATGATTAAAGTTCTAGATTGACCAGCCTCTCCTGATAACTGAGGATAAAATTATCATGAATCATTGTTGCACTCTTTTGAAGTCACTCGCTGCACAAAGGAGTTTTTGCCCCTGTCACTTTTGATTCCTTAGTCAATCACATCCCTGGTTTGTGCCTCCTCACTATCTGATCTGCTGACTTAACACACAGAACGTAGAACATTACAGCACAGTATAGGCCATGCGGCCCACAATGTTGTGCTGACCCTTTAACCAACTCAAAGATCAATCTTGCCCTTCCCCTCCCATGTAGTCCTCTCTTTCTGCATAATCCATGTCCTATCTAAAAGTCTCATAAATGCCCCTAACGTATCCACGGCAGCAGATTCAACACAGTCACCACATTCTGTGTGGAAAAAAACCCACACACTTTGACATGCCCCGTGTATTTTCCTCCAATCACCTTAAAATTATGTCCTCTTGTATTTTCCATTTCCACCATGGGATTGCTGACTGTCTACTCCATCTAAGCCTTTCCTTCATGATTTTACGATTCCCTTTGATCACCTCTCTTCATCACCCAGCTGCAAGATTCAGTCCTGATTTATACCATATTGTGCAAAAGCCTGAGATGCATATATATTGCTGGGGTACCTAAGATGTGTTTAGAATCAAATGACCTTGCCTCGTGTCTTAGAGCTGGGTGTGTCTGCACCTGCAACCGCCCCCCCCACCCCCCCGGCACTCCTTCTCTGTCACCTGTGATACATACCTCATGAATATCTTCTGACTGTCTTATGAGGATGATGTAATGGCCTTTTGGAGGTCACCTGATGTAATTTTCCCACCAATGTGACGTCACGTGATGACACGTTCACCACGGGTATAAAAGGAGACCCCTGGGTTCCAGTTAGAACATCAGCCAGATACTCCGTTCCCCTGTGTATTTGCTTTATGACGCAGTTTTGATTTAAAACGGAGCTTTACGTTCTATTGTAAGGTACAAAAGTGTTGGGCCGGCAGTTTAACCAATAGCTGCCAGATTTGTTGATGTACCTTTTCAGTAGCATTGGAGAGTGAAGACGGGAACCTGAAGGAGTTGTTCGACGGTTGAAAGGATTGACCATTATTGAATTCGTTCAGGTAAGAGTGATCTGCATGAGATAGCCTCTGCTAAAAGCAGCAGAAAGGTTGTGCAGTATCTAGTATCCAGAGGGAAAGGTTAGTGCCTTTAAAATATTTTATTTCCATCGATGTGATCCTGCAGACAAGGCAGGATCCGGCTGGGATTGGCGGTGATGTCGCGTCTTTGAGGAATTCTTTACTTCAGGAAAGTCTCTCCTAATTGACTGTATAAATCTCTTGGACTTTCAAATTTACCATTCTAAGAACTGTGTTTGAATTTACCACTTTAAGACTGTTTTCGCATTTATCACTTTAAGAACTAGTACTGAGTGGTGGTTTGTTAAATAGCTGCATAGCAGTTTACTTGCGGTTAAGATTTTCATTTGTTTTTTTTTAATATTGAGCAGAGTTTAGTAAATGTTTGATTGTTTTTATAAAACCTGACTCAATTCGATTGATAGTCATTGTTGCCAATCACGTGACACCTGTCCCACTCCCCTCCTGTGGCACTCCAGATCCGACATTCCAACACCCTTCGCTCCCGCCAGATTTACAAACTTGCACTCCACTGTTGACAAATACAGTACTGTGCAAACGTCTTATGCACCCTAGCAATATACGTGTGCCCAAAACTTTTGCACAACACTGTATCTCTCCTGCCTTCCACTCTATCTGTCCTCTCCACCTCTTCCCTTCTTAAAACTTGGTTTATTTCTAACTTTGCACAGTCCTAATGAAATACAGTCAACTCAAAATGTTAACTCTGTTTCTCATTCCACAATTGTTTCCTGAGCTGCTCGGCAATCCCACCGCTTCTGTTCTTAAACTAGGAATGCTCCATTCCTAGAAGACCACTGGGGTTTCTATTCCACCCATCAGATATATATATTCAGAGTACTGCGTATGCTGAGCTCTTAGCATCGTCAATGGTCACTCCCATCTATCCAACGATCTTTTTGGCCCTCTATCATCAGGCAGGACGTACCGTAGCATTATGACAAGGACTGTTAGAATAGGGAACAGCTTCCCCTCCCAGGCTGTGAGTCTAGTCTATTCACTGCCACCAGCTAGGTCTCATCACATATGAAATGCCAGTAGTGTTACACTGTTTAATTTTAACTTGTGTCGTAAATACACCTTATACTTGTTAATTTATACCAGTAATATTTCTTTAAGTGTTGTATGTGTGAGTTATATGTACTGTATTATGCACCTTGGTCCAGAGGAACATTGTTTTGTTTGATTGTATATGTGTGTACGGTTGAATGTTAATAAACTAAACTTGAACTTGAACTGTCAGTATCTGGCTTCTGTGTTCCACCACATACGTTAATACTCATTCATAGAGCAAAACAACTTAGAGAGAACAGCACTCCATGCTGTTGTAAAATTGATCCAACATAAGAATTTCTTACCAGATTTTCAACGTCTGTATCTGATAAAACTTCATATCGCACCACACTTGGAAGCAGGGTACTAGCCTGGAAAAGAAAGATACAGTTAAGGTGACTGACATTAAAGCAATTGAAGTTCATTAGGGTTTATGGCCTCTGGGGTATTTTAAAAAGGATTGAAGCTCTTACAGGCAGCACTACAGAGAGTTAAAAGCTATATCAAGATTAGTAGCGTCCATGTGGGAAATCATAGCTCAGGGTATAATAGTTTGGTGGGTATATCGTAATCAGAATCAGGTTTAATATCACCAGCACATATGTTGTGAAATTTGTTAACTTAAAGGGAGAGCAGGGGTTATTCGTGTTAACTTAAGGGGGGGGGGGTTTATTAGTGTTAACAAGGGCAAATGCATTAGACATTGAGGAGTCAGCATTATACTGTTTGTTTTCTAACCAGATTATCGATCTTTTCCCGACAGCTCCCTGCCGCTCCTATTGTGTTTTTGATGAAAGCACGCCATGAATCTGATGCATTAATATGCAGCAGAAACACTAGACACATGAAGAAGAGTGCCTGCAATAAAACGGAAATACAATCATTGCCATCAGTGTGGCTCGGTCATGCAGGTACAAACAGTCAGTCAGATGGTCACCTTTAGAGAGCAGCTATTTGACCCAACGTCCATATCTCATCATGACCTATCGACATCTCCCTCTGTTTATCCAGTTTTAGCTTCCAGAACAAAACTTCCTTTTCACTCTCTATGGTACTAAATCCCCTGCTTGGGTAAATCCTTTGAGTCCATATGCCATTGTGGCAATTAATATTTTGTTGAGAAACAAAAGCTAGAACTCAGAACTTGTGATTCAGGAATAAGGACTTCAGACCAAAGATTAAGTAGACAATACGGGGTTGGTCAAAAAAAAGGTGGAAGAGGGATCTAGTAATGCCAAGTTCCATATTTTCACCTTACTTTATATTCTTTTAACTCTTCCAAACATTAGTGTGGTGGACAGTGCCCACACCAGTGACTCCTGGGTCGGAAGTGGCACAGTAAGGTGCAAGGCGGCACAGTAGTATAGTGGTTGGTGTAACGCGTCACAGTGCCAGTGAATGGAATATCAGGGTTCAACTCCCACCACTGCCTGTATGTTCTTCCCCATGACCACATTGAGTTTCCTCCAGGTGCTCCAGTTTCCTCCCACATTCCAAAAGATGTACGGGTTAGGGTTAGTGTGTTGAGGGTACGCAATGTTGGTGCCAGAAGCATGGCGAGACTTGCAGGGTGCCACCCCCTACCCCCAGAAACATCTTCAGGCTGTGTTGGTCGTCGATGCAAATGACATATTTCACTATATGTTTCGGTGCACATGTTACAAATAAAGCTAATCTTTAAAAATGTTTAACCCTGAATTTCCTAAAAGGTGCTAGACCACGCCAACCTCAATGGCCTCATTGCCAAATTCTGAGTCCACGTCCAGGAAGGAATTTGACACGTTCAAAGGTATCTCAGATCCACCTTTACACTTGCTAGATAAAGGAGCTTCTACCTGGGTAGGATTTGAACTCCAAGTGCAAGGACATAAAAGCAAGAAAATAAAGAAATACAATAAAGAAATGTCCTAAAAGCAAGAGGAAACATAAGAGCCTGCAGATGCTACAGTGTGGAACAACAAGCAATCTGCTGGAGGAATTCAGCAGCTGTTGGGGAGAGGGAAGGCATTTTCACTGCAAGGTCTGATATGAATCTTTGACAATTCCTTCCCCCCACAAAAAAAAGTTAAAGCATTTTTTAAAAATCATGGTAAGCAATAGAGTGGGCTCTACAGAGTTATATTTAACTTCATTAGTGTACACTGCTGTGTGTTGAATTGTCCAAACTGCAATGTACATTATGAGATGGTGATAGACAATACCAGTTTACAGTTCTGTTGGAGATAGGATGAGCGGACTTATTCCAGTTACTACCCTTGGGCAGGAGGTACAGAAGCCTTATGTCACACGCTACCAGGGTCAGGAACAGTTACTACCCTTCAACCATCAGGTCTTGAACCAGCGTAGATAACTTCACTCACCTCAATGCTGAACTCACTCCACAACCTAATGACTCACTTTCAAGGACTTTACAGCTTATGTTCTTAGTATATTTTTTTTTACTTTTTAAAAATTATTTGCACTCCCCATTCCATCCCAGACAAAGCCCTCCCCATCACTGAAGACACTTACATTGAGCGCTGCCACAAGAAAACAACATCCATCATTCAAAGCCCCCCCTCATCCAAGGAATGCTGTCTTCTCGCGACTGTCGTCAGGTAGAAGGTACAGAAGCCTTAGGTCCCTCATCTCCAGGTTCAGGAACAGCTATTACCCTACAACCATCAGCCTCCGGAACTGGCATGAATAACTTCACTCGCCTCAACTCTGAAATGATTTCACAATCAACAGCAAACACGAGGAAATCTGCAGATGCTGGAAATTCAAGCAACACACATCAAAGTTGCTGGTGAACGCAGCAGGCCAGGCAGCATCTCTAGGAAGAGGTACAGTCGACGCTTCGGTCCTGATGAAGGGTCTCGGCCCAAAACGTCGACTGTACCTCTTTCTAGAGGTGCTGCCTGGCCTGCTGCGTTCACCAGCAACTTTGATGTGTGTCACAACCGACAGACTCACTTTTAGTGACTCATTACAACTCATGCTCTCAGTATCAGTTTTTATTTGTACAACTTATCTTGTTTTGCTCATTGGTTGTTTGTCAGTCTTTGTTATGTATAGTTTTTCATAATCTCTGTTGTATTTCTTTATTTTCCTGTAAATGCCCACAAGAAAATGAATCTGGTATATGGTGACATATATGTACTTTGATGATAAACTCACTTTGAACTTTTGTAATAAGTGTTAACAAAAAGTACTACAAAATCCTCTCAGTGAAGGAATCCTCTTTGCACCGTCAGGATATAAGATAACTTAGGTATGTGAAGCAGCTCTTCACTGGCAATAAAATTTTGATTTGTGAGATGCATAGTTTAAGACTGTGAAATTATTGTTTTTTAAGCATATTAGGAATTCCTGGTATATTGACAAAGTTGCAAAAGGGTCACATAGAAAATCTTTCATCTGGCAGTTGGGAATTCCCTTCGAAAACATTGGAATTGCCCTTCATTGTGTTTGCAGAATTCCAAAACCACAAGCCATTATTAAAAAAAATCCCTGTGAAATTCAAAAAAGGGATTCCACAATTTTAGTGCAGCTGAGAAGCAAAGAGAGACATACAGTATAAAGGACTGAAGAGAACTGCTTCTCCATGCAAAATGGTGTAAAAAATCCCTTCACATATTTCATAACCAAAGACATCCCACATCTGGTGATATTTTCTGGTATATTCTTGGCGTCACAGTAGTGCGGGGGTTAGTGTGACACTATTATAGCTCAGAACATTCCGGAGCTTGGAGTTCAATTTCGGTGGCTGTCTTTATGGAATCTGTTTGTTCTCCTTGTGAATCGTGTGGGTTTCAACCGGGTGCTTGGTTTTCCTTCCACATTCGAAAAGATGTGCTGGCTAGTAGGTTAATTGGCCATTATAAATTGTCCTGTACATTAAACAGTTGGGTTGCTGGGCGGTGAGGCTTGTTGGGCCAGAAGCACCTATTCCACGCTGCATCTTTAAACAAAAATATCTGACAAAATCATTTCTCAATGACAATCAGAAGTGTTCAGCTTGCCTCTGAGCCAGAAGGCTCAGGGATAGAATTCCACAACAAGGACTTAAGCAAGTAATCTAGGCTGACACTCAGTACTTCTCTGTCCAGAGTGTCAGCCCTTGGGGGAGATGCACATCTGAGATCCCCCTCAGATCCCACGGCTCTATTCCAGAATAGAGCAGGACGTTCTCCAGAATGAATGTTCATATTTCTCTGCATTTTACAACAGAAACCATGCTGCATTTGTTTGGCTGCAGAGCACTTTAAAATCTTTCAGGATCAGGAGATATTGTCGTTGAGTGATGTCAGGTCATAGGGTGACTCATGGTGACCCTATGGAGAGTGTAGTTGTCCCTGTGGATCGTGTAGTTGTCCGTAGGGTTTTTGTGGCAAGATATGGAAGTAGATTGCCAAGACTTTCGTCAGTCCATGTTGGGACCTGGCCAGATTTGAACTCAGGACCTTCTACCTCAAAGTCCCTCAAAGTCCAGTGCTGATGCCCCTACACCACTGACCATTGCTATTGGCAAGTCTCCCAATTTATCCTGACATGTAAACACTATTGCTACAAAAGCAAGTTGGTGTTGTCAGTCCAGTGCAACACTGTAGTGGGGTGGGTGGTGGGAGTAACCCTTAAAGCAGAAATCTGGACTATGGCTGATTATTTTCCACTTGACTTGATGGCTATAGCTCCAATGACACTAAACAAGTTTGACTCTTATCCAGGACAAATTCATTTGTTTGGCTCTCATCCTATCCATCACTATAGACATTCATTCCTTGCATCGCTGGCAGGACTCTCCGCAGTGGGTCCCATCGACGCACTTGGCTGTGAGGTCAGTAAAGTTACTTAAGACCATAAGACCATTAAGACAGGAGCGGTATTAGGCCACTCTGCTCATTGAGTCTGCTCCACCATTCCATCATGGTTGACTTATTATTCCTCTCAACCCCACTTCCCTGTCTTTTCCCCTAACCTTTGGCACTCTAAATAACTATCAACCTTTGCTTAATGACTTGGCCTCCACAGTCATCTGTGGCAATGAATTCCACAGACTCACTACCCTCTGGCTCAAGAAATTCCTTCTAATCTCTGTTTTAAATGGATGTCTTTCTATTCTGAAGCTGTGCCCTCTGGTCCTTGATTCACCTACTATAGGAAACATCCTCTCCAATCTATTATATCTAGGGCTTTCAACAATCGATAGGTTTCAATGATATCCTCCGTCATTCTTCTAAACTCCAGCAAGTAGAGGCCCAGAGCCATCAAATGCACTTCACGTGTTAACCCTTTCATTCCTGGAATCATTCTCCTTTTAAACAGGCTATATGGACAGAACATGAGAAGGTCTGCAAGTGCTGGAAATCCAATGCAACACACACAAAATGTTGGAGGAACTCAGCAGGTCAGGCAGCATCTCTGGGAATGAATAGATAGTTGATGTTTCAGGTCGAGACCCTTCTTCAGGACAGAACGTCCCAAACTCGTGACCATCACCATCAGGCTGGACAAAAGCAGATACAACGAAACACCACTATCTCCGATAAGTGAAACGCTTCCCAGTATAGAGTCACAGGGTACTACAGCACAGAAACAGGTCCTTTTGAATACAGAAAAAAGTATTCATTTAAGAGTTTCCCTATCACCAATGGCTCCACGAATACATTACAAACTAGACCTTAAGAAAACATACTGTTGTAGTAATTGTCCATTTTACCTGTTCATTGAAACCCGCTCCACTGTGCTAGCGAGGGATGGGGTTGTTTAAGGAACACTGCAGCCCCTAGCACTCGCGCCATTTAGCTGAAAATGTCTTGGTGCAGGTAGAGTATAGATCTAGTGCACTGAAAAAATGCACTCCTTTTAGTCCCTCTCGGTGTTGCCATGGACTGGGGGGTGGCGGTTGGCCGGTGCCACGGAAACGGTGAACAGTGGAAGTGTGCTGCAGTGAAGAGGGGCTGAGTGCACACTTTCGATCAGTATTTGCCACTGTTTGTATGTTCAGCATCTGTCTTGTCCTGCTACTTCAGGTATACACCTCAGATGAGTATTGGTAACTCAGTTTTAAATTGAAGGGTATACTGAATGTTTAGTCTCTGTCTTGTTCTCTAAATAAATAAACTACTTACCGGTAGTGAGTGTCTTCTGTCCCTACTCATCGAACCTGCGAACCAGATTTCACACAACACCAACTCACTCCCTAGTTGCTTCGTTTTATTTAGGTCCTCCTTTATCTTACCTGCAAAAGTTCAAAGTTCAAAGTAAATTTATTTTGTCACCATCTACTACCCTGAGATTCATTTTCTTGCAGGCATTTACATTTGAACAAAGAAATCCAATAGAATCAATGAGAAACTATACACAAAGACTGACAATCAATGTGCAATAGAAGAAAATTATGCAAATACAATAATAATAAATACATATATAAATAGTAACTGTGTAAATACAACAATAATAATTGCAGACAAAATAATCCTAACACTTAACACCACACTAACAGAATATATGGGCACTGACTCGGCAAAAGCAGCCTACATACCAAAACAAAAAAAGTCATCAAAATTTGCAAAAAATTTTAATACTCTCAACAATGTTATATTACCATATTTAGGAAAATTTGAAACATTTGTAGAATGACATGCAATAACATGCTGAGCATTAACAACAGTGCAATGCAATGGCTCTAAAATAGAGACACTCATTAATAGAAATTCAAAACTGAGTAACAAAATGAGAATACCAAAATGGCAGAAGAGATTAAGAAACAAAATTGAAACCTTAAGGGCAGAAATAGCCCATGTAATAGAATATAAAATGGATAACTGAAGCAAGAAAGTTAAGAGAAAAGCTAAGGAAATTCTAAGGAAATATACAAGTCCATACAAGATACAATCCACCTAACAAAAGCATTGTAGAATTTATAAATACACTAAAACAAAACCTTGGTGCATACAAAGCAAGACTAAATGGATACATGAAATGTGCCAACCCTAGCACAGAATTACCAACAAACACCGAGATAATGAACTTTTGGTCTAATATCTGGTCAAAAAGGATGATGCACAATCAAGAAGCAAGCTGGATTAGGGAGGAAAAGGGGCATACTCACACAACTGAAGACATGCAAACACTTGAAGTTACAATGGATATGCTAAAAGAGGTTAAAAAATATCCACAACTGGAAAAGTACTGGCAGTGATAACATTCATAATTATCAGTATAAAAAATTTGACTTATCTGTATCTATTAATGCACTTCAATAATTTTCTTTAAAGATCCTGAAATCATCAACGAAAACAGGATTCAGCACTCCACACGAGCATAAGCAATTCTAATAAGTACACATCACTAAACTTAAATGAGAGCACAACCCAGAAATATGAAGAAATTATCAGTATTGAAGAAAAAGTTAACCAATGACAGAACATGACCCTCCATGGAAGACACCCCCATGATCTGAGCAGACTAGATATCAACAAGGAAGCGTCGAATGCTTGGATCAGCGTTGGAGACCACTTCTCAGAAACAGAAGGGTTCCTTGTGGCAATACGGGACCAGGTGGTTAACACAAAAAAATTATCAAAAATACGTATTAAAAGATCAACAAATTTAAGATGATAAATGCAGAAAATGCCAAGAGAAACTAGAAACAATCCAACACATTCCAGGATCCTGTAGCAGTTTAACCCAATCTAATTACTTACACAGGCACAATGAAGTGGTAAACATTATTCACCAAAATCATGCTTTAAAATACAAATTCATAAAAGACACCATCCCTTAGTATAAATACAAGCCTGATCCATTTTTAGAGTCAGAATCCCACATACTATATTATGACCGAGGAATTATTACAGACAGGATAATCCATGATAACTGCCCAGATATAATAATCCAATATAAGCAAGTAGAAACAGCTTTCTTAATAGATATAGCCATTCCAAACACAAATAACATACAGAAGTCACTAAGTGAAAATACCAGAAATATGCTGAATTAAAAGAGGAAACTGAAAGATTATGAAACATGAACAGGGTATACTGTATATTGTCCCAATAGTAATATCTACAACTGGTATCATCCTAAAGGCATTACATAATAGCATTAACCAATTAGGCCTACACAACAATATTTATGTAAATCTCCAGGAGCCACAAAAATAAACTCCACTAGAATAGTCTGAAAGTTCCTAGCAATTGAGAAATGAGTGTACATGGCTATGCCTGTACCTCAGCTTTTACTAGCTTGAGCTGAGAACAAAATAAAAAATATGACAATAATAATAATGATGATGATAATGATAATAATAATAATAATAATATGTAAATAAGTAATATGGAGAAAATGAGTTGTTGAGTCCTTGAAAGAGAGTCCATAGGCTGCGGAATCAGTTCAGCGTTGAGGTGAGTGAAGTTATTGACATTGGTTCAGCAGCCTCAGGGTTGAGGGGTAGTAACTGTTTCTGAACCTGGTGGCGTGCACCCTGACACTCATACACCTCCTTCATAATGGCAGCAGTGAGAACAGAGCATGGCCTGGATGTTGGGAGTCCTTGATGATGGATGCTGCTTTCCTGCAAAAGCACTCCATGTAGATGTGCTCTATGGTGGAGAGAACTTTACCTGTGATGGACTGAACTGCATCCACTCCTTTTTGTAGGATTTTCCATTCTAGGGTATTGGTGTTTCCATAACAGCCCATGATGCAACCAGTCAATATACTCTCCACCACAAATCTACAGAAGTTTGTCAAAGTTTTAGATAACATGCTGAATCTTTGCAAACTCTTAAAAAAAGTAGACATGTGGGTGTGCCTTCTTTTTAATAGTACTTATATACTAGTCCCATGAGAGATCCTCTGATATGATAACTCCAAGGAATTTACAGTTTCTAACTCTCTCCATGTCTGATCCCCTGATGAGGACTGGCTCATTGATCTCCGGGTTCTTCCTCCTGTAGTCAATAATCAGCTCTTTAGTTCTGCTGAGTGAGAGGTTGTTGTTGTGGCACTATTCAACTAGATTTTCAATCTCCCTCCTATATGCCAATACAGGATTGAATCAGTAAATAACAGTGGTGTCGGAGTTGTTTAGCCTCCCAGTCAGAGGTATAAAATGGGTAACGCTGAGGATTACAGACATAGCCTTCTATGCACCTGTACCAGTGGTTATTGTGGAGGAGATGCTGTTGCCAATCTGTACTGATTGGGGTCTGCAAGTAAGGACATTGAGGATCTCATTGCACAAGGAGGTATTGAAGCATAGGTCTTGGAGCTTAGTGATTAGTTTCAAGGGGTTGATAGTGCTGAATACTGAGCTGTTGTCAATGAAGAGCATCTTGATGTTCTAGAGCTGAATGATGAACCAATGAAATGATGGGTATTTCATGTCTATTTTTTGCCTTCTTAAGTATATCGTACATCTCTTATACTCCCCAGGGGACTTACTTGACTACAGCTACCTCTAGCCGACATCGGTTTCCTCTGTATCTTGACTGGAGTCTCAATGTCCATTGTCAACTAAGGTTCCCTTATCGTGCCAGCCTTGACCTTCATGCTAACAGGACCATGCTGGCCCTGAACTCATTCTATCTCACTATTAAAAATCTCCTATTTGCCACACAGGGAAAGTACAAACCAACAGTCTCTGCCAATCAATGTTTTCAATTTTCTTTCTATTGCCGTTAAAGCTAGACCTCCAAAACCTATCACTATCTCATTCCAGAATTATTTTGAAGCTAATAGCTTTGCATTTCATGCTAAAGTGCTCCTCCACTGACCCATCAGCCTAACTTCCCAAGAGGAGGTTGCTTGTAGATCCTCTGTGGGAGGGTCACTTGCATGTTGATTCAGAAAACATGACTTAACAATTTAAGCCCAGCCAAATCCCTTATGTCAAGTACCTTCTTGACATTCTATGGAATAACTTCCTGGCAAACTCCCTTACTCTATTATGAATGGTTCACAAAGGAATTGAAAGCAATCAGAATTTTACAGTTCAACAACTCTGAAACCAAATAATTAAAAATCCCCATACTCGCATATTTTAAACATAGAAACATAGAAACATAGAAAATAGGTGCAGGAGCAGGCCATTCGGCCCTTCGAGCCTGCACCGCCATTTATTATGATCATGGCTGATCATCCAACTCAGAACCCCGCCCCAGCCTTCCCTCCATACCCCCTGAGCCCTGTAGCCACAAGGGCCATATCTAACTCCCTCTTAAACATAGCCAATGAACTGGCCTCAACAGTTTGCTGTGGCAGAGAATTCCACAGATTCACTACTCTCTGTGTGAAGAAGTTTTTCCTAATCTCGGTCCTAAAAGGCTTCCCCTCTATCTTCAAACTGTGACCCCTCGTTCTGGACTTCCCCAACATCGGGAACAATCTTCCTGCATCTAGCCTGTCCAATCCCTTTAGGATCTTATACGTTTCAATCAGATCCCCCCTCAATCTTCTAAATTCCAACGAGTACAAGCCCAGTTCATCCAGTCTTTCTTCATATGAAAGTCCTGCCATCCCAGGAATCAATCTGGTGAACCTTCTTTGTACTCCCTCTATGGCAAAGATGTCTTTCCTCAGATTAGGGGACCAAAACTGCACACAATACTCCAGGTGTGGTCTCACCAAGGCCTTGTACAACTGCAGTAGTACCTCCCTGCTCCTGTACTCGAATCCTCTCACTATAAATGCCAGCATACCATTCGCCTTTTTCACCGCCTGCTGTACCTGCATGCCCACTTTCAATGACTGGTGTATAATGACACCCAGGTCTCGTTGCACCTCCCCTTTTCCTAATCGGCCACCATTCAGATAATAATCTGTTTTCCTATTTTTGCCACCAAAGTGGATAACTTCACATTTATCCACATTAAATTGCATCTGCCATGAGTTTGCCCACTCACCCAACCTATCCAAGTCACCCTGCATCCTCTTAGCATCCTCCTCACTGCTAACACTGCCGCCCAGTTTCGTGTCATCCGCAAACTTGGAGATGTTGCATTTAATTCCCTCATCCAAGTCATTAATATATATTGTAAACAACTGGGGTCCCAGCACTGAGCCTTGCGGTACCCCACTAGTCACCGCCTGCCATTCTGAAAAGGTCCCGTTTATTCCCACTCTTTGCTTCCTGTCTGCTAACCAATTCTCCACCCACACCAATACCTTACCCCCAATACCGTGTGCTTTAAGTTTGCACACTAATCTCCTGTGTGGGACCTTGTCAAAAGCCTTTTGAAAATCCAAATATACCACATCCACTGGTTCTCCCCTATCCACTCTACTAGTTACATCCTCAAAAAATTCTATGAGATTCGTCAGACATGATTTTCCTTTCACAAATCCATGCTGACTTTGTCCGATCATTTCTCCGCTTTCCAAATGTGCTGTTATCACATCCTTGATAACTGACTCCAGCAGTTTCCCCACCACCGACGTTAGGCTAACCGGTCTATAATTCCCCGGTTTCTCTCTCCCTCCTTTTTTAAAAATTGGGGTTACATTAGCCAGCCTCCAATCCTCAGGAACTAGTCCAGAATCTAACGAGTTTTGAAAAATTATCACTAATGCATCCACTATTTCTTGGGCATGTAACATGACAGCCATGATTTTCATTCCAGTAAGGATGAGAAGTATTATAACCCTTTCCAGAAATGTGTTAGATCATCATATATATTACTCTTGAAAACAGACAATGCTTTAGTGAAGAATGGAATTTCTTCTGTATGTGTTAATCTATGATTGGGTTCCAACTCCATTCTGCCATAAACCACAGTAACTAATAAGTATCATTTTCTACCAATTCATCTTGTGACTAACTCTCTTCTTGATGTTGATGATGTTTGCAAACTGTCTCAATCAGTAGGGTGTATATCTCTAGTGAGGGAGAGACAATTAATATTCCTGCAAGTTGTAATAGATGATTGAGTCCTACTATATTTCCAATAGTGGGGCATCTCGGTGATTAGAGGGCATTACTCACAGCCCTCTATTTTTCTAAGCTCCATGTACCTATTCAAGAGTCTCTTAAAAGACCCTATCGTAACCGCCTCCACCACTGTTGCCGGCAGCCCATTCCACGCACTCACCACTTTATGCGTAAAAAACTTACCCCTGACATCTCCTCTGTACCTATTCCTAAGCACCTTAAACCCATACATCAAAGTTGCTGGTGAACGCAGCAGGCCAAGCAGCATCTATAGGAAGAGGTGCAGTCGACGTTTCAGGCCGAGACCCTTCGTCAGCACGTTAGTACGAAGGGTCTCGGCCTGAAACGTCGACTGCACCTCTTCCTATAGATGCTGCTTGGCCTGCTGCGTTCACCAGCAACTTTGATGTATGTTGCTTGAATTTCCAGCATCTGCAGAATTCTTGTTGTTTGCACCTTAAACCCATGCCCTCTTGTGGCAGCCATTTCAGCCCTGGGAAAAAGCCTCTGACTATCCACACGATCAATGCCTCTCATCATCTTATACACCTCTATCAGGTCACCTCTCATCCTCCGTCGCTCCAAGGAGAAAAGGCCGAGTTCACTCAACCTGTTTTCATAAAGCATGCTCCCCAATCCAGGCAACATCCTTGTAAATCTCCTCTGCACCCTTTCTATGGTTTCCAACATCCTTCCTGTAGTGAGGTGATCAAAACTGAGCACAGTACTCCGAGTGGGATCTGACCAGGATGTCAAATGTTACAGGGAGGAGGGAGGAGAGTAGGGTTGAGAGGGAAAATAAATCAGCCATGAAGGAGACTCCTAAATCTGGTTCTATCTGTCTTATGGTCTTACTAAGTTATGGAGTAATACAGCATGGAACCAAGCTCTTTGGCCCAATTCAACTATACTGACCAAATGCCCACCCAAGCTAGTCGCATGTGCCTGTGGTGTTTAACTCATATAATCATATAACAATTACAGCACGGAAACAGGCCATCTCAGCCCTTCTAGTCTGGCCCGAACTCTTACTCTCACCTAGTCCCACCGACCTGCACTCAGCCCATAACCCTTCATTCCTCTCCTGTCCATATATCTATCCAATTTAACTTTAAAGGACAACATCATATAGACGCTGTCTACATTTTTCACTGCTTGACTAAAGCAGCCAGCATAATCAAAGCCTCCTCCAGCCACCCCAAACATTCCCCCTCCCATCTGGCAGAAGATACAAAAGCCTGGAAGCACCAGGCCCAATGACAGTTTCTACACCCACCATTATCAAACTCTTGAATTGACCTCTCGCAGAGTAAGATAGACTCTTGGCCTCACAAATTACCTCATTATGATCTTGTACTTTATTTGTTTACCAGCACTGCAATTCTCCAGTAGCTTTTACGCTGTATAAGAGGATACAGCCTCAGAATAGAATGGAATTGAGGAGGAATTTCTTTAGCCAGAGTGGTGAATCTGTGGAATCTGTTGCCACAAGCAGCTACAGAGGCCAAGTCGTTGGGTATTTTTAAGGCAGAGGCTGACAGATTCTTAATTAGTCAGTGCATGAAAGGATACGGGGAGAAGGCAGGAGATTGGGAAGGCTGAGAGGGAAAATGGATCATCCATGACAAAATGGTGGAGTTGACTCAACAGACCAAATGGCCTTGTGGTCTTATAATGATTTGATCTGTATAAACAATGACATGCTTTTCACTGTCGATATGACAATAACAAATCCATTCCACTACTATATCCCTCTAAAGCTTTCTACCAATGTGTCTGTCCAAATGCTCTTCTAAATTTTGTCACTATACCTGCCTCAACCACCTCCTCTAGTTTCTTGTTCAATATACAGTATATGAAAAAGTTACTCCTCGAGTTCCTATCTTTCTCCTTTCACCTGAAATCTCTAGTTCTTAATGGGAGAAAGACGGTGTCCATTCACCCAGTCTGTGCCCCAATTCGCCCTACTTATGCCGCTATAATTGGGAGCAAGCTAGGATGGGGTCAGCAGAGGACAGGGTGAGCAACTTCAATTCCTTGGCATCAACATCTCTGAAAACTTATGCAGGATCCAACATATTGAAGCAATTACAAAGAAGGCAAGCCCATGCTTATATTTCATTCGGAGTTTGAAGAGATTTGGTACGCCACCAAGGATCCTGGCAAACTTCTAGAGATGCACGATGGAAAGCATTCTGGCCGGGTTGTCTGTAATGAAGGCACTGGAGGACAATATCGGGAAAAAAAAGCTTCAGAAGGCTGTAAGCTCAGCCAGATCCGTCATGGTCACCAGCCTCTCCACCAATGAGGACATCTTCCAAAGGCGATGCCCCAAGGAGGTGACGTCCATCATGAAGGATCCTCACTATTCAGGACAAGCTTTCTTCCCATTGCTACCACCAGTGAGGAGGTGCAGAAGCCTGAAGATGTTTTAAGAACAGCTTCTTCCTCTCCGCCATCAGATTTCCAAGTGGACAACAAATCCCTGAACATTTCCTCACTACCTTCTCTCATTTTGCACAATTTGATTTTTTATATATCCTTACTGTAATTTATAGTAATGTTTATATACTGCACTGTACTGCTCCTGCAAAACAACACGTTTTATGACATATATCAATGATACTAAACCTGATTCTCATTCTGAGATAGTTTTGTAAAACTACTCAGTGGAAAGTTTAAGAAATTTCACTTCAGGTTAACCATGGACAAACAGTAAAATCCTGACAAGAAGTCAAAATACATTTATTATCAATGGATGTACACTATATACAACCTTGAGATTCACCTCCTTACAGGCAGCCACAAAACAAAGAATCCCAAGAGAACTCATTAAAAAAAGAAGGCTGTCTAACACCCAATGTGCAGAAAATAAATCAAATTGTGCAAACAAGAAAAGCAAACAGGCCAATGAAGTTCATGAAAGTGAGCCCACAGCTGCGAAGCCAGGCATCACTGTAGCCAATCCAGTAGCCTGTTAGCTGCAGGCTACAGCCCTGGTTCAGCACAGAGATGACTAAACCTCAGGTCCTGACACCCTGGCCTGGCGCTTAACTCAGACATCCCATCTCTCCCGGACGTTCCGGGAGTTTCCCGCAAATTAATAGTGACTCCCTGATGCCCGCAAATTATATACAATGTCCCGGAAATTGATTTTTTTTTGAGAGCGAGCGTGACACAGCGCGCGAGAGAGAGTGAGAGAGCGAGCGCAAGAGCAAGAAAGCAAGCGCAAGAGAGCGAGCGCGAGTGAGAGAGCGAGAGCAAGAGCGAGAAAGCAAGCGCGAGAGAGTGAGAGCGAGAGAGTGCGTGCGCGAGAGAGAGCGAGAGCGCGCTCGAGAGAGCGAGAGCAAGAGCGAGAAAGCAAGCACGAGAGAGTGAGCGCAAGAGCGAGAAAGCAAGCGCGAGAGAGAGAGCGAGAGCAAGAGCGAGAAAGCAAGCACGAGAGAGTGAGAGCAAGAGCGAGAAAGCAAGCGCGAGAGAGTGAGCGCGTGTGACAGCGACCACGAGTGAGAGAGCATGAGAGCAAGAGCAAGAGCGAGAGACTTCCAAAAAAAGTCAGAGTGGCAGAGTGTTCCAAAAAAAGAAAATATAAAATGTACGTCACCCCAGACTAAAGTGTACCCCTGCCTAATAGGGGTCAAAAATAATGACAGTGTTGCTCGCTGCACTGTTTGAAACAGTAACTTTTCTATTGCCCATGGTGGGTTAAGACTGTAAAAGACATGTTGAGGTGAGTTTAACAGGTGCCATTCGTTCATTAGCATAGCTAATGTTATTTAAACTAGCTGGCTAGCTGCTAAGGAGCTACTCTATTGCAGACATCCCACCTCTCCCAGAAGTCTCCCGCAAATTGATGGTGCTACCTCCCTGAAATGAGTTTTTGCAGGGTGGGATGTCTGGCTTAACTCATCCATACCTCAGGTCATTCCTTGCTTTCGGACTTGGGCCCTGCTGCTTCGAGATGATCCCAGCCCCAGAACCCACTGCTTCAATTAGGCCTGCTGCTTAAATCATTCAAACCTTGGGTTGTTCCTTGCTCTTAGACGTGGTCCCTGTTGCTTCAATATGCTCTCAGGCCTGGACTCTATGGCTAGGGTTGCCAACTGTCCCGTATTAGCCGGGACATCCTGTATATTGGGCTAAATTGGTTTGTCCCATACGGGACCCCCCTTGTCCTGTATTTCCCCCGCTAAGGTATAGCGTTCCTATGAAATCATTCATACACCGAAATGGCGTAAAGCGAAGAAGCAATTACCATTAATTTATAAGGGAAAAATTTTTGAGCATTCCCAGACCCCAAAAATAGTCTACCAAATCATACCAAATAATACAGAAACCTAAAAATAACACTAACATATAGTAAAAGCAGGAATAATATGATAAATATATAGCCTATATAAAGTAGAAATAATGTATGTACAGTGTAATTTCACTTAACAGAATCGGGAAGATTAAGCCAAAACCAATTTGTAGAAAAAAATCGGCACGTACATGCATGCACACACAGGTGCCCACGCAAGGCTTCATGGTCATGGTAGTCTTTCTCAGGGTAAACACAAGTGTCCCATATCTGACTGCTACTTTTGTCCCTTATTTGGGAGTGAGAAAGTTGGCAACCCTATCTATGGCCTAGATTTGGGTTATGATAGGGTTCAGAGTTGGCCTGACTAACCCTGAGCTGAAACAAGTCCACTGACGAAGCACACAGAGCAAGCCCAGTTATCATTGAGGACAAGTAGTAGATACAATTTAAAAGCTCAAATGTTTTCTTCTGGTGTAAATAATGGCAATTTTTACACCGCCAAGTTGTCACTAAGTTCTTCTGGAATGCACAACTGATAAATTCCTTTAACAGCCAGCTTTGTTACAGGCTGACAAAATTTGGCTGTCAGTTTACAAATGATTAGTTCTGAATGATTCTCTTACTTCTGAGTGTGGGATTCAAAACAACCAGAGAACAAAATGGTTGTTCTTCTAAATTGGCTTGGTGTATAGAGCTGAAGACACCAGAGGGATTCAAAAAGCACCAAATGTTAATGCCAGTTCTGTCATGAATAAGGGCTGAAAAAACAGAGAAATGGTTCCTGTGTGATTCAGCTCATACCCAATCTGTGTGCTGCTTACCTTCGACAGTAACCAAGGAAACCCGATACAGAAGAGTGTCAGTAACTGTGTCTTCGGCCTAATTTCCTCCTGGAAGAATCTAATCTGGATCAAGCACCTATAGATGTGTGGTGGAGAGTATATTGATTGGCCAATGCCCTTGAACAGAAACTCCTACAAGAAGTAGTGGATGTGGCCCAGTCCATCAGGGGTAAAGCCCTCTCCACTGTGGCACACATCTACATGGGGTGCAGTCGCAGGAAGGCAGCATTCATCAGGAAGAAAATATTGGAGCTTCAGGACTCACACATCAGGCTCATGAACCAGTGGTGATAACTTCACTCAACTTCACTTGCCCCATCACTGAAATGTTCCCACAATCTATGGATTACTTTCAAGGATTCTTCATCTCATGTTCTCGATATTTATTTACTTTTATTATTATTTCTTTCTTTTTGTATTTGCATAGTTTTTTGGCTTTTGCACACTGGTTAAATGCCCAAGTTGGTGCGGTTTTTCATTGATCCTATTGTGGATTTATTGATATGCCCAGAAGAAAATGAACCTCAGGGTTGTACTTGGTGACATATATGCGCGTTGATAATAAATTTACTTTGAACTTTCAACTTTAATGTGCCATTCAAACTCCTTAGTTCCAACAGCTTATATATTATTTCTAGAAAATGATTCCTACAGTAATGGACAAGAGAAAATCTGCAGATGCTGGAAATCCAAGCAACACCCACACAAGATGCTGGAGGAACTCAGCAGGTCAGGACCTGATGAAGGGTCTTGGCCTGAAATGTCGACTGTACTCTTTTCCATAGATGCTGCCTGGCCTGCAGAATTCCTCCAGCATCTTAAGTGTGTTCCTAAGATAATGGTATTCCGGAACCTGGTTTCAGGATTGAACTCCATTGCAAGGATGTCACCTGTACTGGAGCAACTACATTTCACAAAGCATTTCCTTTCATTATACAAGCCTAGGGAGGTACTGTAGTCTAATGGTTAGCGTTAATGCTTTACAGTGCCAGAAATCGGGGTTTATTCCTGCCACCATCCATAAGGAGATGAAACAATCTCCATGTGAACTGCGTTGGTTTACTTTGGGTTCTCCGGTTTCAGGCCCCCTGCCCCATTCCAAGGACACAGGGGTTAGGGTTAGTGAGTTGAGCATCTGCTAATGTTGGCGTCAGAAATGTAGCGGCACTTGCGGCTGCCCTGTCACACTATGTTGGTCTTTGATGCAAAACGATGCATTTCGCAGTATGTTTTGATGTTCATGTGACAAATAAAGTTTATAAGATAAGTTCTCTTATATTTAGTTAATGGACAGAGGGCAGTTTTTCACTAGCTCTGCCAGCTTTCTGTTTATCAGCTTTGGTTTGTACTTTGTTCACCTTCACCCGGTAGATTATACGTTTCCATGTCAACGACAACCTGAGCACCACCCTGGAGCTCAGCTGTGTTTCTCTCCACTCGCTCTGGTTCCAGTTGTCACCCTGGATGCTGTACATGTGTGATGGAGAGCATTCGAGCTGGCTGCATCACTGACTGATATGGAGGCACCACTGCACAGGGTCAGAAACACAGCCAGCTCCTTCATGGGCACGAGCCACCCCACCATCAGAATACTGTAATCAGAAGTTAGAAATCAGAATAATGGCCATTCGGCCCACAATGTCGTGCTGACACTTTAACCTACTCCAAGATCTATCCTATCCTTCCCTCCTACATAGCACTCCATTTTTTCATTCACGTGGTACATCCCCTCTGCACCCTCTCTGAAACTTTCACATCCTTCTAGTAATGAGGCGACCAGAACTGAACAAACACGCCAAGTGCGATCTAACCAGAGTTCCATAGAGCTGCAACGTTATCCCCTGGCCACAGACTCAATCCCCAACTGTTGTTGTTCATCCATCGTTGACATCGATGAGGACCTCGACACCATTATGATGGTGTCGAGACTAGCGCGTGATTTGGATTTAAGTGAGGGAGAGTTGCGCAGCGTCAGCCTCACTCTCTCTTCCCAATTCCCATCTGGATCCAGTGGCAGGACAGAGTCTAGACGGCTGGAGATGGGACTAGGCGCAGTGGATGACCAGGACGTCTTCTGTGTCTTGTCCTGCTCTACACGTTCCACGACGCTTACAGAGACCGCCGCCTTGACCGTTGGACCTTCCATTGGTCTCGTCCGCTCAATCCGCCAGAGTCTGTCTTCACAATCCCCAACTAATGAAGCTGACACACACTTTCTTAACCATCCTGTCAAATGCTCTACAACTTTGGGGGATCTATGGACATGAACCTCAACATTCCTCTCTTCCACCAAACTGCCCAGATCCTGCCATTAACCCTGTGTTCTGCCTTCAAGTTCTCACTTCCAAGAGGATCACTTCACACTTTTCCAGTGCGATGGGGAAAACTCTGATGAAAACCTTAAGCCCTATCCAATATAGATAATTACGGGTATCCTCACTAAAGGGAGGTTTTATTGTAACCACCCAATCTTCAAAGAGTTTACTTCCCTCTTTATCCTTCACGGCAAGATTAGCTGTCCATACCCACTATTTGAGCAGTGGCTCTCCTCTTCCTGCAAGGAAGAGATGCTTCCAGCTAACAAAGTAATTTAAACTCGGTTCATTTATTTTCAGTGATACAAGTTTAAAGCCAAACAACAAACTTAAACAGACTTAAGACTCACAGAGATCTCTATCGTATACAAAATTTCCAAATTACAAACCATTTCTGAAACACAAAGGATTTCCAAAACACAGTTACAACTCCTATAAAGTAAAAAGCCTACAAGCCGCAGATGAATTAATTGTCCTTCGCAGAAATCAAGAGCAGAGGAATGGATTCTAGTCCACTCTCAGTTTCTGTCATTCTTCTTGACGTTTTTGGGCCATTCCTAAAAAGCCTGGACTGCTTTCTTTGCACTTATACTGTTTCTCTGTTTCTCACATGCTATTTTTCAGGTACCTTCTTACACATATTGTCTAAAAGCTCCTGGAGACAGATCCCAGATTCCTACAATTAACGCTGTGAAGTTAACTCCCTGAGTACACACATGTTCCAACTATTAACGGATTAGATATTTGATGTGCTGAGTGATAATCTCAGCCTGGACTGAAGGTTTCTTGAACTAAATAACTTAGCCAGCATTGTCTAGTTTGAAACAACCCAAATTAAATAACCATTGAGGACATCTTCAAAGCACGATGCCTCAAAAAAGCAGCACCCATCATTAAGGAACCCACTACATAGAAGGTGCCCCCTTCTAAATAATACCATCAGGGAGCAGGTACAGAAGCCTGAAAACACACACATGACATTTTAGGAACAGTTTCTTCCTTTCCACCATAAGATTTCTGAATGGACGATGAATCCATGAATAAGACCATAAGAACATAAGGTAAAGGAGCAGAAGTCGGCCATTTGGCCCATCGAGTCTGCTCCGCCATTTTATCATGAGCTGATCCATTCTTCCATTTAGTCCCACTCCCCCTCCTTCTCACCATAACCTTTGATGCCCTGGCTACTCAAATACATATCAATCTCTGCCTTAAATATACCCAATGACTTGGCCTCCACTGCTGCCTGTGGCAACAAGTTCCATAGATTCACCACCCTCTGACTAAAAAAATTTCTTTGCATTTCTATTCTGAATGGGTGCCCTTCAATCCTTAAGTCATGCCCTCTCATACTAGACTCCCCCATCATGGGAAACAACTTTGCCACATCCACTCTGTCCATGCCTTTCAACATTCGAAATGTTTCTATGAGGCCTCCCCTCATTCTTCTGAACTCCAAGGAATACAGTCCAAGAGCAGACAAACGTTCCTCATATGTTAACCCTCTCATTCCCAGAATCATTCTAGTGAATCTTCTCTGTACCCTCTCCAACGTCAGCACATCCTTTCTTAACTAAGGAGACCAAAACTGCTCACAGTACTCCAAGTGAGGTCTCAGCAGTACCTAATAGAGCCTCAACATCACATCCTTGCTCCTATACTGTATTCCTCTAGAAATGAATGCCAACATTGCATTCGCCTTCTTCACTACCGACTCAACCTGGAGGTTAACCTTAAGGGTGTCCTGTACGAGGACTCCCAAGTCCCATTGCATCTCAGAACTTTGAATTCTTTCCCCATTTAAATAATAGTCTGCACATTTATTTCTTCTGCCAAAGTGCATAACCATGCACTTTCCAACATTGTATATCATTTGCCAATTCTTTGCCCAATCTATCCAAGTCTCTCTGCAGACTCTCCGTTTCCTCAGCACTACCGGCCCCTCCACCTATCTTCGTATCGTCAGCAAACTTAGCCACAAAGCCATCTATTCCATAATCCAAATCGTTGATGTAAATGTAAAATGAAGCGGCCCCAACACGGACCCCTGTGGAACACCACTGGTAACCAGCAGCCATCCGGAATAGGATCCCTTTATTCCCACTCTCTGTTTCCTGCCAATCAGCCAACGCTCTATCCACATATGTAACTTTCCCGTAATTCCATGGGCTCTTATCTTGTTAAGTAGCCTCATGTGTAGCACCTTGTCAAAGGCCTTCTGAAAATTCAAATATAGAACTTCCACTGCATCTCCCTCGTCTAGCCTACTGGTAATTTCCTCAAAAAATTGTAATCGGTTTGTCAGGCAGGATTTTCCTTTAAGGAATCCATGCTGAGTTCTGCCTATCTTGTCATATGCCTCCAGGTACTCCGTAACCTCATCCTTGACAATCGACGCCAACAACTTCCCAACCACCTTCCTCACTATTTTTGCTCTCTTTTTGCAAAACTTAATTATCTTTTCTATGTATATAAATTTATCATATATGTTATGATAAACTGCAAATTTTATGACATCTGTCAGTGATAGTAAACTTGATTCTGATTATGACTCTGGTTCTCAACAAGATCCTGCAAAACAATGGTAAGTGGATTGGACGTCACAGATGTCCGAAATAAAATTTCCTGGGCTTATTATTGCACCTTGTCAACACAAAGGAATTTACAGCTTCATGTCCATGCTGGCCCAACTGAATGTAAGGCTAATCCTCAACCTTTGTACATAGCTCTTTATATATCCACATCCTTCCTCAACACAGTGAATGCTTCTGCATCCATTATTTTTCCCAGAATTAAGATCCAGGCACCTCCCAATCACTGACTGTTACATTTATTTTCAGCTCCTCTCTAATCCTTCTACCAATCGACTTAATTCTATACTTTTATGCTGCTGCATTCTTCACTAAAGCAAACAATTACTTTTTGGCCCTTAATAGCTTTCTACTTCACAACAGAAGCTTCCTTCAGTTATTGTTGTGCCAAAGAAAATAGGCCCAACCAAGAAAGTGTGTGCAATTTTAAGCCCATATTTATCAATCACAAGTCTTTCCACTGATGTTGTGAGTGGAATTGTATGCATTGTTCCATCTGTAGCTTAACTAGTATTTTACACAGTTCGAGCAAGATTTATGTCTTTGTCATAAATATAAATATCCTCTATTGTTATTGTTTTTAACTTATACTAGATCACAATGCCAAGTGTCCTGAACGGACCTTTGTGAACAGTATGCAAGGACAGTTTCTCACTGTACCTCAGCCCATGTGACAATAATAACCCAACTTACTAGTTTTAGCATATGTAATGTTACAGATTAGATTGGATCTTCTAATTTTAAAGTTTCCACTATCTAGGCAGATTCAAAGTTCAAAGTTCAGAAATTCAAAGTAAATTTATTATCAAAGTACATATACTGTATGTCACCAATACTACCCTGAGATTCGTTTTCTTGCATGAATTCGCAGGAGAACGAAGAGGGGATAGCTTCTTCCCCTCTGCCTTCAGATTTCTGAATGGACGTTGAACCCATGAACACTATCTCACTACATTTTTGCTCTATTTATTTAAAATTTTAAATATATATACTTATTGTAATTCATAGTTTTTATTCGTCATCGTTGTGGCTATCCCTCGAGGTCGAAGATGATGACCTTCGTTCCGTTATCTATTTATGGGGTCTCAAGTGGCTTATGAGTCAAATCTTGGCTGTGAAAGTTCTTCTACATTCAGGACAGGTAGTTCCAGATGGCAGCTCGGGCTTTGGTTGTTGCTGCCTCTCTTTCCATTTTCTTCTCTTTTCTTCTAATTCTGCACATCTGTTGGCTTTGAAAATTGCTGTTCCTTCTCGGATGATGATTTGCCAGAGTTTCCTGTCCTTGGCCTTGGTTTCCAAATTGTTGATGTTGATGTTACTTTTGTACTTCCTGTTAGCTTTTAAGACATCTTTGAATCTCTTCTGTTGTCCACCTCTTTTATGTTTGCCTTCTTTAAGCTGGGAGTAGAAGATTTGTTTCGGCAGACGTTCGTCCTTCATCCGAACAACATGACCGCTCCACCTTAGTTGGTTCTTGATGACATAGGCTTCAATGCTTGTTGTTTTTGCTTCATTTAACACACTGACGTTGGTTCTTCTATCTTCTCAGCTGATATTTAAGATGTTTCGAAGACAGCGTTGATGGAACTTTTCAAGTGCCTTCAGATATCGTCGGTATCTTGTCCAGGTTTCTGATGCATACAGGAGCGTTGGGATCACCACTGCTTTGCACACTAACATTTTGGTGTCTGTTCAGATGTCACGATCATGAAAAACTCTTGTTTGGAGACGTCCATACGCTGTGACACTCTGGCTTCAATAGTTGCTACAACAGACCATTCACCACCAGCTTCTCAAGAATATTCTCAAGAATAACCGATCCATATCTTGAACATGAACACTACCTCGTTATTCCTTTTTTTTTGTACTATTTATTTCTTTGTAATTTATAGATATTTATGCCGTTGCATTGTATAAGACAATGAATCTTCCGTCATATGCTGGTGACAATGAGCAGCACGGTAACTCTGCTGTTGGCATGACGTTATTACAGCACCAGTGACCTAGTTTCGATTCTGCCACAGTCTGTAAAGAGTTTGCACATTCTCCTCATGACTTCATAGGTTTCCTCCAAGTGCTTCAGTTTCCTCCCACATTCCAAAGGCGTAGGGGTTAGTAGGCTAGTGTGTCACATGAGTGTAATTGGGTGGTGGGCTCATTGGGCCAGAAGGGCCTGTTATTGTGCTGTATCGTGTAGGGCACGTAGCCAAGTGGTTAAGGCATTCGTCTAGTGATCTGAAGGTCGCTGGTTCAAGCCTCAGCTGTGGCAGCGTGTTTGCGTCCTTGAGCAAGGCACTTAACCACACATTGCTCTCGTGTCTGTGCGAGGAGTGGCGCCCCACACAGACTTCCAATCTGCGCCTTGTAAGGCATGAAAATGCCCGACGCAGGCCTCTCATGGTCTGAGTTGACATTCCCTCCCCCCTCTAAATCTAAATGCAAGTAATCGAGCTGATTCAAGAATTTGTTCCTAACGCAGACTTGTACCGAACTCCAGAATCGTAGCCTACCCGACGATATTTTTTTCTATGCCACGGTGCTGACATTGCTTCAGAATGCTGTTGGCCACTGCTTTTCAGCATTACTATGTCACAGGGCAGAGCAGCAACACCGTTTCATAAATGCTGCTTTAAACGGCAATTACAGTAACATCCCAGCAAGAAACTGCAGAGAGCAGCTGAGCTCATCGCAGAAACCAGCCTCCCCTCTGTGGCCTACACTTCTCATCGCTTCAGGAAATCAGCCAGCATTACCAAGGAGCCCACCCACCCCAGACATTTTCTCTTCCACCCTTTCCTGTCAGGCAGAAGACACAAAGGCCTGAAAGCATGTACTGTAACGTTCAAGGACAGCTACTGTGACCTCACAATCTACCTTGTTATGATCTTGCACTTTTTATTTACATGCCCTGCACGTTCTCTATAGCTTTTACACTTTACTCTTCATAGTTATTCTTTAATCTTATTCTGCCTCAGTGCACTGCGTAATGATCTGATCTGTATGAACAGTAAACAAGATTTTCACTGTATCCTGGTCCGTGTGACAATAATAAACTAATGCCAATATCAATGTCCAGATACACACACAAGATATGCAATAGTGACAATTGTAAAGAAGAAAGCCCATAACTCTGAGTGGAGTCATCAGGACGCCGTTGCCCCGATGACTCTTACTTCTTATTTTTACGAGGCCAAGTTGCTAGCTTGACGCTCAAGGCAGCATGGATGCAAAGCGTGCAAGGGAGCCGGCTGGATTCGAACTCCGGAGCCTTCGCCCCGAAGACCGGCGCTGATGTCACTACGCCACCAGCCGGCTAGTGACAATTGTAATTACACACAAAATTCTGGAAGAACTCATCAGGTCAGGCAGCATCTATGGAAATGAATCAGGACTGATGAAGGGTCTTGGTCCAAAACGTCGATTGTTTATTCATTTCTATAGATGCTACCTGACCTGGGGAATTCCTCCAGCATTTTGTGAGTGTTGCTCTGGATTTCCAGCATCTGCAGCATCACTTGTGTTTATGATTTGCCAATTGTTATTAGCCCATATCCTAAAACTTCTTGCGATGCCTGTTCAAGCATTCTTTCATAAAATGTAGGCATCAGTATCAATTTTGTGATTTATTGGACAATAGCCCTTGAGAATGTGATACTGAGGTATCTTCTTTTTGCACTGTAACTCCATGGAAAAGAGCCTCAGGACTCACACCACTAGGTTCAGAAACAGTTATTACCCCTCAACCATCAGGCTATTGAACCAGTGTGGATAACTTCACTTGCCCGTCATTGAAATGTTCCCACAACCTACGGACACACTGTCAAGGACTCTCAATCTCATGTTCTCCATATTTAATGCTCATTGATTCATTATTATTATATCTTCCTCTTTGTACTTGCATAGCTCGTTGTCTTTTGCACTCTGGTCGGTGCGGTCTTTCACTGATTCAATCATGGCTGTTATTCTATAGTGGATTTATTGAGTATGCCTGCAAGAAAATGAATCACAGGGCTGTATATGGTGACATGTATGTACTTTGATAGTTAATTTACTCTTAACTTCACTTTGAACATTGAACTTTGAACTAACAGAAGCATGAGCAAGCAACGTTTGCTGTCTTTGCAAGCATCGACCCTTATTAGATATTGCACTGCTAATTATGTAAGCTAATTATCTTACAATATGTGTTGCTCTGAGTAGTTTTGGTTCAATCGCTGGGGGTAAAACAGATAATTTAATCTGGTTTGTAAACTTGTCGGAGCATAATGAGTATGGCTATTGCTCAGCAGTGTAAGTAAATTAGTTATCAAAGTACACATATGTCCCCTGGGATTTGTTTTCTTGTGGGCATACTCAATAAATCCAGGAAACATCACAGAAACAATGAAAGATCACATCCAAAATGGTGGACAAACACCAATGTGCAAAAGGCAACACATTGTGCAAATACAAAAGAGAAAATAATAATAAATAATATATAAGCAATAAATATCAAGAACATGAGAAGAACAGTCCTTGAAAGTGACTCCGTAGGTTGTGGGAACAGTTCAGTGATGGATGATGTTATCCCCACTGGTTCAAGAGCCTGATGGTTGAGGGGTAATAACTCTTCCTGAACCTGGTAGTGAGAGTCTAGAGGCTCCTGTACTTTCTTCCTAATGGTAACAGTGAGAAGAGAGCATGATCTGTGCGGTGTGGTTCCCTGATGATGGATGCTGCTTTCCTGCAGCAGTGCTCCATGTAGAAACGTTTGTATTTCGTGACTGATTGAACTGCATCTCATGTCCTTAATCCTCTAGAGAAATATCTCACTTAGCACTGATAAGAAAGCACAGAAGTTGAAGCAAAGGAAATTAGATATGAGTGCTTAGTCAAATTGCTCTAGCAATAACCTGGTCCCTTGAGGAAATTGAATGAGAATGCCTTTGGTTACAATACAGAATGGTTCCAACATGTCATCCCTTCTGTAATGCCCTGGTTCATATATTTTACCGTTATGCTGTATGAATTTCATTTTGGCAGTTCTGTAAGAACAGGCTGTTCTGTTTTCATGTTTGTTTAGATTACTGTTGAAGATATGAGATGGGGAGAAACATGTGCTATCCAGTTAGGATGGTTGGATTAAGGGGAGGTTTCTCTGGTGAGGGACACCGAGGCTGGGGTTGGGGCTTTTGTTCGAGAGGAGGTGAAGAGAGAAGACACTGGGGAGAACCGGCTGTAGGATACGACCTGGTGGGGGACCCGCTTATTCGGGATGGATTGCAAGCAATGTTCGGAAGGTGGTGTGTGCCATCATGTTGACCGAGGGCCCAGCGCGTGAGTGACAGGGAAGTTCAAGATGAGCTCCAACTTGTTTAATTAGAATGGGCCCTTATCTTTTCATTATTCTTTACTAACCCTTTAGTTAAGATTCGTAAATGTAATTCCTTTAATCGTATGCAGTGTACTAGCTGTTATTTTGTGGCATTGATTTTTAACAAGGTAGCAAACGACACAGCAGCGACACAATCCGAGGTTTGGGGTAGGATTGAGTGTTCCTCAATCTCACTAGTTTGGCAGGGTTGGAGGTTTTCTTCCCTAGATTTATGCGGCCAAGGAAACCAGGGTGTTTCACTTCCAACTCTCTGACACCACTACCTACTCCTTAAATCCCTCGGCTTTAGGCTCCTCTAACTGAGGAGTCCAATTTTCCCTCACAAGAGGAAAGCTGCAGATGCTGGAAGTCAAAGCAATACACACAAAATGCTGGAAGAACTCAGCAGGTCAGGCAGCATCTATAGAAAAGAGTAAACAGTAAACACTTCGGGCCAGGACCCTTCATCAATTTTCCTTCAACCAGCTCATATCCCTATCCCAGCTGTTTCTAGTGGCACAGCATTCCAGTCTATCATAGAAACAGAATTAGGCCATTTGGCATGTTGAATTTCCTCTGCCAATCCATCATGGCTGAATTGTTATCCTTCTCAATCCTGTTCTCCTGCCATCTCCCTGTAACCTTTGAAGCCCTTACTAATCCGAAACGTATCGATCTCCACTTCAAATGTACCCAGTGATTTCAACACCCATATTTGGAAATGAATTCTACAGATTCACCACCCTCTAACAAATTTCTTCTTCACCTTTGTTCTTAAGAAACATCCTTATATTCTGAGGCTATGCCCACTGGTTCAAGACAAAATCAGTCCTCAATGTAAAGAATCGCTCCCAATCATCCTCTTACCATCTCTTCAATCAGTGGGAATAGTTTTTGCTATCCCATTCACTCTGTTGCAGGAATGGAAACCCCAAACAGTTTTAAATGCCTGGGAGTGCACATCACACACAACCTCTCAGTCCCAGGACACATCCTATACAGAGAAGAAAGCTCACCAATGCCATTACTTTCTGAGGAGGTTGAAGAGAGGTGGACTTTGCGCATCCATACTCATGTCATTCTACAGATGCGCAATACAGAGCATCTCAACAAGCTACTCCAAAACATAACAACTGATTGAAATAAAAATGGAGCCAGGAAGCCAGGAAGCTTAGTTTCGTTTTTACTTTTAGCAAGGTGAGCACTTATGACGTGGTGAGGTATGACATTCATGTACTTTAACATATAACCTGCAATTCATTATGTAAACAACAAAGAATGCTTAATCAAACAGTACATTTACAATACTACTCAAATATTACTGAAAGATAAATACATAACCATCCTCCTTGCTTAGCTATAAACTCAAACTTGTTGATTGTTATGTCTCCCCCCTTGCTGGAAAATGGAATGGAATCACCGCTTTCTCTCTTATTAGGAGAGAGAGAGCTTGCAGCATGTCGAATTATCGGGTGAACAATGTAGTCTTTGGGATAACTGCAAGTCTGTGTCTTTGCTATTGCTTTGCTCACGCTTGAGTGCTGGTAGTGGGTGCACTTTATTTATGCCGGTGGGGGGAGGGGGGATTGTTGCTCGCTGCCGCTTACGCACGGGAGGGGGGAGTTGGGGGGACTTCGGGGTTCTAACATTTAACTGTCATTCATTCTTTTGGGCACTCCTCTGTTTTCATAGATGATTGCGAAGAAAAATGCATTTCAGGATGTATATTGTATACGTTTCTCTGACATTAAATGAGCCTTTGAACCTTTAATATAGAATGCATCTAAACTATTTACACAGTATACAATATAATACAACAGTATAGCAAATTTTTAATTCTCCCACTCAGCCCCAAAGATTTAATTTTGCTGTAGGTGACTACTCTTGGCCCATAATCTACTAATCTTTTTAACACTGTCTTGAGATTTTGCAGATGTTCCTTGTCAACCTTACCAGTGACAATGATGTCATCCAGGTAATACTGAGTGCCTGGTCCATAACTTTCTGCCAGAATGCCGGCTCAGATACTGCTCCAAAAATAAGCCTATTATAGTGATAAAGCCCGTTGTGAGTGTTTATGGTGAGAAACACATTGGACTCTTTTTTCATCTTCATCTACAGGTAGGCCTCAGCTACGTCCACTTTACTGAAGTGTTTCCCTTCAGAAAGGCTCGCAAAGATATCCTCTATTCAGAATATTGATCTATTTTCAGTACTGGGTTGATGGTGACCTTAAAATTACCACAAATCCTGACAGATCCATTCTTCTTGGCTGCTGGGACCATTGGCATTGCCCAAGGGCTCCACTCAACCTCGGAAAGAAATCCTTCAGCCTCCATGCAATCTAGCTCACTAGCTAGAAAAAGGACAGGCTTTGTAAAACTTGGGTGTTGCATTTTCATTTAACTCTTTTTTACCCTTGACACATTTGTGTTTTCCAATGCTATCCCTAAATTCTGCTGTGGCATCATCCAGTACATTTCTTAATTTGCTTTTAGTTGACTCTGTTGCAGGGGATGTGGCATGTAAATAGTGGATGGATCTCCAATCAAGTTGTAGTTGCCTCAGTCAATCTCAACCCCACAATGCTGGTCCTCCTGTCTTTCACACATACTGTGCAAGCCCAATGTGGATTGTTGGTTGTTGTATTTCACTGTTACAAATGGCATTCCCACAGGAGTTATATTTTCTCCAGTAAAAGTTCTTAGTTGGATATCTGCAGGCTTCAGTTTGAAATGCCATTCAAACTCATTTTGTGAAATTACTGCAAAAGCTGAGCCAGTGTCCAATTGCATTCTAATTAATTTGCTGTTCATTTCTGGTGTAAGCCATATTTAGTTAGTTTTCACATTAAAAATCTCAAGGCTACCCAGTCTTGTATCACTCTCATCATTATCAGAGTTTTCATCGGCAGCTTGCAGATCAGTGCTCTTGTTGAAATTGCAGCTTGACATTTTATTCTTTTCTCTTTGCTGTGCAGTCCATTTATTTTGTCTGCCTGACTTGGTCTTTGTTGCATTTTATGCAAATTGCAAGTTTAAGTCAGCATTGGTCTGGTGTATGTGAGCCCCTGCCACAATGGTAACACAATTTATTCAGCCAGGCCAATGTATGATTAGACACTGCAATTTTGTTCATGCTCACTTTCATAACTGACTGCAGCTCTACTGTGCCTCTGTCTGCTGTTTCCATTGATACAGGTATTTCAACTGTTCTTTTAAATGTAAACTGTGCTTCAGTTAGGAGCCATTTTTGAATGCCTTCTTGTAAGATTCCACAAACTGAACAATCTCTCAGTGCATCATTAAGCTGATCACTGAACTCACAATGCTCAGTCAACTTCTTCAATTCAACTACGTACACTGAAATGGACTCCTGTTTCTTTTAATTCTGCTTATGAAACCCAAAGCGTTCTGCAGCCAACAATGGCTTTGGTTCTAAATATTTCTGCATTACTTTTACAATATCAACAAAGCTCATTTCAGCTGGTTTGGTTGGAACAATTAAATTTCTAAACAAATTTCATTGCCTTTAAATCCAATGCACTCAGCAAATTTGGCACTTGCTTTTCATTGGCTATTTCATCTTCAAAATACTGCTCAATTTGTTCTGTATACAGCAGCCAGTTATCTTTTCTGCAATTGAACGGGTTTATCTTTCCGATGTAGCCAGCCATTTCTGATTTTAAAAAAACTGTATTATTATCACCTTGTACTCAATGTTTATAAACCCATGAATTGTTTGTTTTCTGCCCTTTTTTTAACTTGAACATCTTCTCCTCTTGTGAAGAAGGTATGCTGTGTTTTCCTTAAACTCAAATATTTCACTGTGCTTCAACAGGTAGGTAGTCATCTCAGAACTGTTTTAAAACTTACACTTCACTACCATTATGTTTGTAACTCCAAAACAGCAAACTAATCAAAATAAAACAAAGGGATCCTGAGAGATATGTGTCTTAGTTTCATTTTCACTTTTAGCAAAGTGCGAACTTACGGCACATGCCATTCACATGGCGAGATGGTGTATGCTATTCACATACTTTTACATATAAACCCGCAGAATTATGTAAACAAGAGAGAATGCTTAATCAAACAATATATTTACAATATTACTTAAATATTATATACGTAGCACAATGGGTAGTCAAAACTGCCCAACACATCATGGACAATTTGTATCCACTGGATCAGCTTACCATGATGGATCTTGTCAAAGGTTTTACTGACGTCTGTGTAAAAGATCTGTGTCTATTGTACACAGACTTCAGAAAAGCTTTTGACAAGGTTCCTCATGGTAAGTTGAATCCAGAAGGCTCAGTGAGCCTTGGTAGACTAGATTAAAAATTGGCTTGACCAAATAAGACAATGGTGTGTCATTCTGACTGGAAGTACATGACCAGTGATATTCCACAAGGATTAGTGCAGGAAACTCTGGGTTTTTTTTGGGAAAATCACTTGGACGATAATGTAGGGAGGCTGATTAACAAGCTTGCAGATGGCACACAAATTGGCTGAGTTGTGGACTGTCAGGAAAGTTGTCAATGGATTCAGCAGGATCTAGAAAAGTTACTAATATGAACAGGGAAATGGAAGATGGAGTTTAGTCTGGACAAGTGAGCAGCATTGGACTGCAGGAGGTCAAATACAAGAGGAAAGTATCCTGTAAATGCAGGACACTTAGAAAAACAGACATACAGTGACCTGGTGTACAAATGCATAGCTCTCTGAAAGTGGCAACACAGGTAGCATGGTTAAAAAGGAGAATTACACATTTGCCTTAATCAGTTAGATTGTTGAGTGTAGAAATTGGGAAATTATGTTGCAATTGTACAATGGTGATTAAGTCACATTTGGAGTACTGTGTGCAGTTCTGGTTGCTGCAATACAGGATGGATGTGGAGCCTTTTAACAGATTCAAAAGTTCAAAGTACATTTATTCTCCAAGTATGTATGCAGTATGCAATCCTCAGACTCACCTTCAGGCAGACAGCCACAAAACAAAGAAACAGCATGGAACCCCTTCGAAAAAATCATCAAACATGCTACAAGCAAAAAAAAGCAAGTCATGCAAACGGGAAAAAAATGAGCAAACAATACACAGAACATTAAACCTCAAAATGCAAAGCCCTAGCCGGTGCAGAAGATGTTCACTGGGATGTTGCTTGGATTAAAGAGAATTAGCTATACAGAGAGGTTGGACAAATTGATTGATTCTCTGGAGTGATATAGGTTGAAGGGTCACCTGGAAGAAGTATTTAACTCAAGAAGGTGGCATCCATCATTAAGGACCCTCACCAACCAAGAAATACCCTCTTCTCGTTAATCACTTCAGGGAGGAGGAACAGGAACCTGAGGGCCCATGCTGTCTGTTTAGGAACAGCTTCTTCCCCTCTGCCATCAGATTTCCAATTGGTCCATGAACCAATGAACACTATCTCACTGTTCCTCTTCTGCACTTTTTTTGTAACTTATAGTAACTTTTATGTCTTGCATTGTACTGCTGCCACAAGACAATAAGTTTTATGACATATGTTAGTGATTGTAATCCTGACTCTAACACTATCTGTAATAGGGTTTTCCAGATCACACAATACTCACAATGTAGCCTAACCACGGCTTTCTATCTATGCATTTTGCATGTTCATTTGTATATCTATTGGACAATTATTGCTTTGCTGCTGTTTGTGCATGGGAAAGGGCAGTAGGGAAGCTTTGGGGTTCTAACATTTTTACTGTCACTCATTCTTTGGGGCACTCTCCTGATTTTGTGAATGTCTGTGAAAAACAAGAATTACAGGTTGTATATTATATACATTTCTCTGAAATTAAATGGAACTATGGAACCATTGACTTTCTTTCCGGCCTTAATTGTAGTCACACAAGTAAGCCCGGCATTTCTCTCTCTACACTGCTCTTCAGCACCCTCTCATTAATATAAACCATCCTTTGTACTTTATATCAAAACATATTGTCAGGTGTGATGGGATCAAACTTTGTTCAAGGTGCATGATGCTAGGTGCACCAATACACAAGAATATACGAAACCCCATCTAGTGGTGAACATGCACAGGGATGGGACGAGACTTCATTTCAAAGAACACAGGGCATGCATTTCATAAACACAAGAGACTCTGCAGGTGCTAGAGATCTTGAGCAATATACACAAAATGATGGAGGAGTTCAGCATATCCATGGAGGAGAATAAGCATTTGATGTCTTGGCCCTAACTGTTGACTCTGCATATTGTACATGCAGTTTTCATGTTGTGCATGAGAAAACGACTGCTAGCAGGGTTGTATTTCTTTATTTTCATGTGAATGCCTGCAAGAAAATGAATCTCTAGGTAGCATATGGTGACTACACATGTTCCGATAATAAACTTACTTTGAGTTTGTAGTCAAAATCCAGTTAGACAATTTTAAAAGAAACTGTAGGGAGTTGAGGATAATTTCTTAAATTGGATGTTTGGATATTTATTTCCGGTTGTTTAATTCCTTATTGCTTGTGTCAGGCATGACTTAGCTTTGTATCTGCTTAATACATTACAGAATGACTTAATTGGCTCTGATCCCCTTTGTCTGCACTGAAGCTACAAACATTTCCATCAATTTCCTTTACTCCTTCCATCCTTTTCATCCATAGTTCCTTTTAATATCAGAGAATGTATACAATATACAACCTGAAATTCTGGTTCTTCACAGACATTCACAAAAATAGAAGGGTGTCCCAAAGAATGAGTAAAAATGTTAGAACCCAAAGCTCCCCTACCTCCCTCTCCCACGCATAAGCACAGCAAAGCAATAATCGTCCAATAGCTATACAAATGAACACGTAAAATGAATAGATACAAAGCTGTGGTTGGGCTACATTGTGATCTACCTTCTGATCTATGGATGTATTTCCTAAAGCTCATATGGATAATGGTATTCTTCCACTTGGCCTGTCCCATTATTATTGAGGGTGACTTAGAACTGTGGGATTTTTGGAGGCTGGTGAGATGACTATGATACTCCCAAACAATGCCATTGGTGGGAAAGGAAGTCCTTGGCTTGGGGATCGATGTACTCCCATTACTGTTGTTATACAGCTCTTATATGCACCCAGTGAAGAAACTCGAGGTACTTGCTACCATACTGAATGGACCTCCTCCATTTTGAACAGTGTTAAGACAGTGGTTCCCATTATGTTCCATTTTTTATACCCCCTGAAGGAGGTCTGAAACTGCTTTTTCTACCTTACTGGTGATCTTTTCCTGTGATACCACCTATTAAGAGAAGTCTAGTGTTGGGAAAGCCTGCAATATGACCCTCCCTGTGGAGACGTGTCATTGATGCTGGGGCTTTCTGCCCTTTGGGAGGATCCTGATGTTAGCTTTAGATCACAAGATCATAGGAGACAGGAGCAGAAGTAGGCCATTTGGCCCATCGAGTCTGCTCTGCCATTTTATCGTGGCTTGTTCATTTTGCCTCTCAACCCCATTCTCCTGCCTTCTTCCCGCAACCTTTCATACCCTGACTTATCAAGAACCTAAATGCACTTAACGATCTGGCTTCCGCAGCTGCCTGTGACAACAAATTCCACAAATTCAGCATCCGTTGGCTTGAGAAACGAAATCCTCCTCACCTCCGTTCTAAATGGTCATCCTTCTATTCTGAGGCCGTGCCCCATGGTCCTAGATGCTCCCAGTATAGGAAACATCCTCTGCACATACAGTCTATTGAGGCCTTCTGACATTCAATGAGATCTGCCCATCATTCTTCTAAATTGCACTGAGTCACAGCCCAGAGCCATCAAATGCTCCACTTAGAGCCCTTTCATTTCCAGAATCATTCTTGTGAACCTCCTCTGAACCCTCTCTAATGTCAGCACATTCTCTCTTGGATAAGGGGCCCAAAACTGCTCGCAATACTCCAAGTGAGGCCTTGCTAGTGTATTTACTCATCCTATTGGATAATTTGGAAGATTTTGCAGAGGATCCATTCATGGAATCTCTCCAGTGCCCCGGGATTTCTGCTGTAGCTGTCACGTCTCTGAGCATACAGGAAGGTGGGCATCATCACAGCCCGCTTGCACAACAAGAGTCTTGAACAGGATTTGGCATCTTTCTTTTTGAACATTCTTATCTTTTGATGTCCAAGGGCTGTGTTGGCACTTTGGAAATAGTGGTATCATTGACGCCTGCTTTCACTGAGCGACGGCCATGCTGTCTAAGGTCCTGTCATAGGCCTAGGGGTGGCAGGTTGGTATAGCAGTTAGCACAATCGCTTTACAGCACCAGCAAACTCCGACTGGAGTTCAATTCCCGTCAGTGCCTGGAAGGAGTTTGCACATTCTCCCCGTGACCGGTTGGGTTTCCTCCTGCATTCCAAAGACATACTGTATGGGTTAGGGTTAGTGCATTATGGGCACAGGAGAGATACTATTGATGAAAACAATATTAATTGTTGAAAACAATACTAATCTAATAGTGGATTATGATTTTGCCAAAACCTCTAAATCCACTGGGGGGGGGTGTGGAATAAGTGAATCCGTGTCAGTGCCCTCTCCTCGGCCTACATCCCTGGCATTAAAACCTTAAGAGCACTCGGGTCCATGCCTGGATCTAGACACCTGAAATGAACACTCTATTCCATAAGCATTTAAAGGCAAGCAAGATGTCTCGTAGTTACACAATGCCTTCTTATTGACTTCCCATGCAACTCAGGCGTGTTTCACAGACATTGCTTGACATGTTGCTGCTGTTATAAAGCAGGATGTGCAAAGGCTCTGTGAGTACTGCATGACAAATAGTCCAGTTGAGAGATGCTGATTGTAGCATCGGGTTTAAACCCCTGCTCACGTGATGCTCTATGTCCCCCGAGAGGCCAATGGTGTCTTAACACCCTACGTAAAAGGTAAGAACTCCAAAAGTGGCCGAGTCTCTTCAGCCCAGCATTCAGCATCCCCCCCTGTTGACACTAAAGACTGAGCCATTTTCTCGTTGTTTCCAAGCCATTACAGTATCACGCACTGTGCTAGCAGGTTCAGTAGCCACTCACTCTGCAACTGAAGCAGACATGGTGAAGAAGGCACCATCTTTGGTAGGTTTATTGAACGTCTCTGGTCAATCATTAGCTGCCAGCATGAGTGAAAGAAATGGGCACAATGCAACCCACTCTCCGCAGTGAGGAGAAGGCCAAACATTGCACACAGCAGTGACAAGTGTGTGCCCAGGATGGACGGAAAGAAAGGAGGAAGGAAAGAATAGCTTTATTTGTCACATGTACAGTACATCGGGACATACAGTTAAATGCGTTGCTTGTACCCAATCAAGTCAGAGAGGATTGTGCTGTGCAGTCCACAAATCTCACCGCACTACTGGCGCCAGTATAGAATTCCCACAGCTCATTAATCCTAACCCGTGTGTCGTTGGAGTGTGGGCAGAAGCCGGACGACTCTGAGGAAACCCACGCCGTCACGGGGAGAACGTAAAGAACTCCTTTTAGACAGCAGAGGGAATCGTACCTCCTGATCTTACAGACGGTGCTGCAAAGTGTTGCGCTGACTGCTCTGTTACCATGGAGACATACGCACGGGTTTGACGAGAATCAATACCATATTGGAGTGCAACTGGAATATAAAAAAGGAAGAGGAAAACTGCAAAGCAGTTAATCCATAAGACTGCACAGTGTAGCTTTAACTTGTGTCTTTGATAGGTGAAGCTGTGATAGGAAGAGCTGATGGGGCAGCTTCCCTCTTTTCTATATTATCTCAATTACTCTTTTATGCCTAAACTTTGAACAGGAGATTGGTAAGTTCATAAGGTTAGACAGGAAGCCCCAAGAGAACAAACAAACTGCCCTGCTCCTGCCGCTTTACAATGAGCTCAGTGCTGCTAACTCAAAAGCCAACTGTGTTGTGACCAGCATGTCATGGCAACCAATTAATAGTGAATGTGAATACCTTACAAATCATTTTCTAAATCAAAAGTTAATTATTAAATTTTGCATTGATTATTCTTTTTGAGTTTATTCTAAATCTGAAAGAAATTCTGAGATTGAGAGCCGAGCTATGGACAGAGATTCTGTGCTGGGGATTAACATTTAGGCTTCAATCATCATCTCTACCCCTTTCACCACATATGAACCCGAATAACCTTTCTCTGACCACTGTATCTTGTGCTTCTACAGTAATAGTAAGAACCTTAGCTGTCTGGCTCCCGGTCAATGGAATCCTGTACTAATCCTTGTGATATCTCGCATTAAAGAGATCTTTTCAGAGAAATGTCTTGAGATACACATCAAATCCTCCGAGGTTATGATTTGATACGTACTGCCATGTGTTTATGGTTCAATGCACAGTGGGGAGCATCTGGCATTTTTAATAAAAATAGTCTGGAAATGGAATGAGTTATTAATGAAATCCTGTTATTTTTCTCTTGTATGCTTATTTTCTAACATCTTGTTGCCAATGTCCCCTCCAAGGCTTACAATGCTTGTCTGTGTGTGTGTGCGTGTGTGTGTGTGTGTGTGCTTGTGTGTGTGTGCGTGTGTGTGTGTGCGTGTGTGAAAGAGAGAGTGAGTGATTCCATATCTGTGTGTTGTGCATGAACGTGTGCATTTATGTCTATATGTCCATGTGTGTCTGTCGTTATGTCTCTGTATATGTCTGTGTCCATGTGGGTGTACATGTCAGTAAGTATGGATAAACAGATTATTATCTGAATGGTGGCCGATTAGGAAAAGGGGAGGTGCAACGAGACCTGGGTGTCATTATACACAAGTCATTGAAAGTGGGCATGCAGGTACAGCAGGCGGTGAAAAAGGCGAATGATATGCTGGCATTCATAGCAAGAGGATTCGAGTACAGGAGCAGGGAGGTACTACTGCAGTTGTACAAGGCCTTGGTGAGACCACACCTGGAGTATTGTGTGCAGTTTTGGTCCCCTAATCTGAGGAAAGACATCCTTGCCATAGAGGGAGTACAAAGAAGGTTCACCAGATTGATTCCTGGGATGGCAGGACTTCCATATAATGAAAGACTGGATCGACTAGGCTTATACTCGTTGGAATTTAGAAGATTGAGGGGGGATCTTATTGAAACATATAAAATCCTAAAGGGATTGGACAGGCTAGATGCAGGAAGATTGTTCCCGATGTTGGGCAAGTCCAGAACGAGGGGTCACAGTTTGAGGATAAAGGGGAAGCCTTTTAGGACCGAGATTAGGAAAAACTTCTTCACACAGAGAGTGGTGAATCTGTGGAATTCTCTGCCACAGGAAACAGTTGAGGCCAGTTCATTGGCTGTATTTAAAAAGGAGTTAGATATGGCCCTTGTGGCTACGGGGATCACGGGGTATGGAGGGAAGGCTGGGGTGGGGTTCTGAGTTGGATGATCAGCCATGATCATAATAAATGGCGGTGCAGGCTCGAAGGGCCGAATGGCCTACTCCTGCACCTACTTTCTATGTTTCTATGTTTCTATGTATGTGTGTGTCCAAAACTGTACAACCTCACGGCACAGAAGAATGTGATTTAGCCCATTACATCCAGAAGTCTGTAAGTCTGTGGCTATGTCCCTCGCCTTTTACCTCTTCTCACCTGCCTATCACTTCCCCGAGTCCTCTCCTCCTTCCCTTTCTCCCATGGTCCACTCAATCTCCTATCAGATTCCTTCCTCTCCAGCTCTTTACCTTTCCCACCCACCTGGCTTCACCTATCACCTTCCAGCCATCCTTCTTCCCCTCCCCCCACCGTTTTACTCCATCATCTTCCCCCCTCCTTTCCAGTCCTGCAGAAAGATCTCGGCCTGAAACATCAACTGTTTATTCATTTCTGTATATGCTGCCTGACCTGCTGAGTTCCTCCAGCATTCTGTGTGTGTTGCTTTAGATTTCTGGCATCTGTAGAATCTATTGTGTTTATAACTTGCTATCTTCCTGTGTCTGTGTGACTAAGTTCCCATGGCAGTTATGTTTCAAAGAGTTTGCATGGCAGTGTCTTGAGCACATTGGTCAATGGGCAGACAGGAGGAAGCTCCAGCTGAACATTTGTTACTTTTTAAAAGACAATTTTCATAAATCTATTTAGCATGTTTGGAATGATGAGCTGAATCACATCAGGAGTGAAATTCCTTGGCAATAGATCAGACATTATAAACAAAGGAGAACTTCTGCCCCTTTCCTTCCCAGTCCTGATGAAAGGTCTTGGCCAGTAATGTCAGCAGTTTATTCCCCTCTATTGGTGCTGCCTGATAAGCTGATTTCTCCAGCATTTTGTGGGTTTTGCTCAAGATTTCCAGCATCTGCAGAATCTCATGTGTTTATGCTATTGCTGTCTTTACCACTTTAATGATCATAATCCAATGGTTTGGACTGGATCTACATGTAACAGTCATGGTGAAGACACGCCACTCCCTCCTTAAGCCCATTTCACAAATCAGTTACAGATAAGCAGAATGAATTATTGGGGCCACTTAGAAACATAGAAACATAGAAAATAGGTGCAGGAGTAGGCCATTCGGCCCTTCGAGCCTGCACCGCCATTCAGTATGATCATGGCTGATCGTCCAACTCAGAACCCTGTACCTGCCTTCTCTCCGTACCCCTGATCCCTTTAGCCACAAGGGCCATATCTAACTCCCTCTTAAATATAGCCAATGAACTGGCCTCAACTGTTTCCTGTGGCAGAGAATTCCACAGATTCACCACTCTCTGTGTGAAGAAGTTTTTCCTAATCTCGTTCCTAAAAGGCTTCCCCTTTATCCTCAGACTGTGACCCCTCGTTCTGGACTTCCCCAACATCGGGAACAATCTTCCCGCATCTAGCCTGTCCAATCCCTTTAGGATTTTATATGTTTCAATAAGATCCCCCCTCAATCTTCTGAATTCCAACGAGTATAAGCCTAGTTCATCCAGTCTTTCATCATATGAAAGTCCTGCCATCCCAGGAATCAATCTGGTGAACCTTCTTTGTACTCTCTCTATGGCAAGGATGTCTTTCCTCAGATTAGGGGACCAAAACTGATGGCATGAACAACGATTTCTCAAACTTCTGTTAATTGCGCCCCCCTCCCCTCACCATTCCCCATTCCCGTTTCCCTCTCTCACCTTATATCCTGACTTGTACATCACCTCCCTCTGGTGCTCCACCCCTTCCCTTTCTTCCATGGTTTTCTACCCTCTCTTGTCAGATTCCCCCTTCTCCAGCCCTTTATCTCTTTCTGTGATTAACTTCCCAGCTCGTTACTTCACCCCTTCCCCCCTCCGGGTTTCACCTATCACCTACCACCTTGTACTTCTTCCTCCCCTCCCCCCACCTTCTTACTCTGACTTCTCTTCCTTTCCAGTCCTGATGAAGGGTCTCAGCCTGTAATGTTGACTGTATTCTTTTCCATTGATACTGCCTGGCCTGCTGAGTTCCTCCAACACTTTGAGTGTGTTGCTTGGATTTCCAGCATCGGCAGATTTTCCTGTGTTTGTGCTCGGGCCACGTAATGTTTGAGTGAAGCCAGAAAGCAGACGTATTGCAGTTCTTAATGTGTCTGAAGACTGTACGTTCAAGCACCACCAGTCAGTGCATTAGCACGTAGCCATAGCTGACAACTTAGTGCAAACATGATGTAATGCTGTCCTCTCAGTCGTGCTATACTTCTGAATATTCTTCAGATAAATGAAAACTCCCATTACATTGCTAGGGGTTTTCCTGGTGACCCGGTCAACATTTCTGCCTCAGCTCACAGCATTCAGAGTGCATGGTGAATACGTGGCAGGAAGAAATAATTGGTCATGGGGGTGACATTTTGTGGTTATGAAATGGGTCAAAGAGCATTAGATTATTTATTGCTCTAGGAACAAGCAATCTGCTGAAGGAAGCCAGTAAGCTGAGCAGCATCTGTTGTCGGGAGGGGGTGGGTGGGTGTGAGGGGAAGGAATATAAAGGTTTCTAGTCACAACCCTGCACTGGGGACCTGCGTCTCTACCTCTTGTTCAATTCCCGGCTGGCGTCATTTCGTTCCTCTCAATGAAAACAACCTCCTTCATTTTCTCACATACGCAAAAGGCTGGAGGAACTCTGCAAGTCGGGCAGCATCTATGGCGAGGAATAAACAGTCATCGTTTTGAACTTGAAAGGAAGGGGAAGAAGCCAGAATAAGAAGCTGGGGGTGAGAGGGAGGCTACGACCTGGCAGGTGATCGGTGAGGGGGATAATGGGTGTGCAGAGAAGGCGATATGACAGCCGGGAGGTGGAAGAGGTTATGACCTTTGGAACTGTGCATCAGGAGCACATAGAAGCTCTGTGTGTGTGTTTAAGTGGGTAACACACGCAAGTCCATATACACATATGTGAAAATCTCCCTGGACCACGATCTCACTCTATCATGTCTGTGTGGTAGGAACACCCACCTCACACTGATGATAAAGTTCACCACCTTCAGGACAGCATCTCAACCTTTGTTTGCCTGCGAAAAAGAGGCCATCTCAAAAAGTCATCCTTGACCGTGCTGAGCTGTCTTAGAAGCAGAGGAGGAAGAAGTCATTGGCATATACTACTGCATGTCTGTTGTGTTTTGTAACTTCAAAACATTAAACTAGTTCAAAAGAAGACAAAGGACTACAAAATGTGAGTCTCACATTGGGTTTACTTTAAGCGAGGTGTATGCATATCACGTAACGTGATAGCGTATGCAATTAACATGTGTTTACAAATAACTTGTAATGAATTATTTAAGTGCTTAATCAAACAATACAAGATTACTTAAATATTGCTAAAATATTAAATACACGACAATGTCCTTCATAAAAAGGCCCTTTGCAGCTGAAGCCTAAAATTGTGTGCAAGAAGGGATTTATACTAACAACACTCATTCCAGCATAAACAATGATGCAGTGTGTTAGATTCAAACTGTTTTCTTCTGGTATTGCATAATCTAAAACAGGACACAAACCACCATTATTATTCCTGAGATTAATGTGGCTCTGTCCAAATTAGATTCTTGATTTGTATTGTTCTTTGACATTAATTATTTGCTCTCTTTTAAGGGAGAGATGCGACCTGCATTTTGAATCTTTTTAGGCTTTTCCATTCAATATAATTAAAGGAACAACAGCCGGATTGAATCATAGAATTATGATTGAATTCTTTCCTGCTGATCATTTACATGTTAATCTCCTCTTGTTTATTTACATTTTCATGCTTGCTTCTCCTTGAGACTGACATTCTGTGATTTGTTGATGCCCTTTTTCTATTTTGGTTACACAGCTACACTACTACTTATTGATTCTCTCCGACCCCGTGTTCCCATTACACAGCCTGTGTTCTGACGAAAAGTGACCGACACGAAATCTGTTTTTCACTTCACAGCGGCTGCTTGACTTGCTGAGTTTTTTTTAAAAAAAGGATAGATAACGATCAGCTTTATTTGTCACACGTACAACGAAATGTGTCATTTGCGTCAAATCAAATCAGCAAGGATTGTGCTGGGGGGGGGCAGCCCGCAAGTGTTGCCACTCTTCCGGAGCCAACTTAGCCTGCCCACAACTCACAAACCCTAACCTGCACATCTTCGGAATGTGGAAGGAAACCAGAGCAACCAGAAGGCATCCATGTGGTCACCAGGAGAACATACTAACTCCTTACAAATAGCAGCGGGAACTGAACCCCGATCGATGATATGGTGCTACAGTGATTGGGCTAACCACTACGCTGCTGTACGACTCTTTTTCTAGCTTTGACTGATTTTATTTCAGATTTCTAGCATCTGCAGTATTTTAGTTGGTGACATACAGTTACAGTCATTAGGCATGAAGTTTATAGGTATAATTTCTAACCGCTATTGTAAGATTTGAAAATTCCATTTGTTAATTGTGCAACGTGGAAGAACACAGTGTTTCTGAATTAATCTTAATCGATAATTAATTGTAATTTCAAACACACCCATACAGATAATAGCATGGGTGTACAATTGAGAAAGCTTTCATTATCTCAGTCTTTAACCACAATGATCCCCTGCTGCTGTCAATGCTTACATTTCCTGAAACATGTATGTTAATTTTTGCAGGTGCTCTTCACCTCTGTTCAAGTTGGAAATTTTCAAACCCATTTCAATTAGGATGCAGGGCTAGCATTTTTGTAGCACTCTGCAAAACCATTATGAACACCAGACACGAGGCAATCTGCAGATGCTGGAATTTCAAGCAACACACATCAAAGTTGCCGGTGAACGTAGCAGGCCAGGCAGCATCTCTAGGAAGAGGTACAGTCGACGTTTCGGGCTGAGACCGTTTATCAGGATAACTGAAAGAAGAGCTAGTAAGAGATTTGAAAGTGGGAGGGGGAGGGGGAGATCTGAAATGATAGGAGAAGACAGGGGGGGGAGGGATGGAGCCAAGAGCTGGACAGGTGATTGGCAAAGGGGATATGAGAGGATCATGGGACAAGAGGCCTAGGGAGGAAGAAAAGAGGGAGGGGGGGAACCCAGAGGATGGGCAAGGGGTATAGTGAGAGGGACAGAGGGAGAAAAAGGAGAGAGAGAAAAAGAATGTGTGTATATAAATAAATAACGGATGGGGCACGAGGGGGAGGTGGGGCATTAGCAGAAGTTTGAGAAGTCAATGTTCATGCCATCAGGTTGGAGGCTACCCAGACGGAATATAAGGTGTTGTTCCTCCAACCTGAGTGTGGCTTCATCTTGACGGTAGAGGAGGCCGTGGATAGACATGTCAGAATGGGAATGGGATGTGGAATTAAAATGTGTGGCCACTGGGAGATCCTGCTTTCTCTGGCGGACAGAGCGTAGGTGTTCAGCGAAACGATCTCCCAGTCTGCGTCGGGTCTCGCCAATGTATAGATAGCCACATCGGGAGCACCGGACGCAGTATATCACCCCAGCCGACTCACAGGTGAAGTGTCGCCTCACCTGGAAGGACTGTCTGGGGCCCTGAATGGTGGTGAGGGAGGAAGTGTAAGGGCATGTGTAGCACTTCTGCTTTCCGCAGAGATCGCTCCCTATGCGACTCCCTTGTCCATTCATTCCCCCCCACCCCCATCCCTCCCCACCGATCTCCCTCCTGGCACTTATCCTTGTAAGCAGAACAAGTGCTACACATGCCCTTACACTTCCTCCCTCACCACCATTCAGAACACCAGAGTCCTCTGCACTAATGTTGGCCTAAACCTCAGCTCAGCTGGTCCTACCTGAGGCAGAGGCTATGCTGTGGAAGTGGTGCGCCATGGTTAGCACACTGCTTCACCATTCCAGCCACAAGGTGGGGATTTAACTCCCTCCACTGTCTCCCCCATGACCTCGTTTTCTCTGACTGCTCGAGTTTTCTCCCACATTCTAAAGGCATACGAGTTAAGGTTAGTGAGCTGTGAGCATGCTCTGTTGGCGCGAGAGGCATGGTGGCACTTGCCAGCTGCCCAACACAATCCTCACTGTTTCGATGTATATGTGACAAATAATTGCCTTTCTTTCTTCCTCTCTTTTTCTCAACCTTTCTCTCTTTCTCCTTCCCGACAAATGCATGCTGGCCATCCAGCATCCATTTGGGTTAATTCCATTTTCCACTCCTCCCAGATTTCACCACCCACCAGCACCAACACACACTGGGGCAATCCACTTGCACATATTAAGGACGTCGGAGGAAACTGGAGCACCCAGGGGAGGGGGAGTCTATGAAGTCACAGGGAGGAAGTACATATACCAAGGAGTACAGGGAAATGGAACAGGTCAAAAGATTTAAGTTCCTCGGGGTCAATATCACAAATGACCTGACTTGGTCCAACCAAGCAGAGTCCACTGCCAAGAAGGCCCACCAGCACATTTACTTCCTGCGAAAACTAAAGAAATTTGGCCTGTCCCCTAAAACCCTCACTAATTTTTATAGATGCACCGTAGAAAGCATTCTTCCAGGGTGCATCACAACCTGGTATGGACGTTGTCCTGTCCAAGACTGGAAGAAGCTGCAGAAGATCGTGAACACGGTGCAGCACATCACACAAACCAATCTTCTGTCCGTGGACTCACTTTACACCGCACGCTGTCGGAGCAGTGCTGCCAGGATAATCAAGGACACGACCCACCCAGCCAACACACTTTTCGTCCCTCTTCCCTCCAGGAGAAGGCTTAGGAGCTTGAAGATTCGTACGGCCAGATTTGGGAACAGCTTCTTTCCAACTGTGATAAGACTGCTGAACAGATCCTGACCCGGATCTGGGCCGTACCCTCCAAATATCCGGACCTGCCTCTCGGTTTTTTTTGCACTACCTTACTTTCCATTTTTCTATTTTCTATTTATGACTTATAATTTAAATTTTTAATATTTACTATCGATTTGTAATCCAGGGAGCGGGAAGCACAGAATCAAATACCGCTGTGATGATTGTACGTTCTAGTATCAATTGTTCGGCGACAATAAAATATGAAGTAAAGTAAGTAAAGTAAAGTAAATGTCAGGATTGAACCTAGGTTGCTGGAACAATGAGACAGCAGTGCCATTTGCTGCATAACCAGCTACCCAATTGTATATTCACATCAAAAGTCCCGGTGCTGAGGAAGAGCTATCAAACTGAAATGACAACAGATTTTCTCTTTTACAGATGCTGAATAGCTCCAGCACCTTCTGTTTTTACTGGCTGGGAAGGGCCCCATTGAAGCCTCTTTCACTGTCGATAAACTATGTCTATTCCTCTCCCCAGATGCTGCCTGACCTGCATTTTGTGTGTTTGTTACTCTGGATTTCCAGCATTTACATAATCTCTTGTGTAACCTATTAGTCTGCGGGAATGGGAAGCCACCCCATCAGTCTGTTGTTAAATCTAGTTCCAAGGATCAAAAGAACTACCAGATATTTGGTAAACGCCCTTTCTGGATGCATCAGACATCTGCTGTGAATAACAGCAACATCCAATCAGATTCCATCATAAAAAAGTTAACCAATAATACATTACAATCAATGTAACCGAGATTTACCAGAGGTAGAAACAGGACCTGCATGGCTTTTGACAGGAGTTGCACAAAGTTCCCAGTGTTAGTAACAGAGGAACTATGAGCAGTCTTGGTCCTTTAGCCAGAGGGTGGCAAATCTGTGCAATTCATTGCCAGAGACGGCTGTGGAGGCCAAATCATTAGGTATAGTTCAAGTGGGGGGTTTCAAAGGCAGGAGAAGAGGGTTGAGAAGAGTAATAAATCATCCATGACAGAATGATAGAATGGTCTTGATGGACCAAATGGCCTGGTTCTGCTTCTCTATCTTATGACCGTTATTAAACACAGAAATTACACCTGGAAGTGGTGAGTATTAAGGTGAAACATCCATATACAAGTTGGAGCTAATTTCTCCCTGGGTGTGGTCTAACCCAGGCATGAGCACTAACATTGCAACAAGTGTCAGACCATAAATTAATCAGTGAATCAGTGCATGAGAGCTACAGCGCAGCCGAGCAAAAGGTTGGCATCGAGATGATGGAAATGGAGGGACACAGCCATATGTTGTGAGTGGGTGCTCCTGCACCCCGAAAATTGCCTGGCCAAAATCAGGTTATGTCAACTTGTGACCTCATACCACAGGGATGTACGAAAAGGGATTTAAAGAGATTAAGGAGGTAGCCTTATTTGTCACACTTACATTGAAACAGCGATAGATTCAGTGAAATGTGTCAATTGGCGCCCTGAAAGCACTCCACCAGCACAGCATGTGCACAATTTACAAACACTAACCCGTATATCTTTGGAATGCGGAAGGAAACGAGAGTGTCCAGAGGAAATCCACATGGTCCCGGGAAGAGTTTATGAACTCCTGATAGACAACGGTGGGAACTGAACCCCGATCTTACAGTTGGCACTCTAATGCGTTACGTTAACTGCTATGTTATTGTGCCACCCTCACATTAAGGTCAATGAGGCAACTTTACAAAGCACTTGCAGTACTGCGTGCACTTCTGGTCACGACACTACAGGAATGATACGGTGGTGATGCCTAAACACAGAATACTCTGCAGATGCTGGGGTCAAAGCAACACTCACAGCACGCTGGAGGAACTCAGCAGGTCGGGCAGCATCCGTGGAAACGATCAGTCAATGTTTCGGGCCGGAACCCTTCGTCAGGACTGTAGAGGGAAGGGGCGGAGGCCCTATAATGAAGGTGGGGGAGGGTGGGAGGAGAAGGCTGGTAGGTTCCAGGTGAAAAAGGGGAAAGATAAAGGGGTGGGGGAGGGGGAGCAGGGAGGTGATAGGCAGGAAAGGTGAAGAAGGAATAGGGGAAAACACAGTGGGTAGTAGAAGGAGGTGGAACCATGAGGGAGGTGATAGGCAGCTGGGGGAGGAGGCAGAGTGAAACAGGAATAGGGGAAGGGAGGAGGAAGGAATTATCAGAAGTTGGAGAATTCAATGTCAATCTCTTCTACTGCCATGATGATGCTAAACTCAGGTTGGAGGAGCAACACCTCATATACCGCCTAGATAGTCTCCAGCCCCTTGGTATGAACATTGAAGTCGCCAACTTCCAGTAATTCCCTCCCCCTCCCTTCCCCTATCCCTATTTCACTCTGCCACCTTCCCCAGCTGCCTATCACCTCCCTCATGGTTCCACCTCCTTCTGCTACCCTTTGTGTTTTCCCCTATTCCTTCTTCACCTTTCCTGCCTATCCCCTCCCTGCTTCTCCTCCCCTACCCCTTTGTCTTTCCCCTTACTGGTTTTTCACCTGGAACCTACCAGCCTTCTCCTTCCCACCCTCCCCCCATCTTCTTTATAGGGCCTCTGCCCCTTCCCTCTTCTGTCCTGACGAAGGGTTCCGGCCCGAAACGTTGACTGATCGTTTCCACGGATGCTGCCCGACCTGCTGAGTTCCTCCAGCGTGTTGTGAGTGTTGCGGTGGTGATGGCGGGAGGGCAGAGGTTGTTCACCAGGACCTTACCTATATTGGAGGAACTTGGGGAGATGTTGGGTAGTGTGACTTGATTTCCCTCAGGTGCAAGAGAATGAGGAGCGATATGATAGGGGTATGTATAATGCTATGAGACTTGGGACAGACTGCTGATTATCTTTTCGTAATCATGAGACTTTGTCGTCCTGTTGAAGCATATTGGCTCAAGAGCCGACAGTCTATTTCTCTACGTTGATACTACCTGACCTGCTGAGTTCCTCCAGCACTTTGTGTATGTTGCTCCAGAAACATTTCTTCTATGGTAATGGTATCAAAACCTAAAGGGCCCAGGTTTGATATGAGAGGACACAGTTTAGAGAATCAGGATTAACATCGCTGACATAAGATGTAAAACTTATTAACTTTGCAGCAGCAGTACAATGCAATACATAATAACAGACCTGAATTACAGAAAGCATATATATAAAATAGTTAAGTTAAGTAGTGCAAAAATAGAAATAAAAAGTAGTGAGATAATGTTTATGGGTTGAATGGCCATTCAGAAATCGGATGGCAAAGGGGAAGAACCTAAATCTTTGAGAACGTGACTTCATGCTTCTGTACAATACACGTTTTAGGAACAGCTTCTTCCACCCCCACCTTCAGACTTCTGAACAGTCTATGAACTATGAACACTACTTCACTGTTTTGCTTTACCCATCTAATCTATCTATTACAAACGTGTTTCGTACTGCTGACTTAGTTTTTTTTGTGTGTGCTGCAAAGTAGAATGAATTTCATGATGTGCTAGTGATAACAAACCTGATTCTGGTTTTAAAGTGGGTTTGAAGATTAAATGTACATCAAGGTGGTTAATACCTGGAACAGGGTAGCAGAGAAGGTAGTTAGAATTAAATACAATCACTGTGCTTCAGTGATGTTTACACAGGCATTTCAATAGGCAAGGTTATGGACCCGATGTGGGCAAAGTAGCTAGTATGAACGAGGTGGCCGAAGGGCTTGTTTCTGTACTGTACGGCTCCATAGCTACAGCACAACATTTGGCTTGGAGATTAACATGAAAACACAGCAGTAATATCCCATGAGCTGAAAACTGCAAGTCTGCGAGGAAGGTCAGCATGTAGACACAGAAGACTGCAGATGCTGGAATGAAGATCAGCAAAAAAAAAACTCCCAGAAGCACAGTGGGTGGACAGCATCTCTGGAGGGAAATGGATAGTCAGTATTTTGGGTTGAGATGCTTCATTAGAGCTGGAATGAGATCCTTTCATTGAGATGTTTGAAAATCTCAGGGCATTAAGCAGAATTGCACACTAAAATTCCAACAGACTCAAATTAACTTGGAAATAATTGCCTTTATATCAAGTCAAGTAAGTCACTGTTTATTGTCATTTTGACCATATCTGCTGGTACAGGACACAGTAAAAACGAGACAATGTTTTTCAGGACCATGGTGCTACATGAATAATACAAAAACTACACTGAACTATGTAAAACAACACAAAACTACACTAGACTACAGACCTACCCAGGACTGCATAAAGTGCACAAAACAGTGCAGGCATTACAATAAATAATAAACAAGACAATAGGCACAGTAGAGGGCAGTAGGTTGGTGTCAGTCCGGGCTCTGGGTATTGAGGAGTCTGATGGCTTGGGGGAAGAAACTGTTACATAGTCCGGTCGTGAGAGCCCGAATGCTTCGGTGCCTTTTTCCAGATGGCAGAAGGGAGAAGAGTTTGTATGAGGGGTGCATGGGGTCCTTTATAGTGCTGTTTGCTTTACAGAAGCAGCATGTGATCTAACATGGGTTAAATCATTTTATGTGTGACTTGTGCAAGAGACTCACTTCTTGGAATAGTGTAAATGACATTATAAGCATCAAAAAATTCTGCTTAAACATTAGAATTTACAGAGAAACAAACCTCAAACAGAATTCCTTTGAAACAAATATTAGGAGTCTATATATATATTCCATGTGTGAGGTGATATCCTTTACAGGGAGAAGGCTGGATCATTTAGTGATTGGTCAGGAGAGTGTTGATTCATGCCAGTGTTGTAGTCTGTAAGCACCTTGGGCTTCCTAACGCGGAACGTTCAATGTGGAAGTCTAGTGGCTGTGATTGTAAAAGTTAATCCCATAGTTTACTTAAATTACATACAAAAATAAATTTTAAGAGACACGGGAACAGACGGAGAATAGAGGGATATGGATCTTGTGCAGCCGGAGTGATTAGATCTATCAGCATGGTCGGGGTTCACATCACGGAGTGAAAGACTCATCTGTGTGCTCTGTTGTTGCATGTCTTCTCCAAGGGTTGTTGTGGAGAGACCTGTGAGCTCCAGAGAGCGATGCCGCCTGGAGTTTTCCCATCCGGCGCTTAGCTCCGGCTAGGGTCACCCGTGGCGGTGAAGCCAAGAGAGAGGATGCAGACAAAGAGCGATCCAGCCAAGAGCCTGACAGTGGTGCTGGCAGGAGACGATGACACATCGCAGCGCAGCGGAGGTGGAGTGAGGCCGCAGCAGGGAAGGGTCCCCAGTCATCTTGCACTCCAGGCCACTGGACCCTGACCCCGATCTCCATGAATCATGTGCGTCACCCTCCCCACGCTAAGCAAAGACACATCAGGGGAGTCCATTCAGGGAATCCATCCTAACATCCTGGATTAAGTCCCATGGAATATGTAGATCTCAGACTGGCCCCTACAGCCACCTGAGGACACGCCAACAGACAACCCCTTTGGAGAACATCGTACACAATTTGAGTGACTTCACTACTGTTTCATGTTCTATGGTTTAATCACGGTATATACACTATCTTCACTGCCTAACTGTGCAGGATGTACAGTATAGAATGAGAAGGTATCCATTTTTTATTTTCTATTTATGATTTATAATTTAAACTTTTAATATTTACTAATATTTACTATTTTTAATATTTAATATTTGTAATCTAGGGAGTGGGAAGCGCACAATCAAATATCGCTGTGATGATTGTACGTACTAGTATCAATTGTTTGGCAACAATAAAGTATAAAGTATAAGTATAAAGTATGCATGTACCCCGCACAAACCCTCTCCCCACTCCTAAGCCAACCCCTTTGTCATAACCTCCTTTCCCTTCTAAAGCAGGAAATCTGCCTCGGGGCTTTCCCGTGCCCTTAGTTACGCAATGTAAAAGGTCCTCTCGCTTATCTGGGCATGCTGTATCTCAGATAAGTGTGCTTTACCAATGTAATCTCCTGAAAGTGTTAGTACAAACACTGACATTTTTCACTGTTGAACAAATAAAAAGTAGAAGTACTTCAAGATAGGATTGTACATCAGAACTTTGAACAATTCCCAACATCAACTATTAAGTTTCAGCACGTGGTGTTAGACTGAGAACCACTTGTTTTCATTAGATCGCATAAAGCATCAGCACAGACAATGGCCATTTATTCCATTTAATCCATACTAGTATTTATACTGCTCCACTTCTCCCCCTTCATCACACCAGCAAACCTCAGAACTGTGAATCATTCCCTCTTCCCTCACGTGTTTATTTGAGTGCGGGATCAACAGAGCCACACCCTTGTAACCATATCATCTGCTGACAGTCATGCCAAGTGATGTGATAATGCAGCGGCTGCATTACCAGACTAGAAGCTGGAGTTCTATCTAGACTATGCAACTTGAGTTCAAATCCCACAGAGAATTCAAATAAATTTAAAAAAGGATTTTTGAAGAAGAAAAAAAGAAGCTAATCTCAGTGATGAAACCACATAAAAACCAATGGTTAAGGGAAGTGGGAAGTTGACGCTTCAGGTTCAGACCTAGAGGCTGGATGAGAGGACTTAATCCAAAATGTCAACTGTCCATTTCCCTCTGCGGACGCTGTCTGACCCCCGTTGAGATGGATTTTGCTCCAGTTTATTCATCTGCGTTTCTTGCGCCTCCATGTAAAGACCTGTTTGGTTCACTACCATTTCTCCGGGAAGGGAATCTGCCGTCCTTACATAGTCCGGGCTGTGTCTGATTCCCACCACCAGTGCTGAAGACTAATTAGCCTCCCCAACTGAGAGGCTACAAGGGATAGACGACAAGTGCTAGCATTGGCAGTGAGAGCCCAGGAGCAAATAAGATCTCACTATTCACTGCAATTTGTTTGTGTGTTTGTTTGTTCATTTAGAGATACAATGCGGTACAGGCCCTTCCAGCCCAACAGGCCGCACTGCCCAGCAACCCCCCACTTAACCCTAGCCTAATCACAGGACTATTTACAATGACAATGATCTTTACAATGATAAAGAATGGTAGGGTAAAGGAACCATGGGTGACAAGTGAGGTGGAAAATCTAGTCAGGTAGAAGAAGGCAGCATACATGAGGCTTAGGAAGCAAGGATCAGATGAATCTATTGAGAAATATAGGGTAGCAAGAAAGCAGCTTAAGGGACTGAGGAGAGCAAGAAGGGGGCATGAGAAGGCCTTGGCGAGTAGGGTAAAGGAAAACCCCAAGGCATTCTTCAATTATGTGAAGAACAAAAGGATGACAGGAGTGAAGGTAGGACCGATTAGAGATAAAGGTGGGAAGATGTGCCTGGAGGCTGTGGAAGTGAGCGCGGCCCTCAATGAATACTTCTCTTCAGTATTCACCAATGAGAGGGAACTTGGATGACATAGAAACATAGAAAATAGGTGCTGGAGTAGGCCATTCAGCCCTTCGAGCCTGCACCACCATTTATTATGATCATGGCTGATCATCCAACTCAGAACCCTGCCCCAGCCTTCCCTCCATACCCCCTGATCCCCGTAGCCACAAGGGCCATATCTAACTCCCTCTTAAATATAGCCAATGAACTGGCCTCAACTGTTTCCTGTGGCAGAGAATTCCACAGATTCACCACTCTCTGTGTGAAGAAGTTTTTCCTAATCTCAGTCCTAAAAGGCTTCCCCTTTATCCTCAAACTGTGACCCCTCGTTCTGGACTTCCCCAACATCGGGAACAATCTTCCTGCATCTAGCCTGTCCAATCCCTTTAGGATTTTATACGTTTCAATCAGATCCCCCCTCAATCTTCTAAATTCCAACGAGTACAAGCCTAGTTCATCCAGTCTTTCTTCATATGAAAGTCCTGCCATCCCAGGAATCAATCTGGTGAACCTTCTTTGTACTCCCTCTATGGCAAGGATGTTTTTCCTCAGATTAGGGGACCAAAACTGCACACAATACTCCGGGTGTGGTCTCACCAAGGCCTTGTACAACTGCAGTAGTACCTCCCTGCTCCTGTACTCAAATCCTCTCGCTATAAATGCCAGCATACCATTCGCCTTTTTCACTGCCTGCTGTACCTGCATGCCCACTTTCAATGACTGGTGTATAATGACACCCAGGTCTCGTTGCACCTCCCCTTTTCCTAATCGGCCACCATTCAGATAATAATCTGTTTTCCTATTTTTGCCACCAAAGTGGATAACTTCACATTTATCCACATTAAATTTCATCTGCCATGAATTTGCCCACTCACCCAACCTATCCAAGTCACCCTGCATCCTCTTAGCATCCTCCTCACAGCTAACACTGCCGCCCAGCTTCGTGTCATCCGTGAACTTGGAGATGCTGCATTTAATTCCCTCATCCAAGTCATTAATATATATTGTAAACAACTGGAGTCCCAGCACTGCGCCTTGCGGTACCCCACTAGTCACTGCCTGCCATTCTGAAAAGGTCCCGTTTATTCCCACTCTTTGCTTCCTGTCTGCTAACCAATTCTCTATCCACATCAATACCTTACCCCCAATACCGTGTGCTTTAAGTTTGCACACTAATCTCCTGTGTGGGACCTTGTCAAAAGCCTTTTGAAAATCCAGTTATACCACATCCACTGGTTCTCCGCTATCCACTCTACTAGTTACATCCTCAAAAAATTGTATGAGATTCGTCAGACATGATTTTCCTTTCACAAATCCATGCTGACTTTGTCCGATGATTTCACCGCTTTCCAAATGTGCTGTTATCACATCTTTGATAACTGACTCCAGCAGTTTCCCCACCACCGACGTTAGGCTAACTGGTCTATAATTCCCTGGTTTCTCTCTCCCTCCATTTTTAAAAAGTGGGGTTACATTAGCCACCCTCCAATCCTCAGGAACCAGTCCAGAATCTAACGAGTTTTGAAAAATTATCACTAATGCATCCACTATTTCTTGGGCTACTTCCTTAAGCACTCTGGGATGCAGACCATCTGGCCCTGGGGATTTATCTGCCTTTAATCCCTTCAATTTACCTAACACCACTTCCCTACTAACATGTATTTCGTTCAGTTCCTCCATCTCACTGGACCCTCTGTCCCCTACTATTTCTGGAAGATTATTTATGTCCTCCTTAGTGAAGACAGAACCAAAGTAATTATTCAATTGGTCTGCCCTGTCCTTGCTCCCCATAATCAATTCACCTGTTTCTGTCTGTAGGGGACCTACATTTGTCTTTACCAGTCTTTTCCTTTTTACATATCTATAAAAGCTTTTACAGTCAGTTTTTATGTTCCCTGCCAGTTTCCTCTCATAATCTTTTTCCCCTTCCTAATTAAGCCCTTTGTCCTCCTTTGCTGAACTCTGAATTTCTCCCAGTCCTCAGGTGAGCCACTTTTTCTGGCTAATTTGTATGCTTCTTCTTTGGAATTGATACTATCCCTAATTTCTCTTGTCAGCCACGGGTGCACTACCTTCCTTGATTTATTCTTTTGCCAAACTGGGATGAACAATTGTTGTAGTTCATCCATGCAATCTTTAAATGCTTGCCATTGCATATCCACCGTCAATCCTTTAAGTGTCATTTGCCAGTCTATCTTAGCTAATTCACGTCTCATACCTTCAAAGTTACCCCTCTTTAAGTTCAGAACCTTTGTTTCTGAATTAACTATGTCACTCTCCACCTTAATGAAGAGGACAATATGACGGTGAGGATAATACGAGTGAGGTTGATGTTCTGGAGCATGTTGATATTAAGGGAGAGGAGGTATTGGAGTTGTTAAAATATATTAGGACGGGTAAGTCCTCGGGGCCTGATGGAATATTCCCCAGGCTGCTCCACGAGGCGAGGGAAGAGATTGCTGAGCCTCTGGCTAGGATCTTTATCTCCTCATTGTCCACGGGAATGGTACCAGAGGATTGGAGGGAGGCGAATGTTGTCCCCTTGTTCAAAAAAGTTAGTAGCGATAGTCTGGGTAATTATAGATCAGTAAGCCTTATGTCTGTGGTGGGAAAGCTGTTGGAAAAGATTCTTAGAAATAGGATCTATGGGCATTTAGAGAAACATGGTCTGAAAAGGGCCAGTCAGCATGGCTTTGTGAAGACCAGATTGTGTCTAGCAAGCCTGAAAGAGTTCTTTGAGGAGGTGACTAGGCGTATAGATGAGGGTAGTGCAGTGGATGTGATCTACATGGATTTTAGTAAGGCATTTGACAAGGTTCCACACAGTAGGCTTATTCAGAAAGTCAGAAGGCATGGGATCCAGGGAGGTTTGGCCAGGTGGATTCAGAATTGGCTTGCCTGCAGAAAGCAAAGGATCGTGGTGGAGGGAGTACATTCTGATCGGAGGGTTGTGACTAGTGGTGTCCCACAAGGATCGGTTCTGGGACCTCTACATATCGTGATTTTTATTAACGACCTGGATGTGGGGTAGAAGGGTGGATTAGCAAGTTTTCAGACGACGCAAAGGTTGGTGGTGTTGTGGATAGTGTAGAGGATTGTCGAAGATTGCAGAGAGACATTGATAGATGCAGAAGTGGGCTGAGAAGTGGAAGATGGAGTTCAATCCGGAGAAATGTGAGGTGGTACACTTTGGAAGGACAAACTCCAAGGCAGAGTACAAAATAAATAGTAGGATGCTCGGTAGTGTGGAGGAGCAGAGGGATCTGGGGGTACATGCCCACAGATCCCTGAAAGTAGATAGGGTAGTTAAGAAAGCTAATGGGGTGTTAGCCTTCATAAGTCGAGGAATAGTGTTTAAGAGTCAGGAGGTAATGATGCAGCTCTATAAAACTCTGGTTAGACCGCACTTGGAGTACTGTGTCCAGTTCTGGTCGCCTCACTATTGGAAGGATGTGGAAGCATTGGAAAGGGTACAGAGGAGATTTACCAGGATGCTGCCTAGTTTAGAGAGTATGCATTATGTTCAGAGATTAAGGGAGCTAGGGCTTTACTCTTTGGAGAGAAAGAGGATGAGAGGAGACACGATAGAGGTATACAAGATATTAAGAGGAACAGATAGAGTGGACAGCCAGTGCCTCTTCCCCAGGGCACCACTGCTCAATACAAGTGGACATGGCTTTAAGATAAGGGGTGGAAAATTCAAGGGGGATATTACGAGAAGGTTTTTTACTCAGAGAGTGGTTGGTGCGTGGAATACACTGCCTGAGTCAGTGGTGGAGGCAGATACACTTGTGAAATTTAAGAGACTACTAGACAGGTATATGGAGGAATTTAAGGTGGGGTGTTATATGGGAGGCAGAGTTTAAGGGTCGGCACAATATTGTGGGCTGAAGGGCCTGTACTGTGCTGTACTATTCTATGTTCTATGTTCTAACCTTCTCATTTCTGGAACCAATCTGGTGAACCTCCTCTGCACTGCCTCCAAAGCCAGTATATTCTTCCTCAAGTAAGGAGCCCAGAACCACATGCTGTACTCCAGGTGCGGCCTGAACAGTACCCTATATAGTTGCAGCATAACCTCCCTGTTCTTAAATTCAATCCCACTCAGCCAACATTCCATTTGCCTTCTTGATAGCCTGCTGCACCTGCAAACCAAACTTTTGCGATTCACACACAAGCACTCTCAAGTCCTTCTGTACAGCTCTACGTTGCAATCTTTTACCATTTAAATAATAATCTGAACTTCCATTTTACCTTCCAAAGCGGATGACCTTGCACTTACCAGCATTGTATTCCATCTGCCAGACCCTTGCCCACTCAATTAACCTATCTATATCTCTCCACAGATTCTCTGTATCCTCTGCACAGTTTGCTTTTCCACTCGATTTAGTGTCATCAGCAAATGTAGATACACTACTTGATCCCCTGTTCCATTTTGTTAATGTATACCATGAACAGTTACATGCCCAGCACCAACCCCTGCGAATCACCACTCATTACTGATTGCCAACCAGAGAAACACCCGTGAATCCCAACTTTCTGTTTTCTATTGCTCTATCCATATTAATACATCACCCCCAACTCTATGCATCCTTATCTTATGGATAAGTCTTTCATGTGGCACCTTATCAAATGCTTTTTGGAAATCCAAGTAAATAATGTCCACTTGTTCCCCTCTATCCACTGCGCTTGTTATATCCTCAAAGAACTCCAGTAAGTTTGTCAAATAGACCTGCCTTTGCTGAATCCATGTTGCATCTGCCTGATGGATCCATTTCCTTCCAGATGCCTCACACGAGCTTTTAGTTTGATACCTTTCTTTATTTCCTTAGTTATCCATGGCTGGCTCTCCCTACCCTTACTGTCCTTGCTTTTAACTGGAATATACTTTTGTTGAGCATGAAGAAAAATCTCAATGAAAGTCTTCCACTGTTTCTCAAGTGTCCCACCAGAAAGCCTGTGTTCCCAGTCTACTCTATACAACTCCTCCCTCATCCCCTTGTAGTCTCCCTTGTTTAGACATAATACACTAAACAAGTTTTAAGATCGAACTATTGCACCCTCCATTTGTATGAGAAACTCAATCATACTGTGATCAGACTTCAGCGCATCTGATCTAGCCTGACCAAGATGCCCTTCCAAGCAAGTCCCATTTGCCTGCATGTGGTCCATATCCCTCGAAACCTTTCCAATCCGCAATCCAATTCAGCTGTCTTTTAAAAGTTGCTATTGTGCCTGCCTCAACCACTTCCTTGAGCAGCCTGTTCTATATCTGAACCATGCACTGTCTAAAGAAAAGTTGCCCCTCAGGTTTCAATTAAATTTTTCCCATCTCACCTGTCATCTCTGGCTCTTAATTTCCCAACCCTGGGGGAGAAAAAGACCAAGTGTTTTCACTCTATCCATGCCCCATGATTTTAACGACCTCAGGGAGATAAGACCATCACTTTTAAAAAGCTACCCAGCTAAGCCCATTCTCCTCATTCTCCACACACGTGTCTGGTGTGCAGAATCCAGTGCATAGGATCGCAAGAGGATGCAGAGGGATATACTCAGCCAGTTCCATCATGGGTACAACTCTCCCCACTATAAAGGGCATCTACAAGTGCCTCAGGAAGGCAGTTTACATCGTTAACAATCCTCACCATTGAACACATGTCCTCTTCTTGTTACTGCCACCAGGAAGAAAGTGCAGGAGCCTGAAGATCCACTATTGAATGATTCAATAACAGCTTCAGATACTTCTGAATGGTCCCTGAACCCATGAACACCACTACCTTGCAATTCCATTTTTTTATCGCACTATTTATTTACTTTGTAGTTTATAGTGATTTTATCTCTTTGCACCGCGTTCCGGCTGCAAAAACAACAACTTTCACATCTTGTAAGTCAGTGACAATGGGTCTGATCTGGCACATCTCTCCTTTGTCAAAGGCGGTTCTCAGGAAAGGACGGGGCTTGACCAACCTTTAAATAATGGAGTCTCACAAGGCAGGGAATGGGGTAAGGAGGCAAAAACCCAAATCAAGAGGCTGGGTAGCACAGTAGTGTAGTGGTCAGCACACTCCTTTACTGTGCCAGCAACCAATGTACCCTCTAAGGTGTGTTCGTGCACACATCATTTGCTACTATCACACAACGGAACTTAAATTGTACACAAAAAGTTGTCACCCTCTACCTCGTTGGCATGCTAAGAATATTTCACGATCGTACACAATCACATTCCCTTTTCCAATTTCTAATGCGGACAGTGTTGACAACGTGGAGTTTGCAATGATTTGTCTGCAGATTTTAAAACTGGCTTATTTATACATGTTGTAGTCGCTGGTCAAAAAAAATTGCACAGCACAAGATTTTTATGCACACATTGGTCATTACAAATTAGAGGGTACGATGCCCACAACCCAGGATCAATTCCCGCCGCTGCCTTGTAAGAAATTTGTACGTTCTTCCCGTGAGTACGTGGGTTTCCTCCTGTGCTCCGGTTTCCACCCACATTCCAAAGACCTGCGGGTTAGTGAACTGTTTGGTCATAGTAAATTGCCCGTGGTTAGGCTAGGGTTAAATCGCGGGATTGCTAGACGGAGCGGTTCTTGCTCCGCGCCGTATCTCAAAAAAAATTAAAAACTGGTCACTAATAAACACACATTTAAAGATTAGACAAATATCCCTCAGGGCGATTACAGATTAGAAGGGATCCATCTAAGCCTCTTATCATCTTGTACACCTCTGTCAAGTCACCGCAATAATAACTTTGGGTTAAAGTCATTGTGTAAGAAATTTGCTACAGCAAGATCGCACACACACAAAAAAAAAGGCATGGAAGTCTATTTGGGTGCTTATTGATTGGAAGATTAAGCAGTGCTCTCACAATAAAATCACAACCCTTTATGTACCTGCGAGCACACAGAGGTTAAGTTTGACCGTACATTTGAAAGACCTCACTGGAAAGGGGGCCTTCGCAAAACAGCACTTGAATCACCTCTGGACGTGGAGATAACCCCTCTCGCGCTGAAGTACAAACACAAAAGCGCTGCTGCGTTTTCTTAAAAGTCAAGGACAAGAAGAAACCTTACCTGGTCAGGTCTCGGCAGATGCCGTTTTCTTAGGAATGGGCTAACGACACGAAGAGGACCAAAAGGATTTAGCGTCTGAGGAACACGGGTCTATTCGCATGCAGATACTTTTACAACGCAGCATTTCGGAGAGAGAGAAGGGCAAAAGACGACAGCTACGAAAGTGAAAGTACAGACAAAACACAGATTCGATGCGACCTGATCAGTTGTACATGTTAGTTTAGTGGAAATAATCGCGCCCGAGGCGAACCAAGACTCCCTCTGCAAGAAAGCCCTGACAACGATTAAGTGAAATTTCTCCACTGTACGAAAGCCCGCACCGGGAGACTGCGTTAGCGCCAAATGTCACTTGCCTTGAGTTTGCAGGGAGCCGCTTGCTTCTTCATAGGGAGCAGATGTCGGGAGTAACTCCGGGGATTCGACAACGTGCCTTCTCAGGGAAAGTTCACATCACAAATGTCAGCGCACATGGCTGAGCGGCTGCGGGCAATACCTGGACTGAGCGAACAACGCACACTTCTCTTTTGGCACCGACTTTATTTCGCAACCCTCCCCTGGGCCATGTGATTTCCCGGCAGCCAGACTGCAGCTGTTGCACAGCGACCCGAGCGGCTCTGGGGAGACCGGCACTCGCTCTCCGTCCGATCACCGGATGATAGGCAGTCAGCAGAGTGAGCCAGGACAGTGTACATTGCTGACCCGGCACAGTGTCCATTAGCGGCCCAGTATAGAGTCTATTACTAGTCCAGTACAGTACACTATCCTTATATCACCCAATACTGTACCATATTTTCTCCCGCCTCAGTTCAGTGTTCACGATTTACCAAGTAGAGTGGCCAATACTGACTAGAGCAGCATCGTTTACTGACCAGCTTCTGTGTCACTAACCATTACTAACCTAGTACTGTGTCTATTTTTAAACAGGCATAGTGCCCCTTACTGACCAAATAGTGTCTATTGTTCACCTATTAATATTGACCTGATACGTGAAAAGCACCAGGGCCTGATGGTCTGCACCCCAGGGTACTGAAGGAGGTGGCTTTAAAAATCATGGACGCATTGGAAATCATTTTCCAATGTCCTATAGATTCAGGATCAGTTCCTGAGGACTGGAGGGTAGCTAATGTTGTCCCACTTTTTAAGAAAGGAGGGAGAGAGAAAACAGGGACCAGTTAGCCTGACATCAGTGGTGGGGAAGATGCTGGAGTCAATTATAAAAGATGAAATAGCGACACATTTGGATAGCAGTAACAGGATCGGTCCAAGTCAGCATGGATTTACAAAGGGGAAATCATGCTTGAATAATCTTCTGGAATTTTTTGAGGATGTAGCTATGAAAATGGACAAGGGAGAGCCAGTGGATGTAGTGTGCCTGGACTTTCAGAAAGCCTTTGGTAAGGTCCCATATAGGAGATTAGTGGGCAAAATTAGAGCACATGGTATTGGGGGTAGGGTACTGACATGGATAGAAAATTGGTTGGCAGATAGGAAACAAAGAGTGGGGATTAACGGATTCCTTTCAGAATGGCAGGCAGTGACTAGTGGGGTACCGCAAGGCTTGGTGCTGGGACCGCAGCTATTTACAATATACATTAATGATTTAGATGAAGGGATTAAAAGTAACATTAGCAAATTTGCAGATGACACAAAGCTGGGTGGCAGTGTGAAATGTGAGGAGGATGTTATGAGAATGCAGGGTGACTTGGACAGGTTGGGTGAGTGGGCAGATGCAGTGTTTAATATGGATAAATGTGAGGTTATCCACTTTGGTGGCAAGAACAAGAAGGCTGATTACTACCTGAATGGTGTCAAGTTAGGAAAAGAGAAAGTACAATGAGATCTGGGTGTCCTTGTTCATCAGTCACTGAAAGTAAGCATGCAGGTACAGCAGGCAGTGAAGAAAGCTAATAGCATATTGGCCTTCATAACAAGGGGAGTTCAGTATAAGAGCAAAGAGGTCCTTCTGCAGCTGTACAGGGCCTTGGTGAGATCACACCTGGAGTACTGTGTACAGTTTTGGTCTCCAAATTTGAGGAAGGATATTCTTGCTATTGAGGGAGTGCAGTGTAGGTTCAGAAGGTTAATTCCCGGGATGGCAAGACTGTCATATGTTGAAAGATTGGAGTGACTGGGCTTGTATACACTGGAATTTAGAAGGATGAGAGGGGATCTGATTGAAACATATAAGATTATTAAGGGATTGGATATGCTAGAGGCAGGAAACATGTTCCCGATGTTGGGTGAGTTCAGAACCAGAGGCCACAATTTGAGAATAAGCGGTAGCCCATTTAGAACGGAGTTGAGGAAAAACCTTTTCACCCAGAGAGTTGTGGATCTGTGGAATGCTCTGCCTCAGAAGGCAGTGGAGGCCAATTCTCTGGATGTTTTCAAGAAAGAGTTAGATAGAGCTCTTAATGATAGCGGAGTCAAGGGATATGGGGAGAAGGCAGGAAAGGGGTACTGATTGTGGGTACTGTGATCAGCCATGATCACAGTGAATGGCAGTGCTGGCTTGAAGGGCTGAATGGCCTACTCCTGCACCTATTGTCTATTGTCTATTGCCATTTGATGTAGAGAGCAATTCCAGCCCCTGCAGCTATCTGAACGACTTTCTACACACCATGACCACATTTAATGTCCTGTTGTACAGTATTTATTGTAGTTGAAGAACCCTTTGGAAATGTTGGATATTTAACTTCTAGTTCATTGTCTTTGCCTTTTGTGTACATTAAAAAAAAATGAAATGCATTGTTTGTGTCAAATCAAATCAGTGAGGATTGTACAAGTGTCTTCATGCTTCCAGCACCAACACAGCATGACCACAATTGAATTTTGATAAAACTGTATGTTGTTGTTAATTATAGCATGCTCATAAATTGTGATATTATCTGAGTGAGAAGCCGACAAGTTGGAACACTGCCATACACCTGCATGGCTGATCATGGGAAAGCTGATGAACTCCTTCAGTTTTGAAGTTTGTTCCCTGGCTGTGTCTCAATCGTCAACTGGTCAAAAAATGTTAAGCTAAACTATGTCCATAACTTCATATGATTGCAAGTACACGCACTAATGTTCCTTCTATTAATAGGCAACCATTGTAAATTTATATGCTGAATGATATTGATTGTATGTTTACAAAACTTGGCTGCACTTGATGGACTGAGTACTACCGAGCACAAACTATTAAAAAAAAACTTTATTTTTTAAAATTTAGAGATACTGCACAGTAACAAGCCCTTCTGGAGAACATACAAACTCCTTACAGGCAGCAATGGGAATTAAACTCGAGCCACTGTCACTCTAATAGTGTTGTACTAACTGCTCTATCACCATGCCACCCAAGGATCACATTGGCAACTGGTATAAGAACTTCAGGGATGAAAGCAGGGAAAGAGCATTTGGCCTATCCCATTATCCACAACTTCGTATGGCAACTGCTCTGTGCAAGATTGCAATAAGTTGCAGAGTTGTGTATGCAGCCCAGTCTATTACTAAAAATAGGCTCTCCCCCACTGACTTTGTCAATGCTTCCCACCGCCTTGGAAAAAGCAGCCAACATAATCAAGGACTACTCTGACCCAGTTCATTCTCTCTTCTTCATCCCTCCCTCCCCAAATTGGGGAGAACATACAAAAGTCTAAGAACACGTATCACCAAGTTGGACTCTTGACCTCACAATCTATCTCGTTAGAATCTTGCACTTTATAATTTCCTTTCTCTGGACTTTTAGCATTTTATTCTGCATTGTTATTGTTTTAGCCTTGTTCTACCTCAATGCAATCTGATCTGCAGGAACAGTTTGTGGAGTGGATGTCTAAAACCAGAGAACACAGCCTCAGAATAGAGGGACATCCTTTTAGAATTTCTTTAGCCAAAGAGTGGTGAATCTGTGGAATTTGTTGCTACAGGCAGCTGTGGAGGCCAAGTCATTGTTTAGGTTGATACGTGTTCTTAGACTTTTGTATGTTCTCCCCAATTTGGGGAGGGAGGGATGAAGAAGAGAGAATGAACTGGGTCAGAGTAGTCCTTGATTAGTCAGGTCATGAGGGGTTATATGGGGAGAAGGCAGGAGACTGAGGCTGCAAGGGAAAATAGATCAGACATAATGAAATGGTCCAGCAGACTCAATGGGCCAAGTGGCCTAATTCTGCCCCTATATCTTATTTAAGACAAGCTTTTTACTGTATCTTGTTACATGTGACAAAAATAAACATACAACCAGTAACAGCCATCAGTCTCAAGGACAGCTTCTATGCCACTGTTATAAGACTCCTGAAAGGACCTCTTATTCGATAAAGATGAATTCTTGATCTCTCAGTCTACCTTGTCATGGACCTTGCACTATATCTGTCTATTGCACTGCACTTTCCCTGTAACTGTAACATTATATTCTGCATTCTGTATTCTTTCTCTTTAGTACTACAGTACTGGGCAAATGTCTAATGCACAGATACATAGCTAGGGTGCCTACTCTTTGGCACAGAACTGCAGCAATTTAATGTATTGCACTTTACCACCGCCACAAAGAAAAACAAATTTATGACATATGTGAGTAATGACAAACCTGATTCTGTTATAGGTCTCTGTTGTGGACTGAGATGGGGAGGGTGGGGTGCGCAGAAAGTGGGGAAAGAGGAGGGAACAGGAAGTGCCGGTAATGATCAATAAACCAACTGTTTAGAATCAGATGGCCTTGTCTGGTGTCTCAGAGCTGGTTGTGTTTGCACCCATGCTACCACCCCCACTGCCCCCACCTCTGGCCCTTCTTCTCTACCACTTGCCCCACACCCCTCCTGCAGCGCTCCACCCTGGCCATTCCCAGCATCCTTAGCTCCCACCAGATTTACAATTCGCTTTCCGCTCCACGTTGACAAATACGGTACTATATAAGGGTCATAGGCACCCTAGCTATATATATGTGCCTAAGACTCTCGCACAGTAGTGTACCTCAATATGTTTGGAATGATCTGTACGGATAACCTAAAAACAAAAGCTTTCCACTGTATCTCAGTACCTGTGACCTTAATAAACTGATTACCAGTTCACTGTTCCATCACTTACATGCTGACTTCGGTTCTTTGTGCGAATGGGACCCGCTCCCGGGGTTTCATAACTGGCCGTCATTCGGCACGCCAAGGGCTCGGCCTAAGAGTCTGGCTTGGATTTGGAAGCCTAAGATCTCGGGGCTCTGGAGATGGGCGGATCGAGGGTCGGTGTCATGGCAGGAGACCCGTGTGTCATCAGGGCAGTCAAAACATCTACGGCTGTATGTCGGGAAACCCGAGATCTTTAAGATCTTCAGGCGCAGAGCTTGAAAAAAGCGACATAACGGACTTTTAACATCGTAAACCAGCAAGTTCTTTGTTATGGCTCCCTGCTCGCTGGGAAAATGGTGACACCTGCTTCTCCTTTATTAGGGAGAGAGAAAGCCTGTGGTATGTCGTATACTGGGTGAAATGCAAAGTCTTTGGGTTAACTGCAAGTCTGTGTCTTTGCTATTGCTTTGCTCACGCTTGAGTGCTTGGTGGTGGGGTGCTGATGCTTTTTTTGCTGGTGGGGGGAGGGATTGTTGCTTGCTGCCGCTTACGCATGGGAGGTAGGGGAGCTGGGGGGGTACTTTGGGTTTCTAATATTGAACTGTCATTTATTCTTTGGGGCAGTCCTCTGTTTACGTGGATGGTTGCAAAGAAAAAGTATCTCAGGATACATATTGTATATATTTCTCTGATATTAAATTGGACCTTTGAACCTTTGAACGTAGTAAGGTTATAGTTTGTAGCTCAGAACCATGTTTTGCTCTGCCCCCATATTCCTTGATGCCTTTAATATATAGATTCAGATTTATTTATCACAGATACACTGAAACACACAGTGAGACGTGTTTATTTGCATTAATAACCAAAACACCCAAAGATGTGCTGGGGGCAGCCCACAAATGCCGCCACACATTCCGGCGTCAACGCAGCGTGCCCACAATGTTCAGCAGAATGTACAAACAACAACCACTACAGCAACAAAACAATTTCCTTTCCCACCCTCCCACCCCTGTGCAATCATACACACACACACACACACACACACACACACGCCTCGGGCCACAGGGCAAGCTGCATCCGGGGCTCCAGATCTTGACCCCAGAATATAATATCTAGTACAATTGAAGTCCAAGATGTCCAGGAGATATTTTCCTTTTTCTTACATCATGACCTTTCCATGACCGTTATGACTGGGGTTCTCGACTGTATCTTAGCTCTTCCTCACATTCCTGCTTCATCTACTGGACACAGCGGTGATAAAAGCTCACCCACTCAGTCTGTCTGTCTCTGTGTAAACAGTGCACATAAACTTCACTAGATGTTACTGGGGCTGGACAACTTAAGTCATAAAGTGGTATTGGAGAGACTAGGGCTTTTTCCCCTCTGGAACACCGAGGGCTGAGGGGGTGACCTTACAGTGGTACAGTATATAAGATCAGGAAGGATGTAGAAAGGGTGTTGATAAAGTCTTTTCTGTAGGGAGGGGATATCTAAAACTTGAGGACATGACTTCAGCATGTAAGGGAATAACTTAAAATTAACTTGAGGGCAAACATTTTCACAAAAGGAGAGTGGGCATTTGGAATGAGTTGCCAGAGGTCGTGCTAGAAACAAGATTATCGACAATGTTTAAATGATAAACTCAAGAAATTCTGCAGATGCTGGAAATTCAAAGTAACACACACAAAATACTGGAGGAAATCAGCAGGTCAGGCAGCAGCTATGGAAATCAATAAACAGTTGACTATTCATGCCAAAACCCTTCAGAGACTCATTACAACAGGAATTCTGCAGATGCTGGAAATTCAAGCAACACACATAAAAGTTGCTGGTGAACGCAGCAGGCCAGGCAGCATCTCTAGGAAGAGGTGCAGTCGACGTTTCAGGCCGAGACCCTTCGTCAGGACTAACTGAAAGAAGAGCTAGTAGATTTAAAAGTGAGAGGGGGAGGGGGAGATCCAAAATGATAGGAGAGGACAGGAGGGGGAGGGATGGAGCCAAGAGCTGGACAGGTGATAGGCAAAAGGGATACGAGAGGATCATGGGACAGGAGGTCCGGGAAGAAAGACAAGGGGGGGGGTGGGGAACCCAGAGCATGGGCAAGGGTTATATTCAGAGGGACAGAGGGAGAAAAAGGAGAGTGAGAGAAAGAATGTGTGTATAAAAATAAGTAACAGATGGGGTACGAGGGGGAGGTGGGGCATTAGCGGAATTTAGAGAAGTTGATGTTCATGCCATCAGGTTGGAGGCTACCCAGACGGAATATAAGGTGTTGTTCCTCCAAAATGATAGGAGAAGACAGGAGGGGTCGGCTGGGGTGATATACTGCATCCGGTGCTCCCGATGTGTCATTCGTCCCCCCCATCCCTCCCCACTGATCTCCCTCCTGGCACTTATCCGTGTAAGCGGAACAAGTGCTACACATGCCCTTACACTTCCTCCCTTACCACCATTCAGGGCCCCAAACAGTCCTTCCAGGTGAGGCAACACTTCACCTGTGAGTCGGCTGGGGTGATATACTGCGTCCGGTGCTCCCGATGTGGCCTTTTATATATTGGCGAGACCCGACGCAGACTGGGAGACCGCTTTGCTGAACATCTACGCTCTGTCCGCCAGAGAAAGCAGGATCTCCCAGTGGCCACACATTTTAATTCCACATCCCATTCCCATTCTGACATGTCTATCCACGGCCTCCTCTACTGTAAAGATGAAGCCAAACTCAGGTTGGAGGAACAACACCTTATATTCCGTCTGGGTAGCCTCCAACCTGATGGCATGAACATCGACTTCTCTAACTTCCACTAATGCCCCACCTCCCCCTCGTACCCCATCTGTTATTTATTTATATATACACATTCTTTCTCTCACTCTCCTTTTTCTCTCTCTGTCCCTCTGAATATACCCCTTGCCCATCCTCTGGGTCCCCCCCCATTGTCTTTCTTCCCAGACCTCCTGTCCCATGATCCTCTCATATCCCTTTTGCCAATCACCTGTCCAGCTCTTGGCTCCATCCCTCCCCCTCCTGTCTTCTGCTATCATTTTGGATCTCCCCCTCCCCCTCCAACTTTCAAATCCCTTACTCACTCTTCCTTCAGTTAGTCCTGACGAAGGGTCTTGGCCTGAAATGTCGACTGCGCCTCTTCCTAGAGATGCTGCCTGGCCTGCTGTGTTCACCAGCAACTTTTATGTGAAAGACTCATTACCAGCATTTTCTGTTTCTGTGTCTATTTTTCTCTGTCTTAAATGCATTCAGTGCCTAAGCCTCCACAGCCTTGCAGGGTACAGAATCTCAAACCTTCACCGCTCACTGTGTGAGGGGATTTTCTTATCTCCATTCTGAATGGCTGGCCTCTTAAGTGGAAAAATAGAATCCTGTTTCAAAGCACTCTGGGCTGCGAATATATTCAAGCAAGTACACTTCAAGGCTGTCTATGCAAATATTATTTAATTAATGATAATGATCATGAACAACAATATCATTCCAGAGTTTTACCTTGCCAAGCCAAGGATTAACTTTGTATGTATCTCTGAGATGACTCCTCATTCTTCTATATCATTGTGAATGCAGGCACAGTCTGCTTCATCAGATCCACAGTGGAATTACTCAGGTGAACCCACAGTATGTTCCGCTTCTTCTTTCAGAAATATTTCCACCCGAACAATGTAAAATTACAAAGCTAATGTGCTTGGCAAAACAGTCCATTTCTAAGTGTCAGTAAGGATAAGATCTCAGCTCTGCACAATGTTAAAATAAAAGTCTGGTACTTGAACCTCCCTGGTTGGGGAGGACCCAGTTACAAAAAAACACTTCCACGTTGACATAAGGGGTACCGCAGATGCTGGAGATCTGGAGCAATGCACACAGTGCTGGAGGAGCTCAGCAGGTCAGCAGCGTCTATGGACGGGAATAAACTGTCGACGTTTTGTGCTGAGACCCTTCCTCAAGACTCCAGCATCTGCAGTATCTCTTTTGTCTATGATTTACTTTTTCACTACGCAGTTTCTTCAAGGTATGCTTACTCTAAAAAGTTTAAATCTTCTCTTTGATGGGGGTTCTACAAGACCTTCTCTCACTGCTCCTCCTCTGTGATCTCTGCTGCTGTCTGACTTTTCAACCAAGTGCTCACCCAGACTTGTTATCATAGCCACGGATCCTTCCTGAACTTGTCTTTGCCGTTAGTCCTGATAAAGGGAATCAGCCAGAAACGTTGACTGATTATTACCATCCATAGATGCTGCCTTACCTGCTGAGATCCTCCAGCACATTGTGTGTAACACTTTGTCACTAAAATGTTCCTTTTCTTTCCCATTAGAATGCTGAACTCTTCTCCCCATTCCACCAACAACAATGGAGCAGAAATCAAAGATGATGGAAATAATTGATTGGTTTCTCTCCGGATTTTTAATGCCGTCCTTGTAGAGTTTGTGCATTCTTCCCTGACTATAAAACCAAAAACTTAGGAGCAGAATTAGGCCTTTTGGCCCATTGAGTGTATTCCACTATTCCATCACGTTTGATTTATTATCCCTCTCAACCCGATACTCCTGTCTTCTCTCTGCAATGTATGACACCATTACTAATCAAGAACCTATCGACCTTCTCTTTAAATATACCCAATGACTTGGCCTCGACAGCTGTAATTGGCAATGAATTCCACAGATTCTCCACCCTCTGGCTAAAGAAATTCCTCCTCATCTCAGCGATGGAAAATGGCGGTCTATGTATAAGGGAAGGGTAGGTTCAAATGTTGGCACAACACAACATCATGGGCCGAAAGTGCTGTGCTGTAGCTTTTGATCTTTTATGTTCTTACTTTTTATTTTTTTAAATTTTATTTTTATTCAGAATCACAGCATGGAATAGTCCCTTCCAGTCCTTCAAGCCACACTGCCTGCAATGCCTGATTTAACCCTAAACTAATCATGAGACAATTTACAATGACCAATCATCCTAGATACAGAGGACATTGGGATTGAACTCCAATGTATCGAGCTGTAATGGTGTTGAGCTAACTGCTACACTACCATGGTGCCTATGGTCTATCTCTGTTCTAAAGGGATGTCCTTGGATTCTGTGCCTCTGGTCCTCAAGTCACCCAGTATTGGAAACATTCTCTCCACATCCACTCTATCTCGACCTTTCAATATTCAGTAGGTTTCAATGAGATCCTCCCTTATCCTTCACAACTCCACTGAGTACAGGCCCAGGGCCATCAAGTGGTCTCTTATAGTATGTTACTCCCTGTGACTGTGTGGCTTACCTGCAGGTGCTGTTTCCTCTGATGTGCCAAAAGTGAGCAGAAGATTAATTAATAATGTGCAAAAGTGGTAAAATAGTGGGGCATAGGGTGAGAGTTGATGGGAAAGAGTGGAAAATATGGGTTGGGGAAGATTGGTTTTGATAAATAGGTGACTGATGGTAAGTAAAGATTCAGAGGATTGAAGGGCCTCTTTCTGTACCATATGTCTCCATGACTCCATTAATGTCTGTAGACTGTGCAGTCTGAACTTGTCAAGGTGATGCTCTATCCACCAGACTTCACTATAAACAGCAGGATCACTTCATCTAGGATAACTACTGCCCTGCCTATTCTCTCTGTAGCTTAAACCTCACTTGTTTGTTCTCTTTCCCAGTTTTCATGAAGGGTTTTTTGACATTCTGCATGTTGGAAGAGGCCGGAAGAGAGAATATCCAGGACGGCCAAGGTGTTTGATTCTGTTGGTTGCTTTATTGAGGGAGTGAGAAGTATCGACAGAACCACAGAGAGTAAGTTGGTTTCTGTGAAGTGCTGAGCTGTGCCCACATCTCTCAATAGTTTCCTGTGGTCACATGCAATGCAGTTGCCTCACCATGCTTTTATGTATCTGGGTAGTATGATTTCTCTAGTGCATCAATAAAATCTGGGAAGGGTTGACGGGGACATGTAAAATTTCCTTAGCCTCCTGAAGAAGTAGAGACACTGGTGGGATTTCTTTGCCATGATGTCTACATGGTTGGACCAGGATGGGCTACAGGTGAAGTTAGCTCTTTGGTCTTTAATGCTGTCAACCCTGACATCACGAACACCATTGATGTACCAGCCTCCCATTCCCCTAGAAGTGAATGACCAGCTCTTTTGTTTTGCTGACGTTGAGGGAAAAGTTGTTGCCATGGTGCCGTGGCACTCAGCTGTCCATCTCCTTCCTGTGGTTATTTCCTCATTGTTATCTGAGATGCCACCCACTACAGTGGTACCAACTCCAATCTTATAGATCAGGAGCTCACAATCTAGGGTCTGTTGACCCCTTGCTTAATGGTATGAATCCATGGCATAAATAAGATTGGGAATGCAATATAGATGGAGTATGGAAGTTGTCCTGTCCAAGACAGGAAGAAGCTGCAGAAGATCGTGAACATGGTGCAGCTCATCACACAAACCAATCTTCCGTCCTTGGACTCACCGCATGCTGTCAGAGCAGTGCTGCCAGGATAATCAAGGACACGACCCACCCAGCCAACACACTTTTTGTCCCTCTTCCCTCTGGGAGAAGGCTCAGGAGCTTGAAGACTCGTACAGCCAGATTTGGGAACAGCTTTTTTCCAACTGTGATAAGACTGCTGAACGGATCCTGACCCAGATCTGGGCCGTACGCTCCAAATATCCGGACCTGCATCTCGGTTTTTTTGCACTACTTTACTTCCCATTTTTTTATTTTCTATTTATGATTTATAATTTAAGTTTTTAATATTTACTATCGATTTGTAATCTAGGGAGCGGGAAGCGCAGAATCAAATATCGCTATGATGATCGTACATTTTAGTATCAATTATTTGGCGACAATAAAGTGTGAAGTATAAAGTATAAAGTAAGAGCAGAGTGTTTACTGTTCCATACACTATCTACAGTCTCTAATTTGGACTTCTAATATTTTGTTTGGCTAGTTGATGAAGGTACTTTTTAAACGGAACTATTTGTTTTTGCAACAAATCACCTACATTTCACTCAGGCCAGTCTTCATGTAAAGCTGCCAATACACGTACTGACAGCTTGGCGAACACAAAACTTCTAATGTCACGGATGGCAGGAAGCTAGGCATAGTCATTTAGAATCCATGAAAAATTAACTTATTCTCCTGGACCACTAGTTCTTCAACACAAAGCCAAACAAATTTAATTAAAGATATCTTTCCACACCAGCACCATGGGAGCTGTTACCTTGATAGTGATAACAAAAGTGAGAAGGTTAGCACAGATCAAAGGAGTCTGGAAATTTATATATCTCTATCTCTCTCTCTATCCATATATAATTTTTTTTCAAGACAAATTACTACAGTACTGTGCAAATGTCTGAGGTGCTACTTTTGCACAGCAATGTAGTAATTTTCATGAAGAAAAGTTCACGACATATGTGAGTGATGATAAACCTGATTCTGAGATGGGTCTCTATTGTGGACTGAGATTGGGAAGAGGGGCAGAGAGAGGGGAATCATGCTTGTGAATAGGGAAAAGGAGAGGAGAGGGAGCAGGAAGCAACAGAGAGTCATTTTCTAATGGTCATTAAACCAATTGTGTGGAATCAAATGACCTTACCTGCTGTCTCAGGGCTGGGGGTGTCAGCACCCATGCCACGTCCTGCCCCTGGCACTCCTTCTCTGCCATCTCTTGCGGCACTTCACCCTGGCAATTCCCAACGTCCTTTGCTCCCCCCAGATTTGCGAGCTCGCTCTCCCCTCCACTCTGACAAATACAGTATTGTGCAAAAAGTCTTAGGCAGCCTAGCTCTCTATATATATCTCTCTAAGACTTTTGTACAGTACTATATATATATATATATACACATACACACACACACACACACACAGATCGGTATAGACATGTATAAGCAAACCCATATACCCTATGGTAGGTGAGTCTCAAACTGGACGCTATACTTTGGAATAAATTGAGAGCAGAAAAACTTAAAAGAGATTTTTAAATCAGCACTTTAATTTACTTCCTTAGCACCATCACACATAACTAACTGCTTTGTTAAACTAAGGTACATTTGCACAAGCTGAATTGGGATTTTATATAGATAAATGTAGACACAAGATCACACCCCATTTCTGGTAAATTTTTGCCTTCAGCATAACTATAGTCTGGAAAACCAGTGTATTTTAAAGGTTTTTGACTGACCCAAGGAGAATTCCAATTTTCTTTTAAATAACTTTTCCTTCTTTTCTTGCTTTAATATGTAACTGGTTTCTGGATGGTGTGAAGCCTTTATCCTGGTCAGAGAGTCAACGTGATTCTGCTTAATGAGACATCTGGTCTGACAAGGTCTTCGGATACATCCTTTCCGTGTCAGTTACAACCACACACAGAGCCTGCATTCGTGGCTGCTAGTATTGTAACATAAAATATTGTAGCCACATTTTCACGACCAACACTGCAGTTTGAATCTGAAACAGGTATGATTCAACTTCAAACAACAGGAATTCTGCAGATGCTGGAAATTCAAGCAACACACATAAAAGTTGCTGGTGAACGCAGCAGGCCAGGCAGCATCTCTAGGAAGAGGTACAGTCGACGTTTCAGGCCGAGACCCTTCGTCAGGACTAACTGAAAGAAGAGCTTGTAGATTTAAAAGTGAGAGAGGGAGGGGGAGATCCAAAATGATAGGAGAGGACAGGAGGGAGAGGGATGGAGCCAAGAGCTGGACAGGCGATAGGCAAAAGGGATATGAGAGGATCATGGGACAGGAGGTCTGGGAAGAAAGACGAGGGGTGGGGGACCCAGAGGATGGGCAAGGGGTATATTCAGAGGGACAGAGGGAGAAAAAGGAGAGTGAGAGAAAGAATGTGTGTATAAAAATAAGTAACAGATGGGGTACGAGGGGGAGGTGGGGCATTCGTGCCTATTCTGGTATCTGTCCCCCACTTTTCCTTCGCTACATCGACGACTGCATTGGCGCTGCTTCCTGCACGCATGCAGAGCTCGTTGACTTAATTAACTTTGCCTCCAACTTTCACCCTGCCCTCAAGTTTACCGGTCCATTTCCAACACCTCCCTCCCCTTTCTATATCTTTCTGTCTCTGTCTCTGGAAACAGCTTATCCACTGATGTCTACTATAAGCCTACTGACTCTCACAGCTATCTGGACTATTCCTCTTCTCACCCTGTCTCTTGCAAAAACGCCATTCCCTTCTCGCAATTCCTCCGTCTCCGCCGCATCTGCTCTCAGGATGAGGCTTTTCATTCTAGGACGAGGGAGATGTCTTCCTTTTTTAAAGAAAGAGGCTTCCCTTCCTCCACTATTAACTCTGCTCTTAAACGCATCTCCCCCATTTCACGTACATCTGCTCTCACTCCATCCTCCCACCACCCCACTAGGAATAGGGTTCCCCTGGTCCTCACCTACCACCCCACCAGCCTCCGGGTCCAACGTATTATTCTCCGTAACTTCTGCCACCTCCAACGGGATCCCACCACTAAGCACATCTTTCCCTCCCCCCCACTCTGCATTCCGCAGGGATCGCTCCCTACGCAACTCCCTTGTCCATTCGTCCACCCCATCCCTCCCCACTGATCTCCCTCCTGGCACTTATCCGTGTAAGCGGAACAAGTGCTACACATGCCCTTACACTTCCTCCCTTACCACCATTCAGGGCCCCAAACAGTCCTTCCAGGTGAGGCAACACTTCACCTGTGAGTCGGTTGGGGTGATATACTGCGTCCAGTGCTCCCGATGTGGCCTTTTATATATTGGCAAGACCCAACGCAGACTGGGAGACCACTTTGCTGAACACCTACGCTCTGTCCGCCAGAGAAAGCAGGATCTCCCAGTGGCCACACATTTTAATTCCACATCCCGTTCCCATTCTGACATGTCCATCCACGGCCTCCTCTACTGTAAAGATGAAGCCACACTCAGGTTGGAGGAACAACACCTTATATTCCGTCTGGGTAGCCTCCAACCTGATGGCATGAACATTGACTTCTCTAACTTCCGCTAATGCCCCACTTCCCCCTCGTATCCCATCTGTTACTTATTTTTATACACACATTCTTTCTCTCACTCTCCTTTTTCTCCCTCTGTCCCTCTGACTATACCCCTTGCCCATCCTCTGGGTGCCCCCCCCCGCCCGTCTTTCTTCCCGGACCTCCTGTCCCATGATCCTCTCGTATCCCTTTTGCCTATCACCTGTCCAGCTCTTGGCTCCATCCCTCCCCCTCCTGTCTTCTCCTATCATTTTGCATCTCCCCCTCCCCCTCCAACTTTCAAATCCCTTACTCACTCTTCCTTCAGTTAGTCCTGACGAAGGGTTTTGGCCTGAAATGTCGACTGCACCTCTTCCTACAGATGCTGCTTGGCCTGCTGCGTTCACCAGCAACTTTTACGTGTGTTGCATGATTCAACTTCAGCTGCATCATTCTCCAATTTCTCCAACCTACCCCCACTCTCTGTTGCTTTCTCTTCCTTCCTGAGACCTATTGACTTCCTCCTAACCCACCCCTGACCCCTACCCCCACCCTCATCAGCCTGATTTTCCTCCTCCTCCACCCAGTCTGTTAGAAATTATTCTGGAGTTCTGAAGACAGCAGACTCAGAGATTCAGAGATTCTTTGCCTCCACGATCAAACTTCTGAATGTTCCATGAAACCATGAGCACCACCTCACTCTTCCTTTTGCCTTGCACTGTTTATTTAATTAATAGTAATTTAATGCCTCTGCACTGTACTGTTGCTCTGAAATGACAAATTTCACCGCACACATACGAGACAGTGATAATAATCCTGATTCTGATTCTGATATTAATCATAAAGAAGATACTAGAGCATGCAAAGCCAGGGTATAAAACCTCTTGACAACCTATAAACACAGGAGATTCTGCAGATGCTGGCAATCAAGAGTAACACACAAAATGCTGGAGGAACTTAGCAGGGCACGAAGCTTCTATGGAGAGTAATAAAAAGCCGATATTTCTGGCCAAGGTGCTTCATCAGGGCTGGAAAGGAAGAGGGAAGAAACCAAAATAAAAGGCTGGGGGAGGGGAAGGAGTACAGGCTAGAAAGTGAAAGGTGAAACCAGCGGAGGGGAAAGGTGAGTGTTAAACTGAGAAGCTGGGAGGAGATAGGTAAAAAAGGTAAAGGACTAAAGAGGAAGGAATCTGATGGGAGAGGAGAATGGATCATGGAAGAAAGGGAAGGAAGAGGGGCACCAAAGAGAGGTAATAGTCAGATGAGGAGAAGTAGTAAGAGAACAGCTCATGTTACTCGGTGCTCCTTGAAATCTTCAGGATGAGATCAGGGAAAACATTAAATGGCCATCACCTGTATTAAACCATCATTAAATGTTCAAAGCAGGTCTCTTTTGTTGTTAAGTTCTGGCTAGTTGTATGTTCACAGGCCAGAAGTCAATATCATCACAAAAGAGGCACATTTTGAGTCCTCTGCAATCAGTGGTATGGTTGGAATTCATCAATGCATCTGCTAAGAAGCTTTCAGACCAGCCAGCTGTATACAATTTCCAAAGGGGTTTTGCTAGTTGGGATATGCTAACATTGTAAATACGTAATTCTGCAAAAGTACCTGTCCACAGTCAAAGTGTTAAAGGTAGGTAGGTGATTATAGCCATTGAAATGGAAGTTAATCACTCATTATTCTCCTGATGTTTAGACCATGAGCCCATAAGATATAGGAGCAGAATAAGGCCATTTGGCCCATCAAGTCTGCTCTGCCATTTCATTCTGGCTGATCCATTTCCCTCTTAACCCCAGTCTCCTGTCTTCTCCCTGTAACCCTTCATTCCTCAACTAATCTAGAACCTATCAACCTCTGCCTTAATGACTTGGGCTCCACATCTGCCTGTGACAAGAATTCCACAGATTCCCCACTCTCTCACTAAAGAAATTCTTCCTGATCTTCATTCTAAATGGACATTGCTCTATTCTGAGGCTGTGTCCCCTGGTCTTAGTCTCCCCCACCATAGGAAACATCCTCTCCACATCCACTGTTTTGAAGAGTTTCAACGTTCAATAGGTTTCAATGTTTATACTTTAAAAAGAATATACATTGTGTGAGGAGAGCAGAATTAGATTCTCTAGAAGGTCCATAGTGTGAACAAATATCTCTCAAATCTTCTAACTACAGCTGTACGGCTCAGTTTAGTCAATCATACCAACTCCATCTGGCCATCACCAACAAATTCCTCTCACTGGATCTCCTCCCCCGACTGTTCCCATCTGCCATCCACACCTCCGTCTCTGATGAAGGGTCATGACTTGAAATGTCAACTGTCCTTGTCTCTCCATAGTAGCTACCTGACTTGTTGAGTTTTTGTTGTAGTTTTCTGCTTCAGCTGCATTAGTTATCTTGCCGTCTGCTCGGATTTACCGGGCTAATCTGTACTGTCACTACATTCTAAGCAACCGAGCCATAACTAGCAACTCTTATTAAAATCAGAATCAGAAGTCAGAACCAGAATCAGGTTTAATATCACTGGCATATGTCCTGAAATTTGTTAATTCTGCGGTAGCAGTACAGTGTATGCATGATAATAGAGAGAAGAATATATATATTAAATAGTTGAATTAAACAAGCAGTGCAAAAAATAAGATATAAAAAATAAAGTAGTGAGGTAGTGTTCATGGTTTCACTGTCCACTCAAAATTCGGATGGCAGAGGGGAAGAAACTGCACCTGAAATGTTGAGTGTGTTCCTTCAAGTTCCTGTACCTCCTTCCTGATGGTCGCAATGAGAAGAGGGCATGTCCTGGGTGGTGGAGCTCCTTAATGATGGATGCTGCCTTTCTGAGGCACCATTCCTTGAAGAGGTCCTGGATACCATGGAGGCTACTGCCCATGATGGAGCTGGCTGATTTTGCAGATCTTTGCTGCTTACTCTGATCCTGTGCTATTGCTCTCCCACCACCCCCCGCCCACCCCGCCCGCCATACCAGACAGTGATGCAGTCAGTTAGCATGCTCTCCACAGTACATCTGCAGATAGCTGCGAGTGCTTTCGGTGACATACCAAATCTCCTCAAACTCCTAATGAAATATAGCCGCTGTCGTATCTTACTTATAGCTTCACAAATCCCGTTTTAGCTCCACTACATTCTTATCCATCGACAAATGTTGTGGTTCTTTGGCTACCGGCATTATTTTCCCAGCTACAACCAAGCTGGCTCAATCTTAAATATTTTCCACAATAGGCACCACTTGGTTCCCCATGAAGCCATTTGATCTTTACAAAGTGTCACTCTTTTTCAGTTCTGTACACAGTAACCCTCATTATCTATATGACAATAAGAACTTCATCTCTTCCAAATGTGCAGCTGTTTTTTATGAGTCATGGCTCTGTGGTATTTTGCCTGAACATTCTCAGTGGCACACTCAGCTGGGGAAAGTGATCAAGGACAATAAACGAGTATTTCTTTCCCTCTGTCATAATTACTCAGGATGTAATTTAATGCCAAAACCAGGGAAGGTCACAAAAGGCGAAGTCTTTATATTCCAAGAGTACCAATTACTGTTTCCTGGTGATTGGCAGCCAATAAAATATATATTCATCACTGTAATATTGAAAACAACAGAAAACCATCTGTTTCACAGTCAGCAATAAAATATGGGAATTGACACCATTTTATGTCACATAGTGATAAGTCTCCATATTCAAGATCGTTTAATGTCATTTCCAGAACACAAGTGTAAAGGAAAACAGAATAATTGCTACTCAGTATTCGATGCAGCACTAAAAAAACACACACACACAATAGGATAAAGAACACAATAATAAGCAAAAAAAATTTGCTGTGGGGTCTTCCTGTCTGCCGCAGTGCAGTTTTTGTATCAATCAGTGATGCAGCTTGTTAGGATGCTCTCAACTCAACATCTGTAGTGGAGATATAGATGTACAAAGTCCACTTCTCTTTAGCTTCCTCAGAAATCAGAGGCATTAGTGAACTTTCTTGACTATGTGGGATGTGTTCTGGGACCATGAATGGTTGTGTGAGACATGCTCTTCCGGGAGTTTGAAACTGCTCACAGTTTCCACTATTGTGTCGTCATTGTAAGGAGGGGTGTGAATGGTGTAAGTTCTCCTGAAGTCAATAACCACATCCTTAGTCTTGTTCGCGTTGAGGAAGCGGTTATTTTCCTGGCACCAAGCGTCGAGCTCGTCCACTTCCTCTCTGTAGGCCAGCTCGTTGTTGTTGGTGATGAGCCCCACCAATGTCGAACGTGACGATGTGATGACTCGGGTGTCTGGCCATGCAGTCATGTGTGAGCAGAGGATACAGCAATGGGATCAGCACACAGCCCTTGGGGCACCCGTTTTGATGGTGGTGGTGAGGGAGGAATAATTGTGCATCATGACTATCTGAGACCGTAGAGCTGTTCTGTTGGTAAGCACATACTGAGTGTCCGATGTGGCAAGAATGGAACTTTTGATTTGTGCCATTATCATCCATTCAAAAAAGACGCTTGGCGTCAGTGGCACTGGGCACAAGTTATTTAGTTCGGAAAGTGTAGAGGGGATGATGGTGGCTGATTTGAAGCATGTGTGGATAGCAGTCTGTATGGGTGAAGTGTTGAAGATGTCAGTAAGCTGGGATGTACACTCCCTGAGTACTTGGCTGGGGATGTTTTCTGGCCTGGCTGCCTTACTGTGGTTGGGTCTCTGCACCTTCTTACGTCTGTAGCTGTTACAGATAGTGGCTGCTCACTTGGGAGAGGGGTAGCTATCGTGGCCGGTGTTGTGTTGCATACCTCGAAACATGCACTAAAGTTTTTAGAACATCAGGGAGGGTGGTGTCACCGGTACATTTGACGCTGTTTTTCCTTGTGTAGTCAGTGAAATATGCCGGACATTGTCATCGCACAGGTGTTCCTGAATTATTTGAGCGTGGGCAGTCTTTTCCTTCTTGATGCCTATGGTGATGACTTGGCTGCAGTGAGATCTCTTCTGTCACCAGACTTGAAGGCAGCATCCTGGGCTTTTAGTAGGGAGTACACCTCAGCATTCAGCCAGGGCTTCTGGCTGCGATGTGAGATGACTGTTCCTGAGGTACCAATGTCGTGTACACACTTTCTGATGTAGCCAATCACAGATGAGGAATGATCCTCGGTCTGAGTCTTTTCCCTTTGTTGTGACCTCCTTCAACTTCTGCCAATTCATCCACTCAAAACAGTTTTGAAGCATAGAGATTGCCTCGTGAGGCCATACAGTGATGGTCCTCTTGATTGGTTTCTCCATTTTCAGTTGTGGTCAGGACAATGGGATTAACGTTATAGAGATGTAGTCAGGGAGACCAAGATGAGGCTTGGGATAAAATTTTAAATACCGTATCTCTTTGTATAATCATGGTCCGGTCTGTTATTCTCATGGTGGCTATGCTGGAATTTGTGTAAATGTCCAGCAGGTTAACATGATTGAAGTCTCTGCAATTATGAAGAAATGACCTGGATGCTTGTTTTAGAGAGAGCCGGTGAGCTGGTGATACTGTAAAGGTCTCCCAGTGCGACCTTGATGTTTGCACTCGGTTGGTAGGGGGTGGTGGCTGGGGGGTGTGGGGGTTGGTGGTGGGTAGGGGATGTAGACAGTGGTAATGATTCCAGGACACAATGGCTTGTCATGTGAAGAGTGTTTGATGGCTCTGGGCCTGTATTCACTGCAATTCAGAAGAATGAGGGGTGTCCTCATAGAAACCTATCAAATGATGAAAGGCCTCAATAGAATGGATGTGGAGAGGATGTTTCCTATGGTGGGAGAGTCTAAGACCATAGGACACGGCCTCAGAATCGAGGGGTGTCCTTTCAGAACAGAGTCGAGAGGTTATTTCTCAAGCCAGAGAGTGGTGAATCTGTGGAATTCTTTGCCACAGGCAGATGTGGAGGCCAAGTCTTTATGTATGTTTAAGGCAGAGGCTGATAAATTCTTGATTGGCCAGGGTATGAAGGGATACAGGAAGGTGGAAGGAGATTGGGACTGAATGGGAAATGGATTAGCCATGATGAAATGGCAGAGCGGACTTAATGGGTCAAATGGTCTAAATCTGCTCCTATATCTTATGGACTTATGAACACAACAATAAACGTCCTGATCAGGTAACGTGTCCGGCATTTAATTGTAATATGTTCAATTGCCCCGTGTCAATTTTCCCAGGTAAATGGGAAAACCACTCCTAATCTTCTTTGAATGTTACCTTCGTATTGTTAATATCCAGTTGAACTGAGGCCTTGGCCTGTTGTCTTATTCACACAGTGGTGCCTCTGAGAATTGTGAGGAACTTCAGAGGAACTTCAAGCCAATATCTTCCGACTTATTTCAATGGATGTGCTACAAGTAAAAGCAAGCTGACAGCATAATTAGGGATAACTAATCAGCCGTGATGGAACGGCAGAGCAGACTCAATGGGTTTAATAGCTTAATGCTCCTCCCATGTCTTCTGATCTTATTAAGTATATAAAGGATAAAAGGGAGTTGAGGGCAGGACCAATAGGAAATGATGCTGGAGGTAGTATAATGAGAGATGCAGAGATGGCAGAGGAACTGAATGCTTATTTTGCATCAGTCTTCACAGTGGAAGTCACCTGTAGTATACCGGACATTCCAGAGTGTTAGGGAAGTGAAGTATGTGAAGTGAAAATTGCAACTGAGAAGGTACTCAGAAAGCTTAACCGTCTGTAGGTGGATAAATCTCCTGGATCAGATGGAATGCACCCTCCGGTTCTGAAGGAAGTAGCTGGAGAGATTGCAGAGGGAATAACAATGATCTTTCAAGAATCGATAGATTCTGGCATTGTACCGATGACTGGAAAATTGCAAATGTTACTCCGTTATTTACAAAGGGTGGGAGGCAGCAGAAAGGAAACTATAGAACTGTTAGCCTGACATCAGTGTTTGGGAAGTTGTTGGAATCGATTGTTAGGGATGAGATTATGGAGTACCTGGTGGCACATTACAAGATTTGCCAAAGCCGGCATGGTTTCCTGAGATGAAGGAGAAGTAGTAGATGTGGTGTATTTGGATTTTCAGAAGGCCTTTAACAAGGTGCCACACATGAGGCTGCTTAGCAAGGTATGAGCCCATGAAATTACAGGGAAATTATGAGCATGGGTGGAGCATTGGCTGATTGGCAGAAAACAGAGAGTGGGAATAAAGGGATCTTATTCTGGCTGGCTGCTGGTTACCAGTGGATTTCCACAGTGGTCGGTGTTGGGATCACAGCTTTTTACAATATATGTCAATGATTTAGACTATGGGATTAATGGATTTGTGGCTAAATTTGCCAATGATACAAAGATAAATGGAGGAGTGGGTAGTGTTGAGGAAACAGAGAGCCTGCAGAGAGACTTAGATAGTTCAGGTGAATGGGCAAAGAAGTGGCAAATGAGATACAATGTTGAAAAGTTTATGGTCATACACTTGGTGGAAGAATTAAATGGGCAGATTATTTAGATGGGAAGAGAATTCAAAAATGCAGAGATACAAAGGGACTTGGGAGTCCTTGTGCAGGATACCCTAAAGGTTAACCTCCAGGCTGAGTCGGTTGTGAGGAACAGGAATGCATTGTTGACATTCATTTCTACAGATATAGAGCAGGGATGTGATGTTGAGGCTCTATAAGGCACTCGTGAGACCACACTTGCAGTATTGTGTGCAGTTTTGGGCTCCTTATTTTAAAAAGGATATACTGACATTGGAGAGCGTTCAGAGAAGATTCACAAGAATGATTCTAAGAATGAAAGAGTTACTGTATGAGGAATGTTTGGCAGCTCTTGGACTGTATTCCCTGGAGTTCAGGAGAATGACGGGGGTTCTCATAGAAACATTCCAAATGTTAAAAGACCTGAGCAGATGAAATATGGCAAAGTTATTTCCCACGGTAGGAGAGTCTCGGACAAGAAGACACAATTTCAGGGTTGAAGGATGTCCATTTAGGACAAAGATGCGGAGAAATGACTTTAGTCAGAGGGTTGTAAATCTGTGGAATTTGTTGCCATGAGCGGCTGCGGAGGCCAAGTCGTTAGGTACATTTAAAGCAGAGATAGATAGGTTCTTGATTAGCCAGGGCATCAAAGGATATGGGGAGAAGGCAGGGAAATGGGATGACTGGATGAATTGGATCAGCCCATGATTGAATGGTGGAACAGACTCGATGGGGTGAATGGCCTACTTCTGTTCCTATATCTTATGGTCTTATGATCACATATAAAATATCAAGCCTTGATGAAAGAGAAACATAAGGTTCAAATGCTGGAGACCAGAAACTAAAGAGAAGAACACAATAAGTTATGCCAACTATTATGATCTAAGCGGATTATCCCCAATATGATGCACATTTTCAACAAAACAGACTATTGGGAACAACAGGAGCTGCTTAACCTTACTGTGATGAAGGGTCCATACTGTCATGAGCTGTTCAATGTTCTATGAATGACACAATAGTTATAACAAGACTGTAGTGCCAGGATTCCCAACCTGAGGTCCACAGTCCTCTCGGTTACTGGTAGGTGTTTATGACAATAAAAAAGGTTGGAAACTCTTGCTGTAGAGGAATGACACCACAGGGAAGGACGTACTGTAGAGGATGGACATACTGCACAGTGGAAAGGACAATAGAGGAAGGTTCAAAGGTACAAAAGTTCATTTTATTGTCAAAGTGTGCATGTACAATACAACTCTGATATTCGTCTTCTCCAGATAGCCATGAAATACAGAAAAGAGAAAGGACATCAACCACCTCCCCACACGAAAAGGGAAAAGAAACAAAACTGGAAGGTATGACACCATTTAGCAGAAAGCAACTTGTTTATTTGGTACTTCATCAACCCCTCTAATCCTTTCAATCTCTTTTTCACCCTTCACCCTCCCCAGGCCATGAGAGCCCTGAACTCACTGCCACCACCCAGCTCTCATCACATAGAAGAGCCAGTTGCATTACACCATTCGCTTTTTAACTTGTGTCATAAATGTACATTATGCTAAATCTCAAACTTCTGAAACATATTTTATTATTAAATTTATTAGTGATAATGTTACTTCGTGCGTTGTGTGTGAGTTGTATGCACTGTGTTGTGCAACCTTGGCCCAGAGGAACACTGTTTTATTGAAGGTATACTGTATAGGGTCAAATGACAATAAAAGTGAACTTGAACTTTATTTCCTCTAGTGATCATGGTGTGTACCATTTACAAAATCACTGAGTTTTCCATCAATGGGCGCGGTAAAGGAACTAGAGTGAGAGGAAGTTAGTGGATGAGATGAGGATCCTTTGCTTGTTAACAGCTGGTTCGTATACTTATTCTGCTGATGGATCTTGATTTTCCTGTCATTGACACAGCTTGCTAACCTCCAGGATAACAAGCTCCTCTTCAGATTACACCAAGTGCTGGCCAGTTGACATTTCACACATGTTGAGTTGGACACGGGGTTCTGTGTACCAGAAGCATGCTCATTTGTAAGGTCACGCATAAATAGTTGTAGCTTATCATTACTTATTATGTTCAGTACCAACAATGAAGCCATTTATGAGTTGCTCTGTCAGCAAGTACTTGGTGCCTCTTTCTCTGAATCATTAACATGATGCAGAATATCTCTGAGACCTCTGACACTTCTGAGCTTTCTGTTGAAGGCTTTAATGTAGGCAATGCACAGTGTGTTACAGTAAAACTTCTACAACCCTGGATACTCCGAAGTTCCCTGGTCATTTTTGGAAGGGTACATGGTAAGGTTAAATGGATTTGGGAACTGTGGCATGTTAAGGTTAAAGGGAACAGGGGTGGTGGGCCTGGTGGGTTGAAGAGAAGTGAGGGAACTATGACTACACAGAGCTTAAAGGGAACTGGGGTCTTAAGACCATAAGACATAGGAGCTGAATTTGTTCGTTAGGTCTATCAAGACTGCTCCGTTACAAAGGAAAGTTGCTAGGCAAACTCAAAGGTCTTAAGGTGGATAAGTCACCTGAACCAGCAGGACTATATTCCCAGAGTCCTTACAGAGGTTGCTGAAGAGTTAATGGATGCATTGGTCATGATCTTTCAAGAATCACTTGATTCTGGCATGGTCTTGGAGGATTGGAAGATTGCAAATGTCACTCCGCTCTTTAAGAAGGGAGGAAGGCAAAAGAAAGAAAATTATAGGCCAGTTAGCCTGACCTCAGTGGTTGGAAAAGTGTTGGAGTCTATTATTCAGGATGAGGTTTCAGGGTACTTAAAGACTAATAATAAAATAAACCAAAGTCAGCATGGTTTCTGTAAATGCCTGACAAATTTGTTAGAATTATCCGAGGAAGAAACAAGCAGGGTGGACAAATGAGAGGCAGTGGATGTCAATTTTCTTGGATTTTTCAGAAGGCATTTGATAAGGTGCCACACAGGAGGCTGCTGAACAAGATAAAATCCTGTGGCATTACAGGAGAGATACTGGCATTGATAGAGGAATGGTTGACAGGCAGGAGGCAGCCAGTGGGAATAAAAGGGGCCTTTTCTAGTTGGCTGCCGGTGAATAGTGGTGTTCCTCAGGGGTCAGTATTGAGACCGCTACTTTTCACATTGTTTGTCAATGATTTGGATAATGGAATTGATGGCTTTGTGGCAAAGTTTGAAGATGATACGAAGATAGGTGGAGTGGTAGGTAGTGCTGAGGAAGCAATGCGATTGCAACAGGACTTAGACAACTTGGAAGAATTGGACAAAAAAGTGGCAGATGGAATAGAGTGTTGAGAAATGTATGATAATGCACTTTGGTAAAAGGAACAATAGTGCAGACTATAAATGGGGAGAAGGTTCAAACATCAGAGGTGCTGAGGGGCTTAGGAATCCTCATGCAAGACTCCGAGAAGGTTCATTTACAGGTTGAGTCTGTGGTAAAGAAGGCAAATGCAATGTTGGCATTATTTCAAGCGGGATAGAATATAAAAGCAAGGATATAATGCTGAGCCTTAATTAGTCAGGCTGCCCATGGACTATTGTCAACAGTTTTGGGCCCCATATCTCAGAAGGATATGTTGTCATTGGAGAGAGTCCAGAGGAGATTCACAAGGATGATTCTGGGAATGAAGGGGTTAACATATGAAGAGCATTTGGCAGCTTTGGGCCCAAACTCACTGGAATTTAGAAAAATGCAGGGGGATGTCATTGAAACCTACCAAATGTTGAAAGGACTAGATAGGGTGGATGTGGAGAGGATGTTTCCTGTGGTGAAGGTATCCAGAATTAGAGGGCACAACCTCAAAATTGAGGGGCAACCTTATAGAAAAGAGGTAAGAAGGATTTTCTTTTAGCCAGAGAGTAGTGAATCTGTGGATATGGTCTGCCACAGACTGTGGTGAAGGCCAGGTGTGTGGGTATATTTAAGGCGGAAGTTGATTTTTTCTGATCGGGGCATCAAAGGAAAGGGCGAGAAGGCAGGCGTATGGGATTGAGTGGGATTCGGGATCAGCCATGATGGAATGGTGGAGCAGACTCGATGGGCTGAATGACCAAATTCTGCTCCTATGTCTAATGGAGCTGCAGTTCTGTGGGCGAAAACACCTTGTTAATAAGAGAGGTCAGAGGAGAATGACCAGACTAGTTCAAGCTGACAGAAAGGAGACAGTAATTCAAACAACCACAGGTTACAACAACAGTATACAGAAGAGCATCTCTCAATGCACAACACGTCGAACCTTAAAGTGGATGGGATACAGCAGCAGAATACCGCAACACCTCCTTCTTCCGTGTGTGTGTGTGTGAGAGTGAGTCTGAGAGACTGTGACTGACTGTGGTATGTGGTATGCGGTATGCCGTATACTGGGTGAAATGCAAAGTCTTTGGGGTAACTGCAAGTCTGTGTCTTTGCTATTGCTTTGCTCACGCTTGAGTGCTGGGTGGCTTTTTTTTGCCAGTGGGGGGAAGGGGGGTATTGTTGCTCACTACCACTTGTGAGCAGGAGGGAGGGGAGCTGGGGAGGACTTTGGGGTTCTAACATTCAACTGTTATTCATTCTTTGGGGCAGTCCTCTGTTTTTGTGGATGGCTGCGAAGAAAAAACATTTCAAGATGTATATTGTATACATTTCTCCGACATTAAATTGGACCTATGAACATACACTCAATGGCCACTTACTAGGTACAAGAGTACCTAATAATGTGCCACAGAGTATATAATGGGAGTAGTTAGAATGCTGACAAGTAATATTAAGTCCAGTGAGCCATGTATGCACAGGCAATGCTTAGATTCCTAAAATAAGCAACATATCTTCTTAGCATTCTTAATTTCCTTGTTTGGTCAGTACTTGTGTCTTTCAAGCATACAGGAATTGCCTGGGAATACACAAATATAAAGAGGCAAAGTTTAAATGTTTCCTGACCACTGCAATCATTCATAAATTTTGTTTAAACATGTTCCAAAGATCTTGCTATGCTGACCTGTTTACTTTGACTAGACTTCATTTACAATGGAAACAACAGGAATTCTGCAGATGCTGGAAATTCAAGCAACACACATCAAAGTTGCTGGTGAACGCAGCAGGCCAGGCAGCATCTCTAGGAAGAGGTACAGTTGACGTTTCAGGCCGAGACCCTTCGTCAGGACTAACTGAAAGAAGAGCTAGTAGATTTAAAAGTGAGAGGGGGAGGGGGAGATCCAAAATGATAGGAGAAGACAGGAGGGGGAGGGATGGAGCCAAGAGCTGGACAGGTGATTGGCAAAGGGGATATGAGAGGATTATGGGACAGGAGGGCCGGGGAGAAAGACGGGGCGGGGGGGGGAACCCAGAGGATGGGCAAGGGGTATAGTTAGAGGGACAGAGGGAGAAAAAGGAGAGAGAGAGAAAGAATGTGTGTATATAAATAAATAACGGATGGGGTACGAGGTGGAGGTGGGGCATTAGCGGAAGTTAGAGAAGTCAATGTCATGCTATCAGGTTGGAAGCTACCCAGACGGAATATAAGGTGTTATATTAAATATAAGGGCATAACTTAACATTCATTATAAGTCACTTGTATGATACACCAAACTAAACTTAATGACGTTAGTGCAAGACTGAGTGAAAAAAATAATAGTTTGAGGCAGTGTTAAGGATTTTCCAATCAGTTCAAGAAGCAGTGGGAAAGAAGCTGTTGTTGAAACTCGAGGTTTGCATCTTCAGCATCTGTTTTCTACCATCAAGCCAACACTTAGCCATCTCTCCTGGATCCTATGCAATTTCACCTTCCAGATCAGCCTTCCATGTGGGACCTCAAAGGCCTTGCTGAGCTCCATGCAGACAACATCCGCTGCCCTGACCATGCCAATCCTCTTGCTTACATCTTCAAAAAAAAAACTCTGAACAGATTTACCTTGCAAAAAAGTCATGGTGACTGTTCCTGATCAGTCCTTTGTGTGTCTATATTCAAACAAATTTTTCATTTACATGACCTGAGATAATGTTATGTTTTGTAACTTCAAAACATTAAACTAGTTCAATGAAAAACATGGGCGTCTGGGAATGCATATGTAGCATTGCCATGTCTTTAAGCAAGGTGCATATGTAATTAATGTATTTTTACATAGAATCTTTTTAGCCAGAGTCTGGAGAAAGGGTGGAATTAATTTCCACAGACGTCAGTGGAGGCCAAATCATTGAGTATATTCAAAGTGAAGGTTGAAGGGTTCTTGATTAGTGAGGGTGTCAAAGAGCATGGTGAACAGGCAGGATAATGGGATTGAGAGGGATGATAAATCAACCATTATGGAATGGTGAAGCAGACTTGATGGACCTAATGACCTAATTCTGCTCATATGTCTTATGATCTTAAGACCCCAGTTCCCTTTAAGCTCTTATAGTCATAGTACCATCACTTCTCTTCAACCCACCAGGTCCACCACCCCTGCTCCCATTAACCTTAACATGCCACAGTTCCCAACTCCATTTAACCTCACCATGTACCCTTCTAAAAATTACCAGGGAACTTCGGAGCATCAGGAGTTGTAGAAGTTTTACTGTAACACACTGTGCATTGCCTACATTAAAGCCTTCAACAGAAAGCTCAGAGGTGTCAGTCCGTGTTATTATGCATCATGGTAACACTTCAGGAAAAGAGATAAAATATATGCTGATTGAGCAACTCATAAATGGTTTCATCTTTGGCACTGAACAAAATAATGATAAGCCACAACCACTTATGTGTGACCTTACAAATGAGCATGCTTCTGGTACACAGTGAACCCATGTCCAACTCAACACGTGTGAAATGTCAACTGGTGTAATCTGAAGAGGAGCTTTTTATCCTGGAGGTTAGCAAGCTGTATCAATGACAGGCAAATCAAGATCCATCAGCAGAATAAGTATACGAACCAGCTGTTAACAAGCAAAGGATCTTCATCTCATCCACTAACTTCCTCTCACTCTAGTTCCTTTACCGCGCCCATTGATGGAAAACTCAGTGATTTTGTAAATGGTACACACCATGATCACTAGAGGAAATAAAGTTCAAGTTCACGTTTATTGTCATTTGACCCTATACAGTATACCTTCAATAAAACAGTGTTCCTCTGGGCCAAGGTTGCACAACACAGTGCATACAACTCACACACAACGCACGAAGTAACATTATCACTAATAAATTTAATAATAAAATATGTTTCAGAAGTTTGAGATTTAGCATAATGTACATTTATGACACAAGTTAAAAGGTAAACGGTGCAATGCTACTGGCTCTTCTATGTGATCAGACCTGGGTGGTGGCAGGGAGTTCAGGACTCTCACGGGCGGGGGGAAGGGTGAAAAAGAGATCTCCCTTTTCGTGTGGGGAGGTGGTTGATGTCTTTTCTCTTTTCTGTATTTCATGGCTATCTGGAGAAGACGAATATCAGGGTTGTATTGTACATGCACACTTTGACAATAAAATAAACCTTCGAACCTTCTTATATTGTCCTTTCCACTGTTAAATACATCCTTCCTCTATAGTATGTCCTTCTTTGTGATGTCGTTCCTCTACAGCAAGGATTCCCAACCTTTTTAATGTCATGAACTCCTACCACTAACCGAGAGGTCTGTGGACCCCAGGTTAGGAATCCCGGCACTACGGTCTTGCTATAACTGTTGGGTAATTCATTGGCCATTGGATGGTTCACCACAGTACGGATCCTTCATTACAGTAAGTTAAAGCAGCTCCTGCTGCTTCTAATAGTCCGTTTTGTTGAAACGTGCATCATATTAGCGATAATCTGCTTAGATCATGATAGTTGGCATGACTTAATGTGTTCTTCTCTTTAGTTTCTGGTCTCCAGCATTTGAACCTTATGTTTCTCTTTCATCAAGGCTTGATATATTATATGTGATCATAAGATCAGAAGCCGTGGGAGGAGCATAAGGCCATTCAGCCCTTTGGGTCCGCTCTGCCATTCCATCATAATTTGTTATCCCTTATCATGCTGTCAGCTTGCCTTTACTTGTAGCACATCCATTATAGACAATAGACAATAGACAATAGGTGCAGGAGTAGGCCATTCGGCCCATTGAGCAAGCACTGCCATTCACTGTGATCAAGGCTGATCATCTACAATCGGTATCCAGTTCCTGCCTTATCCCCATAACCTTTGATTCTGCTATCCTTAAGAGCTCTATCCATTTCTTTTCTGAAAGCATCCAGAGACTTGGCCTCCACAGCCTTCTGGGGCAGAGCATTCCACATATCCACCACTCTCTGGGTGAAAAAGTTTTTCTTCAACTCCATTCTAAATGGCCTACCCCTAATTCTTAAACTGTGGCCTTTGGTTCTGGACTCACCCATCAGCGGGAACATGCTTTCTGCCTCCAGCGTGTCTAATCCCTTAATCATCTTATATCTTTCAATAAGATCCCCTCTCAGCCTTCTAAATTCCAGAGTATACAAGCCCAGTCGCTTCAACTTTTCGACATATGACAGTCCCGCCATCCCGGGAATTAACCTTGTGAACCTACGCTGCCCTCCCTCAATAGCAATAGCATTAAAATAAGTCGGAAGATATTGGCTTGAAGTTCCTCTGAAGTTCCTCACAATGCTCAGAGGCACCACTATGTGAATAAGACAACAGGCCAAGGCCTCAGTTCAACTGGATGTTAACAATCCCAAGGTAACATTCAAAGAAATTTAGGAGTCAATTTCCGATTTACCTGGGAAAATTGACGTGGAGCAATTGAACATATTACAATTAAATGCCGGACACATTACCTGATCAGAACATTTACTGTGGTGTTCATTAGACCATAAGTCCATAAGATATAGGAGCATATTTAAACCATTTGACCCATTAAGTCTGCTCTACCATTTTATCATGGCTAATTCATTTCCCACTCAGTCCCAATATCCTGCCATCTTCCTGTATCCCTTCATGCCCTGGCCAATCAAGAATTTATCAACCTCTGCCTTAAACATACATAAAGACTTGGCCTCCACATCTGCCTGTGGCAACGAATTCCACAGATTCACCACTCTCTGGCTTGAGAAATAACCCCTCAACTCTGTTCTGAAAGGATACCCCTTGATTCTGAGGCCTTGTCCTCTGGTCTTAGACAAACCTGCCATAGGAAACATCCTCTCCACCTCCACTCCATCAAGGCCTTTCATCAGAATGAGGTCAGCACTCATTCTTCTGAATTCTAGTGAATACAGGTCCAGAGCCATCAAACACTCTTCACATGGCTAGCTATTATATCCTAGAATCATTACCACTGTCTACATCCCCTACCCACCACCAACCCCCACACCCCCCAGCCACCACCCCCTACCAACCGCGTGCAAACATCAAGGTCGCACTGGGAGACCTTTACAGTATCACCAGCTCACCGGCTCTCTCTAAAACAAGCATCCAGGTCATCTCTTCATAATTGCAGAGACTTCAATCATGTTAACCTGCTGGACATTTACACAAATTCCAGCATAGCCACCATGAGAATAACAGACCGGATCATGATTATACAAAGAGATACGGTATTTAAAATTTTATCCCACGCCTCATCTTGGTCTCCCTAACTACATCTCTATAATGTTAATCCCATTGTCCTGACCACAACTGAAAATGGAGAAACCAATCAAGAGGACCATCACTGTATGGCCTCACGAGGCAATCTCTATGCTTCAAAACTGTTTTGAGTGGATGAATTGGCAGAAGTTGAAGGAGGTCACAACAAATGGAGAAGACTCAGACCGAGGATCATTCCTCATCTGTGATTGGCTACATCAGAAAGTGTGTACACGACATTGGTACCTCAGGAACAGTCATCTCACATCGCAGCCAGAAGCCCTGGCTGAATGCTGAGGTGTACTCCCTACTAAAAGCCCAGGATGCTGCCTTCAAGTCTGGTGACAGAAGAGCTCTCACTGCAGCCAAGTCATCACCATAGGCATCAAGAAGGAAAAGACTGCCCACGCTCCAATAATTCAGGAACACCTGTGCGATGACAATGTCCGGCATATTTCACTGGGTATCAAGGATATTACTGACTACACAAGGAAAAACAGCGTCAAATGTACCGGTGACACCACCGTCCCTGATGTTCTAAAAACATTAGTGCATGTTTCGAGGTATGCAACACAACACCAGCCACGATAGCTACCCCTCTCCCAAGTGAGCAGCCACTATCTGTAACAGCTACAGACATGAGAAGGTGCAGAGACCCAACCACAGTAAGGCAGCCAGGCCAGAAAACATCCCCAGCCAAGTACTCAGGGAGTGTACATCCCAGCTCACTGACATCTTCAACACTTCACCCATTCAGACTGCTATCCACACATGCTTCAACTCGGCCACCATCATCCCCTCTACACTTTCAGAACTAAATAAACTTGTGCCCAGTGCCACTGACGCCAAGCGTCTTTTTTGAATGGATGATAATGGCACAAATCAAAAGTTCCATTCCTGCCACATCGGACACTCAGTATGTGCTTACCAACAGAACAGCTCTACGGTCTCAGATAGTCATGATGCACAATTATTCCTCCCTCACCACCACCATCAAAACGGGTGCCCCAAGGGCTGTGTGCTGATCCCATTGCTGTACCCTCTGCTCACACATGACTGCATGGCCAGACACCCGAGTCATCACATTGTCACGTTCGACATTGGTGGGGCTCATCACCAACAACAACGAGCTGGCCTACAGAGAGGAAGTGGACGAGCTCGACGCTTGGTGCCAGGAAAATAACCGCTTCCTCAACGCGAACAAGGCTAAGGATGTGGTTATTGACTTCAGGAGAACTTACACCATTCACACCCCTCCTTACAATGACGGCACAATAGTGGAAACTGTGAGCAGTTTCAATCTCCCGGAAGTGCACGTCTCACATAATCATTCATTGTCCCAGAACACATCCGACATAGTCAAGAAAGTTCACAAATGCCTCTAATTTCCAAGGAAGCTAAAGAGAAGTGGACTTTGTACATCTATATCTCTACTACAGATGTAGAGTAGGGAGCATCTTAACAAGCTGCATCACTGATTGATATGGAAACTGCACTGCGGCAGACAGGAAGACCCCACAGCAGATTGTGGAAACTGCCCAATGCATCACCAGCACCAGCCTACCTGCCATCAAGGACATATATACAGAAAGGGACAGTAACATCATAAAGGACCCCAACCACTCCCATCAGGGAAGAGGCTACGTAGCATCCATTCCAGGATCATGTGACTCAAAAACAGTTGTACTCCCCAAGCAGTAAAGCTGATCAACACCTCCACCCACTAATCCTCTGCTCCACACCCCCGACCACTAATAATTTACCATTTCCTGTCAGTCACCTTCTGTACAGACACTCCTGTGCCTAACGTCACTTTATGGACATAAACAATCTCGTATATAATACATCTTATGTATATTTATTCTGTTTTTATTTATTAGTGTGTTCTCTATCCTACTTTGTGTTTTTTTGTGCTGCATCGAATACTGAGTAGCAATTGTTTTGTCCTCCTTTACACTTGTGTTCTGAAAATGACATTAAACAATCTGGAGATTGTCACTATGTGACATAAAATGGTGCCTGGTCCCATATTTTACTGCTGAATGTGAAACAGATTGCTTTGTTAATTTTAATATTACAGTGATGAATATTGTGGCAGCTCACCCACGCGATTTGGTTTCAGTTTCACAACTCTTTTAATTTGAAACAATTTAAATTGTCTAGCTCTTTATATTGAAATTTTCTATTTAAACCATCAACAACTGATCCCATTTTTCTCTTATGGAGAAATAACAGGATCTGTTCTTTTGCAGATTAATTTTGTGATGGTCGATTGATGATTTTTGAAGAGTTAATTAGCAAATACTCTCTCTCTCAGACACACTTCCTACAATATTTTCAGGTTAGATATTTTTACAAAAATACTTATCTAAGTTTCTATATAAGCAAGAACCTGATTTGTTGGATACTATTTTAAATATGAATCCTTTAGTGAGAGGTTCCATTGGTAGAATTTATAATTTATTTTTACTACAAAAAGATAACCTCTCACTAAAGATTAAACAAGATTGGGAGAGAGAACTTAATATGACCTTTGTCTCTGGCCTCTCTGGTGAATGATATCTGGTATCTATCAAGTAGGGGACCGTGTACAATCCTGATTTGATGGAGAAAGATCTGAGAGTACGGAGGAACATCTGGAGAAACTTCTGAAATACCCGCTTCGTTGCCGCTGCTACTGTGTGGTAACCAGAATCTCCAGAGCAGAAGGCCCCGAATCCTCGGTTTTGCTTGTTTCAGCGGCCGGGGCGAGGTCGAAGGCGCTCGGCACAGGATGGCGCTCGGGAGGCTGTATCGGAGGGGCTGATCGGACGCTCGAAGTTTTTGGATGGACGGACTCAGTGTTGGCTGTGGTCGGCTGCTTCCAAGGCATCGGCAGTTGTCGGTGCCTTGGAGGTTTATGGCAGTGAGTTTCACCCTTTTGCCGCCTGCTATCGGGGACTCGGGAGTCGATCGAGACTTTTGACTTTTTTTTTACCGTGCCCATGGTCTGTTCTTTATCAAATTATGGCATTGTTTTGCACTGCTGTAACTATATGTTATAATTATGTGGTTCTGTCAGTGTTAGTCTGTGGTTTGTCTTGTTTTCTGTGATATCACTCTGGAGGAACATTGTATCATTTCTTAATGCATGTATGCATTTCTAAATGACAATAAAAGAGGAAATGTTCTCATAACCTAATGAAGATTGGTTGCGAGTTTTGAAAATGATTAATTCTTCTTCGATATGTGCCAATCACTCTTTAATTCAATTTAAAATTGTTCACCATTATTATTTAACAAAGGAGAGATTATCTAAAATATTGCTTAACACAGACAATTGTTGTGATAGGTGTAAAACTGAAGTAGCCATTTTGTCACATATGTTCTTCATTAAATTCTTTTTGGAAATCTTTATTTTCTACCATTTCTAAAGCTCTGAAAATTAATTTACAACCTAATACATTGGCTGTCTTATTTGGAATAGTTCCGCATCATATCCAGGGTATTTCATCTTCAGACCAACATGTAATTGCATTTGTCACATTGTTGGCAAGAAGGGCTATTTTATTGAAATGGAAAGATGCCTCTGTCCCTACATTAATTCAATGGTTTTCTCAAGTAATGTCATGTCTTAGCTTGGAAAAAATTAGAAGTAGAACTTTTGATTCTCGATTCGATTTTGAGAGAAGATGGGGCTCTTTTGCCAAATATTATCATTTAATTTGAATTAATTTATATGGTTTCCTTCCAATCTTATTTTATATAAATGTGAATTGGCAGTTGATGATTTTTCTTCTTTATTTATATAGCTGACTGTAAGGCGAATTGCTCTGGGAGTTGGTTCCTAATGGTATTTTTTTCTCTCTTTTTTCCTTTTCTTTCTCTTGTAGTTTCTGGTTTTTTTCCCCCTCTTTTAGTAGTTGGGGTTCTCTTTTTCCTTCTTTTCTTTATAAAAAATATATTTTTTTCATTATCATATTATTCTTTTTTGTTAAGTTTTTTTCTGCTTTATTAACTGTATATATATTAATTTGCTGTCATCTTGTACCATTTTAAAGCTGTAGAAGATTATGTATCAATAAAAAGATTTTAAAAATGGAATGACTTTCTGCAGCAGCCCCCGACAACAGACAGGTACGAGGCATTCAAGGGCCTATCAATCCGCACACTTAGCCTTTCCCGCCATGAACGGGCTGCACGGTTACTGCACATGGACGGCCTGGGCGACTGCGCGCCATCAGCCCTGATGAGCGACATGCTAGCACTGGCAGACGGCCACAGGCCTTGCCTGATTTTTGAACAGATCCTCTTGGAGCAAATGCCAGAAGACATCCGCCTCCTGCTAGCAAATGAAGACTTCAGAGACCCACGCAGGGTGGCTGCCCGCGCGGATGTGCTTTGGCGCGGCAAACAAAATGGCGGAACCACCATCGAAATTCATGCTGCGACTACGGCCGAAAGTGTAGCCCTCCCGCACCCCAGCAGCAGAGCACGTAACACCCACACCAAGGGACGGCACTACTTCTGAGTTTTGGTGTTTTTATCATCACAGGTGGAGTTCCGGGGCCCGCCGCTGCCGCCATGCTTGTTCCAGGGAAACGCCAGGACCAGCCGTCGCTGATGGCTACGGCGGCTGGTCACCATGATAGCCTCCTCTACGTTTGGGACAAGCTCTCCAGGCGAAGATTCCTGGTGGACACAGGGGCGGAAGTCATTGTCCTATCCCCCTCGAGCCACGATACCCAAACTAGAAGAACAGGACCGAAACTTATGGCAGCCAACGGCAGCACCATCTGCACCTACGGCACAAGAACCATCCCCTTGCAGTTCGGTTCCAGCCACTTTACATGGACATTTACACTGGCCGCAGTGTCACAGCCAGTGCTGGGGCAGACTTCCTCCGCACGCACTGCCTGCTCATGGATTTGAAGGGACGACGATTGGTCGATGCGAAGACGTTCCAGTCTTTCTCCCTCAGTGAGACCAGGTTACCGGCCTCGCACCTTGACTCCGTCACTTATTCCGCCAACGAGTTCGCCAGAGTGTTATCGGAGTTCCCATCTATCATCACTCCGCAGTTTTCCTCAGCAGACCCCAAGCACGGCGTGATGCACCACATCCCCACACAGGGACCTCCCCTTCATGCCCGGGCCCGCAGGCTACCGCCCGACAAGCTCCGCCTCGCAAAGGAGGAATTCAAGAAGATGGAGGAGATGGGGATTGTGCAGCATTCTGACAACCCGTGGGCCTCCCCATTCCATATGGTGCCCAAGTCCGCGGGAGGGTGGAGACCGTATGGGGATTATAGGAGGCTGAACGACGCTACCACGTCTGATCGCTATCCGGTACCACACATCCAGGACTTTACGGCCAACCTGCACAGGGCGCGCATCTTTTCGAAGATTGACCTGATCCGGAGGGTATCATCAGATCCCAGTCCACCCGGACGATGTACCCAAGACAGCCCTCATTACCCCCTTTGGCCTGTTCGAGTTCCTCAGGATGCCGTTCGGGCTCAAAAACGTGGCGCAGATGTTCCAGCGCCTGATGGATGCAGTAGGGCGAGATCTGGACTTTCTGTTCATCTACCTGGATGACATACTTATGGCCAGCCGCTCCCGCCAGGAACATCTAGCACATCTACGCCTACTCTGCTGCCGCCTAAGCGACTACGGCCTGGCTATCAACCCCGCCAAGTGCCAGTTCGGCCTAGCCGCCATCGACTTCTTGGGACACCGGATCGACCGCCATGGAGCTGTGCCCCTGCCGGCAAAAGTTGAAACCATCCGCCAATTCATCAGACCCAGCACTGTTAAAGGCCTGCAGGAATATGTTGGGGTGGTTAACTTTTATCACCGTTTCCTGCCCTAGGCGGCCCGGATCATGCGGCCCCTTTTTGGCTTGATGTCCGGCAAGGTCAAAGAGGTCACCTGGACAGAGAAGGCGAAGGCGGCTTTCGAACAAGCCAAGAACATACTAGCAAACTGGTCCACCCCTGGGTCGACGTCCCCACTGCCCTCACTGTGGATCCCCCCGACGAGGCAGCTGGCGGCGTGCTCGAGCAGCTCATCGAAGGCCAGTGGAAGCCGCTTGCTTTTTTCAGCCTGCACCTACGACCCCCGGAAGTTAAGTACAGCGCTTTCGACAGGGAGCTGTTGGCCCTGTACCTTGCCATCCTGCACTTCAGGTATTTCCTGGAAGGGAGGGAGCTCACGGTCTTCACAGACCACAAGCCCCTCACTTTCACATTTGCCAAAGTGTTGGACCCATGGTCATGCCACCTGTTGTACATCTCGGAGTTTACCACCACGATCAAGCACATCTCCGGGAAGAACAACGTGGCAGCCGACGCGCTGTCACGCACCTCCGTCCAATCAGTGCACTCTCTGTCTCTGGGGGTGGATTACGCGGCGTTAGCTAAGGCACAACGGCTGGACAGCGAGATGCCGGTGTACTGAAACACAGTCTCAGGACTCCGCCTCGAAGACATATCCACTGGACCAGAAGGTAATGAGCTCCTTTGCGATGTGTCCACCGTGCAATCTCGACCTATTGTCCCAACCGCTTGGAGGCACCGCGTTTTCGACGCCTTGCATGGTTTAGTCCACCCTTCCACCCGGGCGACCATCCGGCTGATCGCAGACTGGTTTGTGTGACACGGCCTATGCAAGCAGGTTGGGCACTGGGCCAGGGCATGCATGCACTGTCAAACCTCCAACATCCAGAGGCACGTGAGGGCCCCACTGCAAACCTTCCAGCCGACACATAGGAGGTTCAGACATGTCCACGTGGACATCATCGGCCCACTGCCGGTTTCGAGAGGAGCGTGGTACCTGGTCACCATGGTGGACAGGTTCACGAGGTAGCCGGAAGCTATCCCACTCGCTGACACGGCCACGGAGACATGTGCCAGAGCCCTGCTTGCCACCTGGGTGGGATGGTTCGGACTCCCAGCCCACATCACTTCAGACAGGGGAGTACAGTTCACATCGGCTTTGTGGTCTGCACTGGCACAACTCCTCGGAATGCAGCTCCACCGAACGACTGCTTACCACCCGCAGTCCAACGGCCTGGTGGAACGTTTCCACAGGCACTTGAAGTCGGTCCTGATGGCACGCCTCCGAGGGCCAGACTGGGTGGACAAACTCCCCTGGGTGCTGCTTGGCATCCTCACTGCACCCGAGGAGGACCTGGCCGCATCATCGGCCGAATTTGCTTACGGTCCCCGCTCACAGTTCCCAGTGAGTTTGTGCCAGCACCCTGGGGCCAGGAGGACACACCTACGGTGGTCCTGACTAAACTCCGGGAGCGGCTTGGAACACTTGCCCCAGTCCTGATGTCCCATCACAGAACAGCACCCTCTTTCGTGCCCAAGGACCTACAACAGAATAAGTATGTTTTCGTTCGCCGAGGCGTGCACAGATCACCCCTGCAGCAACCATACGAAGAACCCTACAAGGTGGTGCGCCATAATGAAGAGACCTGTGTTCTCGACATCGGCGGTCAGGAAGAGACTTTTACCACTCACCGTCTCATCTAGACCTTGAACGCCCGGTTGCGGTTCCACCCACACGACGACGAGGCCGGCCACCTAAAAGAACTGACAGTGTGCAGGCTGTGGACTCTGCACCTCCTAGCGCCGGTTCTTGGAGGGCCGGGGGGGGGGGGCATGTGGCGGCTCGCCCACGTGGCAAGCGAACCGGCTCCAGCAGTCGCGGGCGAGTCTGCAGCCAGCGGCAACCAAGAGGCCTCTGAGTGCGGGGCAGACCTCGGCCCGGAAGCCGACATCACTTCCGCCCCTCAAAGAGCGGGGGATGCTGGGAGCGGGCACTTAAGCGCGCGCAGATTGAAACAGTAAACAGATCAACCAGACCCTGCTCGACTCAGTGTTGCTTTCACTCGTTGCGTTATAAATCGGCAGGAGACAGTGTTGGTACTCTTAGAATATAAAGTCTTTACTTTGCATTTGTGACCTTCCCTGGTTTTGGCATTAAAATACATCCTCAATAGAGGGAAACAAAGGGAAAAAATTACCCGTTTATTGTTCTTGATTAGTTTCATCAGCTGAGCGTGCCACTGATAATGTTCAGGCAAAATGCCACCGAGCTATGACTCATAAAAAACAGCCGCACATTTGGAAGAGATGAAGTTCTTATTGTTGAACTTCAGTAAGAAGTCCTCTTCTTATCTCTAACATCAGGAAGGAGGTATAGGAACCTGAAGGCACACACTCAACAATTCAGGTACAGTTTCTACCCCTCTGCCATCTGATTTTTAATGGACCTCACCGCTTGTCAGGGCGCTGGAGCAGGGATCCCATCGCAGACCCAGTACTGTGCACAGTGACGTTAATTGAGTAACAAATCCCAAGGTGTAAACAAAGTCAGCGTCAAAGTACAGCCAGAGATCTCTAAAAATCAGAACAGGCAGAGTCAATATTCAGGCGGACAGAGTACAGATACAAATGCTGGAAAGGCTCAGGAAAATTCACTGGCCCAATCTGGCAACAAACAGGTGAAAACACAGGACTGAAATTCACAGAGTAATAAAGAGAGGCAGATGATAGGTGGAGCACAATGAGACAGAAGTGGCAGCAGTACAGGTAATAATGAGAAACAGATGAGAGACAGAGTACTTAAGGTGGTTGAGTTGGGTGGAAGAGTAATGAAAGGCTGCTGTTGGGTGAGAGGGAGTTGGTGTGACTGGAAGCTGGCTGTGTTTTGCTTGATGTGTGAATGTGGTTTGGAACCTGTTGAGGGAAAGAGAGTGGGGAAGGAATGGAAATTGCTGGGAGGGGGTTGTGTGGGTCTGGTAATAGTGGACAAGATAATGGGGGGGGGGGGTTGAGGGAAAGAAAGTAGAGAAGGAGAGGGATAGAGACTTGGGACCAGAGGTAGGCAGCTGGGGAGAGGTGGATTATTGTGAAGGGAGAAATAAAGGGAATGAGGAGATAGTGAGGGGTTGGATGAATAAAAACCAAGACAAAGGGAATAAAAGAATAAGAAATGATAGTGGAGAAAGCTCTGAAAGTGAGGAAGATGAACAAGCTCAGAGAGGAGGTGTTGTCATAATTAGGTTTAATGAGAAGGCTCAGGGACATGTGAAGAAAATTAACCTGTTTGTGCTAACAACAACTCTGGCAAATAAGATAGGGGAAATAGTATTTGCAGAAGTTCTTAATGATGGCAACTTATTGGTAAGATGTGTGAATGAGGAACAACTTGAGAAAGCACTCAAGATAAAAGAGTAGGAAAATGCAAGGTGGAATACACTGGGAGGGTGGGAGCACAATATAGTGGTTGTAAAGGAGTGATCACGGGGATACCAATGAGTATAAATATGCAGGAGTTAAAGAGGAATATCAAAGGAGGGAAAGTAATGAATGTTCAAAGACTGAAAACAACAAAGGAGGGAGTGAAAAAGGAAAGTGAATCAGTATTGATTGAATTTGAAGAAGAAAGAGTGCCAAGGAAGGTGCTCCTGGGTTTCATGAGTTACCCAGTAAGGGTGTATGTGCCAAAGCCACTGAGGTGCTATAATTGTCAAAGGTTTGGACACGTGGCTAAAAACTGTAAAAGGCAGAGGAGATGTGCTAGATGTGGGGGTGATCATAAATATGGAAAGTGCGGAACAGGAGTTCAACCAAAATGCTGCAATTGTGGAGGAGCTCATAATGTTGCATATAGTGGGTGTGAGGTTGTCAGACGGGAGACTAAAATTCAAGAAATAAGAGTGAAAAGAAAGATCACTTATGCAGAAGCTGTAAGAATGTCAAGAGAACAGAATAATGCTCCTAATGAACAGGGAGCAATAGGGATACGAGAGATGCAATAAAGGACAATTGACAGGATTTATGTAGACGAAAAGGCTCTAGTAACATTCACTGCAGGAGTGATTAATAGTACGGCTGAGGTAAAGTCAAAAACTGACAAAATTCAGCTGGTGGTCAAAGCAGCAGTAAACCATTTAGGGTTAGTAGGACTGACATGGGAGGAAGTGAGGGAGAACCTCACTAATCAGTCAAGCCAGGAAGTGTCATGTGTTGGTTAATACTAATTATGGTGATTCTTTTACAATGGAATGCAAGGAGCTTACTGGTCAATAGCCAGGAATTCAAGCACTTTATTAAAGAAATGGTTGTAAAGCTGGATGTAATGTGTATTCAGGAAACTGGGTTGAAACCAACTTTAGACTTTGTGGTATATGGGTATACAATGATAAGGAAAGATGGAAATCTAGGGGGATGAGGGGGTTGTGCTATGTTAATCAAGCAAGGTATACCATATAGGGTACTGGAAAAAGGAGATGATCAGGAATACATAGAGGTGGAAGTGTGGGAGAGAGGGGAGGGAGTGGTTATAGTTAACTACTACAATCTATGTAAAAGGTTGGATTTGGACAGCCTATTAAAGATACAAGGACAAAACAGACAAAGTAGTGTGGTGTGCAGATTTCAATGCTCATAGCACAATATGGGGGGATCAGATTACAGATCCAAATGGAAAGGTAATTGAAGATTTGATGGAAGAAAGGGATTTGGTGTGTATGAATGATGGTAGAGGCACAAGGATAGATATAACAACAGGAACTGAGTCAGTGTTAGATATTACGTTAGTGTCTAATACCTTGGCTGGCATTAGTAACTGGGGAGTTTGGACTGCTTCAACAGTAGGCAGTGATCACTACCCAGTTTTATGTTCAGTGGGTGAAAGAGTTGAAGTAAGACCAGGTGGCGGAACTGCAAAGTATAAGTTCCAGAAGTTGAGTGAAGAAGGGTTGACAAAGATTGATATTTCTGGAAATGTAGATGAATTAAACAGTCAGGTGACTTCAGCAATTATCATGGCAGCAGAAGGATCTATACCCAGGAGTAAAAATAGGATGAATGGAAAACTGGTACCATGGTGGACAGAGGAATGTTGTCAGGCTGTAAAAAACAGAAATAGAGCATTCAGGCTAGTTGAAAGAACCCATAATATGCAGCATTTGGTTCAATATAAGAAAGCACAGGCAGTGGTGAGAAGAACTATACGTCAAGCTAAAAGGGCAAGTTGGAGGAGTTTTTGCGACAAGGTAGGAAGAACAACACCTGTGGGAGAGATATGGGGAATGATTAAGAGGATGGGAGGAGATAGAAGGGAATGGGAATATCCAGTAATGATATCTGAGGAGGAAACTGCAGTCTCCAGTAGGGATAAGGCTGAGGTCATGGCCAAGTCATTTGTACTGATACACAGTTCAGAAAATTTGTCTGAAGAAGGGAGAAGAAGAAGGGAAAGAATAATGAGCCAACACCCAGGTGTGTTAAGCAGGAGGGAAGGAACAGATGATATAATTGATGATCCATTTACATTAGCAGAAATGGTGAGAGCAATAAAGAGATCGAGACCAACCTCCCCAGGGAAAGATCTGATATGCTCTGTGATGCTAAAAAATCTAGGAGAGGGAGCGCTCTTGAAGTTGCTGCATTTTTTATAACAGAGTGTGGGAGGAGGGAAGATTACCAAGTGCATGGAAAGAAGCAGTAGTAATTCCAATAAGGAAGCCTGGCAAGGATCTGTCAAAACCCACTATCGTATGAGCTTGAAAAAAGGGTAATGCTGGCAAGTTATCAGAGTGGTTTTAGAAAGGGAAGGAATTCCATGGACTCAGTGATAATGTTAGAGACTGAAATAAGGAAGGCCCAGGCAAATAGAGAGTCAGTAGTGGCAGTGTTCTTTGAGATTGAAAAAGCCTATGATATGATGTGGAAGGAAGGATTATTAATTAAACTGCACAAGATGGGGGTTGGTGGGAGAGTTTTTAATTGGATTAAAGATTTTTTGTTTGGTAGAAAAATTCAAGTTCGGATTGGATCAGAATTATCAAAACAGTACATAGTGGGAAATGGCACTGTTTTTTACCGGGAAAAGGGTTGAGGTAGGGAAGAAGTTAAGGATGTATGGGTTGAATTAGAAAGGGTTGCATCATTTAAATTTTTGGGTGTTATATTTGATTCACGATTAACATGGGCAGACCATATCAGGAAAGTTGAGGAGAAATGTAAAAAAGTAATAAATGTGATGAGATGTTTGACTGGTAAGGAATGGGGAGCAAGTTGTTCAGTTTTGAAGAGAATGTATGTGGCTTTAGTAAGATCTGTATTGGACTATGGAAATATAGTATATGGATCAGCAGCTAGGCCTCCTATAAGGAAACTGGATGTGATTCAGGCTCAGGCCTTGAGAGTGTGCAGTGGGGCTTTTAAAACGTCACCAGTGTCAGCTCTACAGGTAGAAATGGGAATAATGCCTTTGGAACTAAGGATGCAACTGATGGCAAACTACTGGGCTAACTTGCAGGGCGAAAATGATTCTCACCCTGCTAAAGGAGTGTTGCAGGAGTGCTGGGAAAACCGGAGGTTTCAGAGGGATACCTTTAGACAGGTAGGAAATGATATCGCGAAAGAATGTGGAGTGTTTGATCTGAGGATAAGTCCTTCAGTAGTTTATCCGGTTGTAGCTCCATGGAAGCTTGTATGGCCTGACATAGACTGGCATTTGTTAGAGGTAAAAAGGAAAGAAAGATATAAAACAGATTTGGTAAATGCATTTAACTGTCATGTGATGGAAAAGTATAGTGATTATACTCACATTTATACAGATGGTGCAAAGGAACCTGAAACAGAAGTGACAGGGTTTGGGGTGGTTATACCAGCAAAAGAAATTGGAATCAACAGAAGAACATCTAATAAGTTAGGGGTGTTTACAGTGGAGATGCTGGCAGTGTTGGTTGCATTGCAATGGGTGCAGAAAGCCAGACAAACCAAAGCATTGCTATGTTCAGGTTCATCCTCAGTTCTAGCAGGTTTAAGGTCTTTTCACACAAACTGTCGGCAAGATGTACTTTATGAAGTCCTTCAGTTAGTTACAAGAATTGCAAATCAGGGAGGTCAGGTAAAATTTCTATGGGTTCCAGCACATGTAAGGGTGAAGGGGAATGAGAGGGTGGATGAGTTGGCAAAGAGGGCGTTAAAGAAAGAAAATGTGGAAATGCACATTAGTATCAGTAAAGCAGAGGTTAAGTGTGTAATCTGGGAAAAAGTCAACCGAATGTGGCAAGAAAGATGGGACAGGGAGAGGAAAGGGAGGCATTTATATCAAATACAAAAGTGTTGCAGTTACTAGGGAAGGTAATGGAAACAGAAGAGAGGAAATTGTGTGGACTAGGTTAAGGCTGGGGCATTGTGCATTAAACAAAACATTGAAAATGATAGGGAAACACCAGACAGGATTGTGTGAGGAATGTCAGGAAGAGGAGTCAGTAGAACATGTAGTTTTGTGTTGCAGGAAGTATGGGATACAGAGAGATGATGAGAATTCAATTAAAGGAGTTAGGGGTGCAGGAATTCACATTAAAATGGTTGCTGGGTATGGGTGAGAGAGCACGTCAGGGTATTTTTAGTGTTTTTAAGGGGTACAGGGGTTTTTATAGGATATGACGGATAAACAGCAATAGGATACTAGGATGGTCAAAGATGGGAGGGTAAAGTGTGAGGGTGAGTGTGAGTGAGTGTGTGTACGCGCGCGTGATTGGGTGAAGGGATTTAGAGTATATGTCTTGTGCACATTCCGGAGCAGAGGGTGGCGGTAATGCACCATTAAGCTGGATGCCGACTGCCGTAAAACAAGATACAGACAGACAGAGACAGAGTACTCAGTAATACAGAGAGCAGAGCAGGAGCGGGGACAGGAGCACATGGCAATACAAAACACAGACTGACAGCTAGTGGGGGAAAAAAAACTCTCAAAAAGACAGTTCAACTGGAGGCACTGACAGCAACACCCCACCCCCCCCCATAGACACCTCCTAGCGTCACAGCAGGTAAGAGCTGGGTGCTGGCGATGAAAGTCCCTGAGAGGGGTCCAGAATGTTATGGGTGGGGACCCAGTACCTCTCCTCAGGACTGTAGCCCTCTCAGTCCACAAGGTACTGGAGGCCACGGCTCTGGTGACGAACGTCCAGCAGTCGACGCACCGTGAAGGCCTCTGACCCATCCATGAGCTGTTAGGGAGGGGGTGTTTGGGGGACAGGGCACAGGGGGTGGCTCATGACAGGCTTGATATGGGACACATGGAAGGTTGGATGAATGCGGTGGAGAGTGGAGGGAAGCTTGAGACAGACGGCAGCAGGGCTGATGACTTTAGCAATGGGAAAGGGGCCGATGAAGCGAAGGGTGACCTTGCAGAAATCCACCCTGAGGGGCAGGTCTCGGGTTGAAAGCCACACACGCTGTCCCTCAAGGCAGGGCCTTGGAGTGATGGTGGTCAGCTTGATGCTTGATCCTAGTAGAGGCATGGGGAAGGGCAGAGCACATCCGCTGACAACGGCAGATGAACGCCTCAGCAGATGGAACGCCAACCTCCTCCTCCTGGGCAGGAAACAGTGGAGGTTGGTAGCCAAGGCAGCACTCAAAAGGGGACAGGCGGGTGGATAAGAGTTTATGGTGTACTCAGCCCAGGGTGGCTGCTGACTCCATGCAGAGGGGTTCTGGGAGACCAGACACCACAATACAGTCTCCAGCTGTTGGCCCACTTGGTCTGGCCATTGGTCCGCGGGTGGAATCCTGAAGCCAGACTCACGGAGGCATCCAGAAGATTACAGAATGCCCTCCAGAAGTTGGATGTGAATTGAGGGCCCCTGTCTGACACAACATCTACAGGTAAACCATGTAATTTAAAAACATGTAGTGCAAGTAATCTGGCTGTCTCTTTGGCCGAGGGGAGTTCAGGTAAAGGAATGAAGTGTACAGACTTAGAGAAACTATCAACTACTGTGAGAATTGTGGTGTTACCATCTGATGGGGGAAGATCGGTGACAAAGTCCAGGGCAATGTGGGACCAGGCCCTCTTGGGGATAGACAGGGGTTGTAAAAGACCAGCAGGTGACCGGTTAGAGTTCTTGCCTTGAGCACCAACCAAGCAGGCTGAGACAAAGTTGCAGATGTCACTTCCCATGGAGGGCCACGAGAACCGCTGACTGATGAAGGCTTGAGTACACTTGGTTCCAGGGTGACAGGATAACCGGGAAGAACGAGCCCACTGCAATACCTGTGAGCGGACAGAGCTGGGAACATAAACATGGTTAGTAGGGCATTGACGAGGGGCTGCCTCGCTCTGTTGAGCAGCTTGCACCATGGTTTCAATGTCCCATTGCACTGCACCCACGAGACAGAGAGTAGGGAGGATGACTTCGGGTGCCTCAGGGGTCTGAGGAAGGAAATCTTCAGGAGAGGGCATCAGGTTTTCCATTCTTATAACTGGGGCGGAAGGACAGAGTAAAATTGAATCTTGAGAAAAACAGGGACCAACGAGCTTGAGGGGAGTTGAGGTGCTTGGCCATACAGATATATTCCAGACTCTTGTGATCAGACTAGACTAAGAATGGCACCTTTTCTTCCTCCAGCCAATGCCTCCGCTCCTTCAGAGCTAGCTTCACAGCCAGCAGCTCCCAGTTTCCGACATCGTAATTCCGCTCCGTGGGAGTGAGGCGGTGAGAGAAGGCGGCGCAGGGGTGTACCTTCTCATCCTTGGCCGAGTGCTGAGAGAGAACAGCTACACCAATGTCAGATGCATCCACCTCCACAATGAACTGCTGGTCGGGTTGAATCAGGATGAGCAGAGGTGAAACTTTCCTTCAGGTCAGAGAATGCTTTCTCAGCAGCAGGGGACCAGGAGAATCTGACAGCAGTTGAGGTAAGAGCAGTGAATGGTGCAGCCAGTGTATTGTAATTTCTGATGAAGTGGCAATGGAAGTTAGCAAAGCCCAAGAAGCGTTGCAACTCCCGACAAGTCAAGTGTTGGGGCCATTCGACCACCGTCTTGACCTTCTCTTGGTCCATCTGAATGGAACTGCTTGAAATTACATATTTCAGGGAGACTATTGCAATGAAACTCATTTCTCAGCCTTCACAAAGAGCTGGTTCTCCAGAAGGTGCCAGAGAACTCTGCGGACGTGACCTGTGTGTTCAGCAAGGGACTTAGAAAAAAAAATCAAAATGTTGTCGAGATACACAAAAACAAATTGGTTCAGCATGTCCCTGAGAAAGTCATTTACCAGGGCTTGGAAGACAGCAGGAGCATCGGTGAGACGGAATGGCAAGACCAGATACTCGCAATGGTCTGACGTGGTGTTGAAGGCTGTCTTCCAGTCGTCTCCTTCACGGATGCGGTCAAGATGGTAGGCACTACAGAGAGACCAAGCTTGGTGAAAACTGAGGATCCTTGTAGTAGCTCAAATGCCGAGGTCATGAGTGAAAGAGAGCAACAGTTCTTAACAGTGACTTCCTTCAGTCCCCAGTAATCAATGCATGGACGCAAGGAGCCATCCTTCTTTTCAACAAAGAAAAAACTGGCACCAGCAGGGGAAGAAGATGGCCAGAAGATGCCTGCAGACAGAGATTCTTGAATGTACTTATTCATGGCTTCTGTTTCAGGTACGGACAAGGAATACAGGTGGCCCCTTGGGGGAAGATGTTCCAGGCAAGAGGTCAATGGCCCAATCATGGATGATGAGGCGGCAGGGAAGTGGCCCAGGACTTGCTGAACATAGCCTTGAGGTTCATGTATTCAGGAGGGATGGCACTAAGGTCCAGAAATTCATCAGGGGGTTTCTGGGCTTGGAAACAAGGGGATCTGAGCATAACAGAGGCAGTGGGAATGACAGAATGGGCTCCAGCCTACAATCTTGAGACTGAGCCAGTCAATGTGGGGGTTGTGTCTGACTAACCAGGGATGGCCCAGGACAGTGGGAGCTTGAGGAGAGTCAATAACAAAGGGTTAACTGTTCAGGATGGTTGCCTGATAAAGTGAAACTCACCAGGGCTGTGACATGGGTGACGTTAGCCAGTCTGACTGTTCAAGGCGTTGGCAATTAATGGTGACTGGACAGCAGATGTGGGTAGTCCCCACTGGGCAGCCAAACTGGAATCAATAAAATAGAGAATCGACCAAGATGGAGACTGCTCGGCATTGGACACCCCACTCCAGAGAAGCAGGTATGAAAGTGAATGGTGTTGAGGAGGGCCGGCCAGGGGTCACGCTCACCAGTACTCCACGTCCTACTGGTGAGCACTGGCTTTTACTGGGCAGGTGGAGATGAAATGGCCTGGTTGGCCACAGTACAGACAGGATCGGGTGCTGATTCTCCTTTGTCTTTTAGTCGGCGACAAGCAGATACGGTCAACATGCATAACCTCGGGAGGCAAACAGCAGGGCAATGTAGACTGATTAGGAGCTTGGAACTCACCCAGTACCCCCAGGGAACCCTTCCCCCTATGGGCACTACTGAAGGCAGACATCAATGCCGATGGCCAAATCCACCAGGGCTTCAAAGGTGGCAGGAAGGTCCTGGGTGACCAGTTCATCTTTGATGTCTTCGGAGAGGCCATTCAGACAGGTGTCACACTGTGCTTCTGAGTTCCAGCCGCTGGAGGTGACTAGGGTCCAGAACTCTATGGCGTAATCTGACACAGATGTGCAGCATTTCACGGGCAGCGCTTCTCTCATGTTTGGAGCGATCAAACACTTTTCTCATCTCCTGAAAAAATAACTGAAAACTACTGCAGAAAGGGGAGCCTGCCTCCCAGACAGCTGTTCCTCATTCTCTCACCCGACCAGACAGTTGGGTGATGACAAGCTACCTTGGTGTGATCAGTTGGAAATGTTGTTGGTTGCAATTCAAAACGGAGGGTGCACTGGGAAAGAAAAGAGCGGCAGGTACTGGGTTCACCCAGTAATTTTCTGGAGGAGGCAGACAGGGCTCTTGGATAGGAGGAGCATGCAAGGACACGGGGGGGCAGGGCGGAAGATGCAGTCGCTAAATGTTGATGACATTCTGGGACAGCTGGAGTGACAGAGTCTGGGCCACAAGATCAGCTGTACTAGCAGAAAGCAACTCCACTGCCCTGAACAGTGAGTCCAGCTGGTTCGGGGGTCTCACCAGCATCACTCCCTGTTAATCCAGGGCAGCTCTCAGACAACCAGGGTCTGCTGGATCCATTCTGGCCAGATTGTGCTGTCAGGGCACTGGAGCAGGGAGCCAATTGCAGACCCAGTACTGTGCACACAGTGATATTAATTGAGTAACAAATCCCATGTTGTGAACAAAGCCAGCATCAAAGTTCAGACAAAGGTCAGAACATCCAGAGAAAGCCAAAACCAGAATCAGGAAACAGGCCCAATCAATATTCAGACAGACAGAGAAAGTACAGATACAAACACTTGAACCACTCAGGAAAATTCACTGGCCCAATCTGGCAACAAACAGTTGGAAACACAGGACTGAAATACACTGAACAGAGAGGCAGATGATAGGTGGATCACAATGAGATACAGGTGGCAGCAATACAGGTAATAATGAGAAACAGATGAGAGACAGGGTACTCAGTAATACACGGGCCAGTGTAGAGCAGGAGAGGGGACAGGAGCTCATGGCAGTACAAAACCACAGACTGACAGGTAGGGGGAAACACACAAAAAGACAAAGCTCAGCTGGAGATACTGACACTACTTTATTTTTTATATTACATTTCTTTACACTACTTTAATTTATCTATTTAATACACATTTTTTCTCTCTATTATCATGTATTGCACTGTACTGCTACCGCAAAATTAACAAATTTCACGACATATGCCGGTGATAGTAAACCTGATTCTGATTCTGATTCGAGTTGCTAGTTATGGCTCGGTTGCATAGAATGTAGTGACAGTACAGTTTAGCCTGGTAAATCCGAGCAGACAGCAAGATAACTAATGCAGCTGAAGCAGAAAACTACAACTAAAACTCAACAAGTCAGGTAGCTACTATGGAGAGACAAGGACAGTTGACATTTCAAATCATGACCCTTCATTAGAGACGGAGGTGTGGATGGCAGATGGGAACAGTTAGGGAAGGAGATCCAGTGAGAGGAATTTGTTGGTGATGGCCAGATGGAGTTGGTATGATTGACTAAACTGAGCCGTACAGCTGTAGTTAGAAGATTTGAGAGATATTTGTTCACACTACGGACCTTCTAGAGAATCTAATTCTGCTCTCCTCACACAATGTAAATTCTTTTTAAAGTATAAACATTGAAACCTGTTGAATGTTGAAAGTCCTCAATACAGTGGATGTGGAGAGGATGTTTCCTATGGTGGGGGAGACTAAGACCAAGGGACACAGCCTCAGAATAGAGCAATGTCCATTTAGAATGAAGATCAGGAAGAATTTCTTTAGTGAGAGAGTGGGGAATCTGTGGAACTCGTTGCCACAGGCAGATGTGGAACCCAAGTCATTAAGGCAGAGGTTGATAGGTTCTAGATTAGTCAAGGAATGAAGGGTTACAGGGAGAAGACAGGAGACTGGGGTTAAGAGGGAAATGGATCAGCCAGAATGAAATGGCAGAGCAGACTTGATGGGCCAAGTGGCCTTATTCTGCTCCTATATCTTATAGTCTCATGGTCTAAACATCAGGAGAATAATGAGTGATTAACTTCCGTTTCAATGGCTATAATCACCTACCTACCTTTAACACTTTGAATGTGGACAGGTAGTTCTGCAGAATTGTGTATTTACAATGTTAGCATATCCCAACTAGCAAAACCCCTTTGGAAATTCTATACAGCTGGCTGGTCTGAAAGCTTCTTAGCAGACGCATTGATGAATTCCAACCATACCATTGATTGCAGAGGACTCAAAATGTGCCTCTTTTGTGATGGTATTGAGGTCTGACCTGTGAACATAGAACTAGCCAGAACTTTACAACAAAAGAGACCTGCTTTGAACATTTAATGATGTTTTAATACAGGTGATGGCCATTTAATGCTTTCTCTGATTTCATCCTGAAGATTTCAAGGAGCACTGATTAACATGAGCTGTTCTCTTACTACTTCTCATCTGACTATTACCTCTCTTTGGTGCCCCTCTTCCTTCCCTTTCTTCCATGATCCATTCTCCTCTCCCAGCAGATTCCTTCCTCTTTAGTCCTTTACCTTTTTTACCTATCTCCTCCCAGCTTCTCAGTTTATCACTCAACTTCCCCCTAAACTAGTTTCACCTTTCACTTTCTAGCCTGTACTCCTTCCCCTCCCCCAGCTTTTTATTCTGGATTCTTCCCCCTTCCTTTCCAGCCCTGATGAAGCGTTTTGGCCAGAAACATCGGTTCTTTGTTACTCTCCATAGAAGCTTCGTACCCTGCTGAGTTCCTCCAGCATTTTGTGTGTGTTACTATGGATTGCCAGAATCTGCAGAATCTCCTGTGTTTACAAGTTGTCACCAGGTTTTATATCCTGGCTTTGCATGCCCTGCGATCCTCTTTATAAATGATATCAGAATCAGAATCAGGATTATTATCATTGTCTTATACGTATAAGGTGAAATTTATCATTTCAGAGCAGCATTACAGTGCAGAGGCATTAAATTCACTGCCAAGAAGGCCCAGCAGCGCCTTTACTTCCTGAGAAAACTAAAGAAATTTGACCTGTCCCCTAAAACCCTCACTAATTTTTATAGATGCACCGTAGAAAGCATTCTTCTAGGGTGCATCACAACCTGGTATGGAAGTTGTCCTGTCCAAGACCGAAAGAAGCTGCAAAAGATCGTGAACACAGCCCAGCGCATCACACAAACCAATCTTCCGTCCGTGGACTCACTTTACGCCGCACGCTGTCGGAGCAGTGCTGCCAGGATAATCAAGGACACGACCCACCCAGTCAACACACTTTTTGTCCCTCTTCCCCCCGGGAGAAGGTTCAGGAGCTTGAAGACTCGTATGGCCAGATTTGGGAACAGCTTCTTTCCAACTTTGATAAGACTGCTGAAGGGATCCTGACCCGGATCTGGGCCGTACCCTCCAGATATCTGGACCTGCCTCTCGGTTTTTTTTGCACTACCTTACTTCCTATTTATGAGTTATAATATAAAATTTTAATATTTACTTATTTCTAACTATTTTTAATATCTTTAATATTTGTAATCCAGGGAGTGTGAAGCGCAGAATCAAATATTGCTGTGATGACTGTACGTTCTAGTACCAATTGTTTGGCGACATTAAAGTATAAAGTATAAAATTACTATTAATTAAATAAGCAGTGCAAAGCAAAAGGAAGAGTGAGGTGGTGCTCATGGTTTCATGGAACATTCAGAAGTTTGATCGTGGAGGCAAAGAAGTTGTTTCTGAATCTCGGAGTCTGCTGTCTTCAGATCTCCAGAATAATTTCTAACAGACTGGGTGGAGGAGGGGAAAATCAGGCTGATGAGGGTGGGGGTAGGGGTCAGGGGTGGGTTAGGAGGAAGTCAGTAGGTCTCAGGAAGGAAGAGAAAGCAATAGAGAGTGGGGGTAGGTTGGAGAAATTGGAGAATGATGCAGCTGAAGTTGAATCATACCTGTTTCAGATTCAAACTGCAGTGTTGGTCGTGAAAATGTGGCTACAATAGTTTATGTTACAATACTAGCAGCCACGAATGCAGGCTCTGTGTGTGGTTGTAACTGACACGGAAAGGATGTATCCGAAGACCTTGTCAGACCAGATGTTTCATTAAGCAGAATCACATTGACTCTCTGACCAGGATAAAGGCTTCTGTTCCATTCAACACCATCCAGAAACCAGTTACATATTGAAGGAAAAAAAGAAAGAAAAGTTATTTTTTAAAAAATTGGAATTCTCCTTGGGTCAGTCAAAAACCTTTAAAATACACTGTTTTTCCAGACTATAGTTATGCTGAAGGCAAAAACTTACCAGAAATGGGGTGTGATCTTGTGTCTACATTTATCTATATAAAATCCCAATTCAGCTTGTGCAAATGTACCTTAGTTTTACAAAGCAGTTAGTTACGTGTGATGGTGCTAAGGAAATAAATTAAAGTGTTGATTTAAAAATCTCTTTTAAGTTTTTCTGCTCTCAATTTATTCCAAAGTATAGCCTCCAGTTTGAGACTCACCTACCATAGGATATATGGGTTTGCTTATATCTGTGTCTTTATATCTATCTAGCTAGAGCTATCTACATGTCTATACCGATCTGTATGTGTGTGTGTGTGTATATATATATATATATATATATATATAATATAGTACTGTACAAAAGTCTTAGAGATATATATAGAGAGCTAGGCTGCCTAAGATTTTTTGCACAATACTGTATTTGTCAGAGTGGAGGGGAGAGCGAGCTCGCAAATCTGGGGGGAGCAAAGGACGTTGGGAATGGCCAGGGTGAAGTGCCGCAAGAGATGGCAGAGAAGGAGTGCCAGGGGCAGGACGTGGCATGGGTGCTGACACCCCCAGCTCTGAGACAGCAGGTAAGGTCATTTGATTCCACACAATTGGTTTAATGACCATTAGAAAATGACTCTCTGTTGCTTCCTGCTCCCTCTCCTCTCCTTTTCCCTATTCACAAGCATGATTCCCCTCTCTCTGCCCCTCTTCCCAATCTCAGTCCACAATAGAGACCCATCTCAGAATCAGGTTTATCATCACTCACATATGTCGTGAACTTTTTCTTCATGAAAATTACTACATTGCTGTACAAAAGTAGCACCTCAGACATTTGCACAGTACTGTAGTAATTTGTCTTGAAAAAAAATTATATATGGATAGAGAGAGAGATAGAGATATATAAATTTCCAGACTCCTTTGATCTGTGCTAACCTTCTCACTTTTGTTATCACTATCAAGATAACAGCTCCCATGGTGCTGGTGTGGAAAGATACCTTTAATTAAACTTGCTTGGCTTTGTGTTGAAGAACCAGTGGTCCAGGGGAATAAATTAATCTTTAACGGATTCTAAATGACTATGCCTAGCTTCCTGCCACCCACGACATTAGAAGTTGTGTGTTCGCCAAGCTGTCAGTACGTGTATTGGCAGCTTTACATGAAGACTGGCCTGAGTGAAATGTAGATGATTTGTTGCAAGAACAAATATTTCCATTTTAAAAAGTACCTTTATCAACTAGCCAAACAAAATATTAGAAGTCCAAATTAGAGACTGTAGATAGTGTATGGAACAATAAACACTCTGCTCTTACTCCATCTATATTGAATTCCCAATCTTATTTATGCCATGGATTCATACCATTAAGCAAGGGGTCAACAGACCCTAGGTTGGGAGACCCTGATCTATAATATTGGAGTTGGTACCACTGTAATGGGTGGCATCTCAGATAACAATGAGGAAATAACCACAGGAAGGAGATGGACAGCTGAGTGACATGGTGTCATGGCAACAACTTTTCCCTCAACGTCAGCAAAACAAAAGAGCTGGTCATTCACTTCTGGGGAATGGGAGGCTGGTACATCAATGGTGTTCATGATGTCAGGGTTGACAGCATTAAAGACCAAAGAGCTACCTTCACCAGTAGTCCATCCTGGTCCAACCACGTAAACATCATGGCAAAGAAATCCCACCAATGTCTCTACTTCTTCAGGAGGCTAAAGAAATTTTACATGTCCCCGTCAACCCTTCCCAGATTTTATTGATGCACTAGAGAAATCATACTACCCAGATGCATAAAAGCATGGTGAGGCAACTGCATTGCATGTGACCACAGGAAACTATTGAGAGATGTGGGCACAGCTCAGCACTTCACAGAAACCAACTTACTCTCTGTGGTTCTGTCGATACTTCTCACTCCCTCAACAAAGCAACCAACAGAATCAAACACCTTGGCCGTCCTGGACATTCTCTCTTCTGGCCTCTTCCAACATGCAGAATGTCAAAAAACCCTTCATGAAAACTGGGAAAGAGAACAAACAAGTGAGGTTTAAGGTACAGAGAGAATAGGTAGGACAGTGGTTATCCTAGATGAAGTGATCCTGCTGTTTACAGTGAAGTCTGGTGGATAGAGCATCACCTTGACAAGTTCAGACTGCACAGTCTACAGACATTAATGGAGTCATGGAGACATATGGTACAGAAAGAGGCCCTTCAATCCTCTGAATCTTTACTTACCATCAGTCACCTATTTAGCAAAACAAATCTTCCCCAACCCATATTTTCCATTGTTTCCCATCAACACTCACTCTATGCCCACTATATTACCACTTTTGCACAATAGGGATAATTTACAGTGAGTAATTAACCTTCTTGCTCACTCTTGGCACATCAGAGGAAACAGGTAAGCCACAAAGTCACAAGGAGTAACATACTATAAGAGACCACTTGATGGCCCTGGGCCTGTACTCATTGGAGTTTTGATGTATGAGGGAGGATCTCATTGAAACCAACTGAATATTGAAAGGACGTGGAGAGAATGTTTCCAATACTGGGTGAGTCGAGGACCAGAGGGAACAGCCTCAGAATCCAAGGACGTCCCTTTAGAACAGAGATAGAACATGGGCACCATGGTGATGTAGTGGTTAGCTCAACACCATTGCAGCTTGAGGCATTGGAGTCAATTCCGGTGTCCTCTGCAAGGTCTCTATATGTACCGGGTAGAATAAGTGGTCATTGTGAATTGTCTCGTGAGAAGCTTAGGGTGAAATCGGGCTTGTCGGGGGTTGCGGACCACTATGGCTTGAAGGACTGGAAAGGACTATTCAACGCTGTGATTCTGAATAAAAATAAAATTTTTAAAAATAGAAAGAAAGAACATAAAAGATCAAAAACTACAGCACGGCACTTTTGGCCCATGATGTTGTGTTGTGCCAACATTTGAACCTACCCTTTCCTTATACATAGACCGCCATTTTCCATTGCTGAGATGAGGAGGAATTTCTTTAGCCAGAGGGTGGAGAATCTGTGGAATTCATTGCCAATTACAGCTGTCGAGGCCAAGTCATTGGGTATATTTAAAGAGAAGGTCGATAGGTTCTTGATTAGTAATGGCGTCATACGTTACAGAGAGAAGACAGGAGTATCAGGTTGAGAGGGATAATAAATCAAACGTGATGGAATAGTGGAATACACTCAATGGGCCAAAAGGCCTAATTCTGCTCCTGTGTTTTTGGTTTTACAGTCAGGGAAGAATGCGCAAACTCTACAAGGACGGCATTAAAGATCCGGAGAGAAACCAATCAATTATTTCCATCATCTTTGATTTCTGCTCCATTGTTGTTGGTGGAATGGGGAGAAGAGTTCAGCATTCTAATGGAAAAGAAAAGGAACATTTTAGTGACAAAGTGTTACACACAATGTGCTGGAGGATCTCAGCAGGTAAGGCAGCATCTATGGATGGTAATAATCAGTCAACGTTTCTGGCTGATTCCCTTTATCAGGACTAACAGCAAAGACAAGTTCCTAGGAAGGATACGTGGTTATGATAACAAGTCTGGGTGAGCACGTGGTTGAAAAGTCAGAGAGCAGCAGAGATCACAGTGGAGGAGCAGTCAGAGAGGGTCTCGTAGAACTCCCATCAAAAAGAAGATTTAAACTCTTTAGAATCATCGTACCTCGAAGAAACTTTGCAGTGAAAAAGTAAATCATAGACACAAGAGATACTGCAGATGCTGGAGTCTTGAGGAAGGGTCTCAGCACAAAACGTCGACTGTTTATTCCCATCCATAGACGCTGCTGACCTGCTGAGCTCCTCCAGCACTGTGTGCATTGCTCCAGATCTCCAGCATCTGCGGTACCCCTTATGTCAACGTGGAAGTGTTTTTTTGTAACTGGGTCCTCCCCAACCAGTGAGGTTCATGTACCAGACTTTTATTTTAACATTGTTCAGAGCTGAGATCTAATCCTTACTGACACTTAGAAATGGACTGTTTTGCCAAGCACATTAGCTTTGTAATTTTACATTGTTCAGGTGGAAATACTTCTGAAAGAGGAAGCGGAACATACTGTGGGTTCACCTGAGTAATTCCACTGTGGATCTGATGAAGCAGACTGTGCCTGCATTCACAAGGATATAGAAGAATGAGGAGTCATCTCAGAGATACATACAAAGTTAATCTTTGGTTTGGCAAGGTAAGATGCTGGGATGATATTGTTGTTCATTATCATTAATTAAATAATGTTTGCATAGGCAGCCTTGAAGTGTACTTGCTTGAATATATTCCTAGGCTGGAGTGCTTTGAATCAGCATTCCATCTGTTTACTTAAGAGGCCAGCTATTCAGAATGGTGATAAGAAAATCCCTCACACAGAGAGAGATGAAGGGTTGAGATTCTATATCCTACAGGGCGGTGGGGGCCCAGGCACTGAATGCATTTATGGCAGAGCCAAATAGATGGAGAAACAGAATTTGCTGGTAACAAGTCTCTGAAGGGGTTTGGCATGAATAGTCAACTGTTTATTGATTTCCATAGATGCTGCCTGACCTGCTGAGTTCCTCCAGTATTGTGTGTGTGTGTGTGTGTGTGTTGCTTTGGATTTACAGCATGAGAGGCAGCATCTATAGAGAGAGACGATATGAAGGTTTTGGGTGAGAGACCCTTCGTGTGAACTGGAAGGAGAGGAAGTATGCTTTTTCATGGGTCATGGTGTGACAAAGTCTGGAAGAAGCTCCTTCAGTCCAATTGTTCATGCTGACCAAGGTGCCCACTGGAGATAATCCCAAACATGAGGAATTCTGCAGATGCTGGAAATTCAAGCAACACACATCAAAGATAGATAGGTAGATAGATAGATAGATAGATATATTTTATTGATCCCGAGGGAAATTGGGTTTCGTTACAGCCGCGCCAACCAAGAATAGAGCATAAATATAGCAATACAAAAACCACAAACAATCAAACAACAATATGCAAACTATGCCAGATGGAAATAAGTCTAGGACCATCCTATTGGCTCAGGGTGTCTGACCCTCCACGGGAGGAGCTGCAAAGTTCGATGGCCACAGGCAGGAACAACCTCCCGTGACGCCCAGTTTTGTATCTTGGTGGAATATGGCCAAAGTCCAACAGTAAAAAATTCAATATCCGGTCTACAAACATGTTCCTCAATCATAATATGACCAGGATTGCACCATCCGCTGTTAACCAGAACAGCAGGACCCCAACTCCTTTACGCTTACCACTCTCAGTGCACTTCCGGTCAGCCCGAACGGTCTGGAAGCCATCCATGGAAAAGTTTTGATCGGGTATGTCCTCGTGCAGCCCCATTTTAGTAGAACACATAACACTGCACTCCTGAAATGTTCTCTGACTCCTGGCTAGTGCCATCAACTCATCCATTTCATTACCCACTGAACTCCTCTTCTCCATAAGTCTCTGTTGTCTCGACCCAGTCCTCTTTCCTTGCCTTTGTGATCCTCCTCTGCATCCTCTGTGTGTTTTCCTCCAGATTTCAGCAGGGGTGTCTGCTGCTCTGCTCGCTAAACCAGACGGCATAAGCGCAATCAGCTGGTCCCTGGAATAAACAATGTGACCATACTGCTGCCCCGCTAATGAGACGTGTTGGAATGTAACTATTTCCAGCGCTAAAAACCCAAATAAAACTCTCTCCACCAGCATGTTAGAGAGGGTGCAGCTTCGACGTGTTAGCATGAAAAAAAATACAACAAATAACGTAAGTTAAAAAAGTAAGAAGAAAAAAAGTAAGAAAACTATTCGGAACGGCTGTAACAGGCTGCATGCACGACCGGCACATGCACACTTAGTTGCTGGTGAATGCAGCAGGCCAGGCAGCATCTCTAGGAAGAGGTACAGTCAAAGTTTCGGGCTGAGACCCTTCGTCAGGACTAACTGAAAGAAGAGCTAGTAAGAGATTTGAAAGTGGGGGAGGGAGGGGGAGATCCAAAATGATAGGAGAAGACAGGAGAGGGAGGGATGGAGCCAAGAGCTGGACAGTTGATTGGCAAAAGGGATACGAGAGGATCATGGGACAGGAGGCCTACGGAGAAAGAAAAGGGGGAGGGGGGGGAAGCCCAGAGGATGGGCAAGGGGTATAGTCAGAGGGACAGAGGGAGAAAAAGGAGAGAGAGAGAAAGAATGTGTGTATATAAATAAATAATGGATGGGGTACGAGGGGGAGGTGGGGCATTAGCGGAAGTTAGAGAAGTCAATGTTAATCCCATTTGCCTGCATTTGGCCCATATCCCTTTGAATCTTGCCTATTCATATACTTGTGCTGTTGTTATTTATATGTTCTGAAGAAAAGCCCAAAATGTTAACTGGTTGTTCATTTCTAGCCTGATCTGCTGATTTCCTCCAGCATTTTGTGTGTGTTGCTTTGGATTTCCTGCATCTGCAGAATTTCTTGTGTTTATCATTTAAACATTGTAGATAATCTTGCTTCTAGTACGACCTCTGGCAACTCATTCCAAATACCCACTCTCCTGTAGTGAAAATGTTTGCCCTCAAGTTATTTTTAAATCATCCCCTTACACGCGAAAGTCATATCCTCAAGTTTTAGATATCCCCTCCCTAAAAAAAAGACTTTATCAACACCCTTTCTACATCCTTCCTGATTTTATATTCTGTACCACTGTAAGGTCACCCCCTCAGCCCCCAGTATTCCAGAGGAAAATAAAGCCCTAGCCTCTCCAGTCCCTCCTCATGGTGTAAGCCATCCAGCCACAGTAGTATCTAGTGAATTTTTTGTGCACCCTTTCCACAAAGAGACAGACAGACAGACTGAGTGAGAGAGAGAAGGGGAGAGAGAGAGAGAGATAGAGAGAAAGAGAATAAGAGTGAGAGCGAGAGAGAGAGAAAATCCCTCCACCCCTTATTGCTCATGTCACTGCACTGTAATGCTGTTTACTTTGTAAATGAATGCTGTAAATTATTTATTGAGGCTCATTGTATTCCATATCCGTACTTTAATCTCTAAAGTTATTTTTATATAGTTCTTTATTTATTGCTGAATGTTGTTGTTTCTTGTTGCACATCACACTACGGCACATTCCTAATGCATGTAAATGTACTGTATATGGAGAATAAAGTTGACACTTAACCCCTGCTGCTCGAGAAGGGAGTTGATTGCTGGAAACAGAAGTATGCACTATGTAGTCTGAAGGGAGTGCCTTTCCAGAATGCTGGGAAGTGAGGGGAGGTGAAGATATGTGCAAGGGTGAAATCTCATTAAAGGTAACAGAAAGTGCATCAACATATTCACTGCAGAGACTAGTAGGGTGAAAGGTGAGGACCATGGGAGCTTTTATCACCGCTGTGTCCAGTAGATGAAGCAGGAATGTGAGGAAGAGCTAAGATACAGTCGAGAACCCCAGTCATAACAGTCATGGAAAGGTCATGATGTAAGAAAAAGGAAAATATCTCCTGGACATCGTGGACTTCAATAGTACTAGATATTACATTCTGGGGTCAAGGTCTGGAGTCCCGGATGCAGCTTGCCCTGGGGCTGGAGGCCTGTGTGTGTGTGTGTATGATTGCACAGGGGTGGGAGGGTGGGAAAGGAAATTGCTTTGTTGCTGTCTGTTTTTAATTTTGTGGCTGTAGTGGTTGTCGATTGTACGTTCTGGTGAGCATTGTGGGCACGCTGCGTTGACGCCCGAATGTGTGGCGGCATTTGCGGGCTGCCCCCAGCACATCCTTGGGTGTTTTGGTTGTTAATGCAAATAAACACGTCTCACTGTGTGTCTCAATGTACCTGTGATAAATAAATCTGAATCCAAAAAAAAATCTGAATCTATATATTAAAGCAGTGCTCCCCAAACACCGGGCCGCGGACCGGTACTGGACCGCAGAGCAGGTGCTACCAGGCCGTGAGGAAACGATACGAGTCAACTGCACCTTTCCTCATTCCCTGTCACGCACCGTTGAACTTGAACATAGGGTTGCCAACTGTCCCGTATTTGCCAGGACATCCCATATATTGGGCTAAATTGGTTTGTCCCGTATTTCCCTCGCTAAGGTAGAGCATTCCTATGAAACCTTTCGTGCCGAAATGACGTGAAGCGAAGAAGCAATTACCATTAATTTATATGGGAAAATTTTTGAGCGTTTCCAGACCCAAAAAATAACCTAACAAATCACACCAAATAACACATAAAACCGAAAATAAATAACATATAGTAAAAGCAGGAATGATATGATAAATACACAGCCTATATAAAGTAGAAATAATGTATGTACAGTATAGTCGGGAAGATGAAGGCAAAACCGATTGGTGGGGAAAAATTCGGCAGGTGCGCAAATGCGCACGTCACGTATGCGCACACAGGTGCCCGCGCAAGGCTTCATGGTTATGGTAGTCTTTCCAGTGTCCTGGGATTTGACTGATACTTTTGTCCCTTATTTTGGAGTGAGAAGGTTGGCAACCCTAACTGTAAAAGACATGTTGAGGTGAGTTTAACTCTACTTGAACACACCCCCCTCTCCCGGTCGGCCAGTCCGCAAGAGTATTGTCAATATTAAACCAGTCCGTTGTGCAAAAAAGGTTGGGGATCCCTGTATTAAAGGCATCAAGGAACATGGCGGTAGAGCGAAACATGGCTCTGAGCTACAAGTTATAATCTGACCAAGTGATGGAACAACAAATCGGTAATCAGCTTATTAAGGTCACAGGTACACAATACACAACTGATATGGTTACCACTGTCAGTTTATTATCCTTTCAAATAACACTCTTCTCTGAAGTTGGCCGTCCTCTTCATATGAAAACCAAAAGGAAGTTACAAATTTTGCTCCTTTAAGTGATGTTGTTTCTGCAATTGTGATTCATTTGTTTGATCATTTCTGTCACAGAACCATCCAGCACACTGATTTCACTTTGCTGGCTGTTGAATGATCTGTAGTGGAAGAATTTCATCACTTCCACATCCAACAGCTTGATCATTAGAGTCTTTACAAGCAATAACTTTAAATAAAAGGCAGACTGCCAGAGGTAAACTGTTTAGTAAGCAATATATAAAATACCAGCGATTGATTAAACAGGATGTAGTTTGTTTATTTGATTGCTGGAATGATGATGCCGAGCTAAAGAAGCTTACTGTTAGAATTTCATTGCAAATTATATTTGCACCAACACAGTAGATGATAGCAAATGAAACCAAAGAGAGAAAATCTGCAGATGCTGGAAATCCAAACAACACACACAAAATGTTGAAAGAACTCAGCAGGCCAAGCAGTATCTATGGAAAAGAGAACAGTTGATGTTTTAGGCTGATTCTCCTCATCAGCAAATGAAACTCAGGGTTTTCCTGTTGTTCGGCTAAGTGTATTGCATGTCAGTAACATCTCCCTATTCCCCATCTATTTCCATACATCAATACAGTTTAAATCTTTTATTTAGGTAAATTCTAAAACTCTTATTTACAGTGCCTATAAAAACTATTCACCCCTTTGGAAGTTTTCTTGTTTTACTGTTTTGCAACATTGAATCACAGTGGATTTAATTGTTTTTTTTAACACTGATCAACAGAAAAGAGTCATTCGTGCATAAGTGAAAACAAATTTCTACAGGTTGGTCTAAATTACTTACAAATATAAAACACAACAATTGATTTCATAAGTATTCACCCCCATCAAGTCAATATTTAGTAGATGTACCTTTGACAGCGATTACAGCCTTGAGTCTGTGTGGAAAGGTCTCTATCAGCTTTGCACATTGGACACTGCAATTTTCCTCCATTCTTCTTTACAAAACTGCTCAAGCTCTGTCAGATTGCATGGGGATCATGAGTGAACAGTCCTTTTCAAGTCCAGCCACAAATTCTCAATTGGATTGAGGTCTGGACTCTGACTTGCCCACTCCAGAGTTGTTTGTTGTTTAAGCCATTCCTGTGCAGCTTTGTCTTTATGCTTGGCGTCATTGTCTTGCTGGAAAACAAATCTTCTCCCAAGTCACAGTTCTCTTGCAGACTGCAACAAGATTTCCTCCAGGATTTCTTTGTACTTTGCTGCATTCATTTTACCCGCTCACTTCACAAACCTTCCAAAGCCTGCTGCAGTGAAGCATCTCCACAGCATGATGCAGCCACCACCACACTTCAAGGTAGGGATGGTGTGTTTTGATGATGTGCTGTGTTTGGCTTAATTCAACATAGTGTTTAGTCTGATGGCCAAAGATCTCAATTTTGGTTTCATCAGACCATAGACCTTCAGAGACTCCCACATGCCTTCTGGAAAACTCTAGCTGAGATTTCATGTGGGTGTTTTTTTTTCAACAGTGGCTTTCTCTTTGCCTCTCTCCCATAAAGCTGTGACTAGTGAAGTACCTGGGCAATAGTTGGTGTATGCGCAGTCTCTCCCATCTCTGCCACTGAAGTTTGTAACTCTTCCAGAGTTGTCATACGTCTCTTGGTGGCTTCCCTCACTAGTCCCCTTCTTGAACGGTCACTCAGTTTTTGAGGATGGCCTGCTGTAGGCCGATTTACAGCTGTGGCCATATTCTTTCCATTTCTTGATGATTGACTTAACTGTACTCCGAGGGATATTCAGTGACTTGGAAATTTTCTTGTATCTATCTCCAGACTTGTGCTTTCAATAACCTTTTCATGGAGTTGCTTGGAGTGTTCTTTGTCTTCATGGTGTAGCTTTTGCCAGGATACTGACTCACCAGCAGTTGGACCTTTCAGATACAGGTGTATCTTTACTACAATCAATTGAATCACCTTGACTGCACACAAGTTTATAGATAGCTAGGACACCATAACTAATTATGTGACTTCTAAAACCAATTGGCTGCACCAGTGACGATTTGGTTTGTCATATTAAAGGGGGTGAGTACTTATGCAATCAATTATTTTGTGTTTTATATTTGTAATTAATTTAGATCACTTTGTAGAGATCTGTTTTCACTTTGACATGAAAGATTCTTTTTTGGTTGATCAGTGTCATAAAAAGCCAAATTAAATCCATTGTGATTCAATGTTGTAGAAGAATAAAACATGAAAACTTCCAAGGGTGGGAGAAGAATGTGGTGAATACTCTTTTAGGCACTGCAGTTAAGTTTTTTTTTAAACACAGAGAGTGGTGGGTGTGTGGAATGCCCTGCTAGGGTGGTAGTAGAAGCAGATACATTAGGGACATCTTAAAGACTTTTAAATGGGCACACGGATGATAGAAGAATGGAGGGCTATGTAGGAGGGAAGGGTTAGATTAAACTTAGATTAGGTTAAAAGGTTGGCACAACATTATGGGCCAGAGGACCTGTACCGTGCTGAAATGTACGCTGTTCTATGTTTGATTGCATTTGTAAAATTGTCTGATCCACAGTTAAGTACAGTAAGAAAGAACTAAACAAATTTTGTTCCATCAAAGTTCAAAGTACATTTATTGTCAAGATATTTGTATATCAGCATATACTACCCTATGATTCATTTTCTTGCAGGCATTCACAGTAGAACAAAGAAATACAATAGAATCAATGAAGAACTACTCACAAAGACTGACAGGCAACTAATGTGTAAAAGACAAACTATACAAATACAATAAAGAAATAATACTAATAATGAAATAAGGAAATAAATAATACTGAGAACATGAGTTGTAGAGTCTTTGAAAGTGAGCCCATCGGTTGAGTTCAGTGCTGAGCTGAGTGGATATTGAAGTTTCCATACCAGGCTGTGATGCAACCAGTCAGGATAAGCTCCACAGTGCATCTATAGAAGTTTATCAAAGTTTTTGATGGCATGCTGAATTTTGCATAAACTTTTAATGGCACTTAGGAGCTGATCCCAGGACAAATCCTCCGAAATGGCAACGCCAGGGAATTTAAAGTTACTGACACTCTCCATCTCTAATGCCCTAATGAGACCATAAGACCATAAAATATAGGAGGAGAATTAGGCCATTCAGCACATTGAGTCTGCTCCTATATTTCAACATGGCTGATCCATTTTCCCTCTTTATCCTAGTCTCCTGTTTTCTCCCCATAACCCTTCACATCCTAACTAATCCACCTATCAATCGCCATCTTAAATGCACCCACAGCTGCCTGTGGCAATGAATTTCACAGACTCGCCATGCTCTGGATAAAGGAATTCCTCCACACCTCTATTCTGAAGCTGTGCCCCGTGGTGCTAGACTCCCCTACTATAGGAAACATCCTCTCCACATCCACTGTATATGGGTCTGTTTTAATGAGATACCCCCTCTTTTAAATTATTTTAAATTACAGTGGGTACAGGCCTAGAGCCATCAAACATTCCTCATATGGTAACCTTTTCATTCCTGGAATCATTCTTGTGAACCTCCTCTGAAACTTCTCCAATGTTAGCACGTCCTTTCTTCGATAAGGGGCCCAAAACTTTTTCAGGATACTCCAAGCGTGGTCAGACCAGTGCCTCATAAATTTTCAGCATGAAATTCTTGCGCTTACATTATAGTCTTCTCGAAAAGAATGCTAATATTGCCTTTGCCTTCATCATCACTGACTCAACCTGCAAATCCAAGAAAGGAAGATGGCAGCACGACGCAGCTCGCAGCGGCTGCTCCAGTGGTGATGTCTGTTATTTGTCAAGTAGGGTGCCGTGCACAATCCTGATTTGATGGAGACGGACGTGAGATCACGGAGGAACATCTGGTGAAATTTCTGAAATGTCTGCTTCGCTGCTGCTGCTATTGTGTGGTCCAGAATCTCCAGAGGAGAAGGCCCTGAGTCCTTGGCTTTGCTTGTTGCTCGGCAGAGTATGGTACTCGGAGAGGCTGTGTTGGAGGGGCTGGTCGGAGGCTCGAAGTTTTCGGACGAGAGTCAATTGCAGTCGGGTGCTTCCAATGGTGCTGCATCGGCGAGTTGGCGGTGCTTGGAGGTTCATGGCGGGGAGAGTTCCTCCCTTCTACCACCTGCGTGAGATGATGAGTCTATTGGGACTTTGAGACTTTTTTTTACCATGCCCATGGTTTGCTCTTTATCAAATTATGGTATTGCTTTGCACTGTTGTAACGATATGTTATAATTATGTGGTTTTGTCAGTTTTAGTCTTGGTTTGTCCTGTATTTTCTTGTGATATCATTCTGGAGAAACGTTGTATCATTTTTTAATGCATGCATTTCTAAATGACAATAAACGAGGACTGAGTGTCCTCATAATCTAAAAAAAAAATAATTAACCTTTAGGGAACCCTGCACGAGGATGCCCAAGTCCCTTTGCACCTCAGAGTTTTGAATTTTCTGCCCAGTTAGAAAATAGTGTATCTCTACCATAGTGCATTCCCCACACTGTATTCCATCTGCCACTTCTTTGCCCATTCTCCTAATCTGTCCAAGTCCTTCTGCGGCCTTCCTGCTTCCTCAACATCAGCTGCCCCTCCACCTATCTCCATATTGTCCACAAACCTGGTCACAAAACCATCAATTCCATCATCCAAATCTCTGACACATGAGGGGTGTATAACTCATCTCTTTCTACCTTAGGTCACAAACTTATCAATCACCCCTGCTGTGCACCACCTGGAGGTCCAAGACGCTCTCGTTACATACATGTGCAGTTCAACTCTTTGAGTGATAATGCAGAAAGCTTGACGTTAATAACTGATCTCCTTCTACCTTAGGCCACGCACTTATCAGCCACCCCTGCTGTGGACCACTTCTACAAAGAAGGGATCTGTATGCTCCATGACCGCTGGACTAAGTGTGTACATGCAGGAGGGGACTATGTCGAAAAATAAATGTGCTAGGCTTTCTAAAATTGACTCCTTCTACCTTAGGCCACAAACTTATCAATCACCCCTCGTATAACATAAAAAGAAGTGGTCCCAACACTGACCCTTGCAGAACATCACTAGTGACCTGCAACCATCTGGCGTTATGTTGGCTCTCAAAATCAGGACTGATTCATGGTCCTCCATTTTCTTCCTCCGAAAGTCAATAATCGGCTCTTTGGTTTTGCTGATGTTGAGTGAGAGGCTGTTGTTGTGGCAGCGCTAAAGAGCCTTATCCATCTATCCCCCACCAATCATCAGGACTTACAACTCATCCTTAAATGGAAATCCATAACTGCAGATGATGGAAACCTAACACTTATAAACAAAAAAAAATTCTGTAAATAGTGATCCATTTAGGCAGTATCTATGGAGGAAGAAACAGAATGATTCCTGAAGTGGGAGCGTTGCCGAGCAGAGGTAGTCTGGACTTCAGGTATATGGTTTCCCAGATGTGGAGTCACATGTAGACAGGCCAGTTAAGGAGGCTTTTGGCACACTGGGCTTCTTCCGTCAGGGCACTAAGTATAGTTAGGAGGTTATTCTGCAGTTGTACAAGATGTTGCTGTGGCTGCCTTTGCATTATTGTGTTCAGGTCTGGTCACCATGCCAGTTCAAGAGCCGTGGGGCCATGTTGCAGCTCTGGTTAGATCACACCTGGGATTTTGTCTTCAGTTCAGGCCACCTCATTACAGGAAGGATGTGGAAGCTTTATAGAGTGTGCAGAGGAGATTCACAAGGAATGCTGCCTGGATTAGAGAGCATGTCTTATGTGGGTAGTTTGAGTGAGTTAGGGCTGTTCTCTTCAGAGCAAACAAGTGATTTGGTAGAGGTCTGCAAGATAAGAAGAGGCATTGGTATCTGGAGGGAAGTATAGGGGGAATGTCAGAAATAAGTTATTTACACTGAGTGGGAGGGGCATGGTACATGTTGCCAGAGGTGGTGGTATAGGCTGATACAGCAGAGACACTTAAGAGACTCTTAAATAAGCACATGGATGAAAGAAACATATAGGGATATGTGAGAGAGAAGGGTTAGATTGATCTTAGAGTAGGTTAAAAAGATTACTGCATACAGTACACCAGGAAGCTCCTTATTGACTACTGCTTGGCATTCAACACTATCATCCCCTCAAAACTAATCAAGTTTGTTCAAGACCTTGACCTCAATATCTCCTTGTGCAATTGGATCCTCGAGTTTCTCACTTGAAGACCCAGTCGATCTGGATAGGCAAAAGCATCTCCTCCACAATGTCCATCAGCATAGATGAACCACAGGGCTGCGTGCTTAGCCCCCACTCTACTGGCTTTACATTTATGACTGTGAGGGCAGGCACAGCTCCAGTGTCACTTCAGTTTGCTGAAGACACCACTGCTGTGGCCAAATCAAAGGTGCTGATGAATCAGCATATAGGGGAGGAGTTTGAAAATCTGGATGAGTGGTGTCACAACAACAACATCTCACTAAATAGCAAGAGTAAAGAGCTGACTTTTGACTTCAGGACGAGGAAACAGGAGGTCCCTGAGTCAGTCTTTATCAGCTGATCAGAAGCATCATCAACTTAAAATTCTTCTGTGTTATCATTTCAGAGAATCTGTCTTGGGCACAGCACATAAGTGCAATTATGAAGAAAGCACAGTGGTGAGTCAACTTTCTTAGAAGTTTGCAAAGATTCCACATGACATCTAAAATTTTGACAAACTTCTACAGATGTCTGGTGGAGAGTTTATGATTGCTTGCATCATGGCCAAGTATGGAAACACCAATGGTAAATCCAACAAAAAGTTGTGGATACAACACAGTCCATCATGGGTAAAGTCCTCTCGACCATTGGGCACACCTACGTGGAGTGCTGTCGCAGGAAAGCACCATCTATAAAGAAGCCCTACTGTCCAGACCATGCTGTCTTCTCGCTGCTGTCATCAGGAAGGTGGTACAGGAGCCTCAGGAACCATACCACCAGGTTCAGAAACAGTTATTATTTTTCAACCATCAAGTTTCCTTGAACTTTGAAAAAGGTTGGCACAGCATCATGGGCTGAAGGGCTGGTATTGTGCTCTACTGTTCTATGTTCTATTTATTGGATTGATACTATTAAACTGGAAAGCGTGCTGAAAATATTTACAAAGATGTTGCCAGGGACAGAATATATAGGTTGGGACTTTTCCTTGAAGTGTTGGAGATGAGGGGTGATATCTTATGAAGGTGTATAAGATTATGGATAATGTAGATAGAGTGAACATACAGTCTTTTTTTCAAAGATTGGGGAATAAAGTATGAGTGGGTATGAGTTTAAGACCATAAGTTATAGGGGGAGAATTAGGCCATTTGGCCCAAGGAGTCTGCTCTGTCATTTCATTATGGCTGATCCATTTTTCCTCTCAACCCCAATCTCCTGCCTTCTCCCTGTATCACTTCATGCACTGACTCATCCAGAATATATCAATCTCTGCCTTAAATATACCCAATGACTTGGACTCCACAGCCGCCTGAGGCAACGAATTCCACAGATTCACCACTCTCTGGCTCAAGGAATTACTCATCATCTCAGTTCTAAAAGGACACTCCTCTATTTTGAGGCTGTGTTCTCTGGTCTTAGACTCCCCCACCATAGGAAACATCCTCTCCACATCCACTCTGTTGAGGCCTTTCAACATGTTTCAATGAGATCATCCTTCATTTATCTGATTTCCAGTGAGTAGAGGCTAAGAACCAGCAAACACTTCTCTTCTGACAAGCATTTCAATCCCGGAATAATTTTTGTGAACCTCTTTTGAATACTCTCCGATGTCAGCACATCTTTTCTTAGACAAGGGGCCTAAAACTGCTCACAATACTCCAAGCATGATCTGACCACTGCCTTATAAAGCCTCAGCATTACATCTTTGCTTTTATATTCTAGTCCACTCAAAATGAATGCTAACATCATTCTTGCCTTTCTCACCACAGACTCAGCCTGCAAACTAACCTTTAGGGAATTCTGCATGAGGACTCCCAAGTCCCTTTGCACCTCAGGTTTTTTGAATTTCCTGTCCATTTAGAAAATTGTCTACCCTTTTATTTCTTCAACCATACACTTCCTGACACTGAATTCTATCTGCCATTTCGTTGTCCATTCTCCTAATCTGTCTAAGTCCTTCTGTAGCCTTTCTATTTCCTCAAAACTACCGGCCCCTGCACCTATCTTCATATTGTCCACAAACTTATACACAAAGCTATCAATTCCATCATCGAAGTCATTGACATATAAAAAAAAGCAGTCCTAACACAGATCCCTGCAGAACACTACTAGTCACTGGCAGCCAACCAGAAAAAGGTTCCCTTTATTCTCACTCTTTCCCTCTTGCCAATCAGCCACTGCTTTATCCATGCTAGCATCTTTCCTGTAACTTGCCAGTTTGTTAAGCTCCCTCATATGTGGCACCTTGTCAAAGGCCTTCTGAAAATCCAAGTGCACAACATCAACTGATTATCCTTTGTCTATCCTGCTTTTTATTTCCTTAAAGAATTCCAACAAATTTGTCAGGCAAGATTTTCCCTTAAGGAACCATGTCGACCGTGGTCTATTTTATCATGCGCCTCCAAGAACCCTGAAACCACATCTTTAACAATCGACTCCAACGTCATTCCAACCATTGAGGTCAGACTAACTGGCCTATGATTTCCTTTCTTCTGCCTCTCTCTCTTTTTGAAGAGTGGAGTGACTTTTGAAATTTTCCATTCCTTCAGAACTATTCCCAAATCAATTGATTTGTGAAAGACCAGTTCTTATGCCTCCACAATTTGTTCAGACACCTCTTTCAGAGCCCCAGGGTATACCATCTGGTCTAGGTAATCTATTTATCTTCAGACCTTCCAGTGTCCCAAGAACCTTCTCCTTAGTAATAGCAACTTCACACACTTCAGCCCTCTGACACACTTGAACTTCCATCATACTGCAAGTGTCTTTCACAGTAAAGACTGATGCAAAATACTTATTCAGTTCATCCACCATTTCCTAGTCAATGAATCACTACCTCTCCAGGATCATTTCCCAGTGGTTTGACATCTACCCTCGCCTCTTTTACACTATGCATCTGAAGAAACTTTTGGTATCCTCTTTAATATTATTAGCTAGCTTACTTTTGTATTCCATCTTTTTCCTCCTTATAACTTTTTTTTTGCCTTTGTTGGTTTTAAACTCTTCCCAGTCCCCTAACTTTCCACTACTATATGTCCTCTACTTTATGTTGGCTTTGACTTCTCGTCAGCCACGGTTGTGTCATCCTGCCTTTAGGATACTTCCTTCTCTTTGAGATGTATAAATCCTGTACCTTCCAAGTTACTCCCCAAAACTTCAGCCATTGCTGCTCTGTTGTCATCCCTGCCAGTGTTCTTTTCCAATCAATTTTACCCAGCTCCTCACTCATGCTTCTGGAATTCCCTTTACCCCACTGTAACAAAGATACATCTGACTTTAGCTTCTTCTCAAATTGAAGGGCGATTTCTATCATATTATGATCACTTACCCCTTAGGAATGCACACAAAATGCTGGAGGAACTCAGCAGGCCAGGCAGCATCTATGGAAAAAGGTTTTGGGAGTAAATCCTTCAGCAGGACTGGAGAAAAAACGCGGAGGAGTAGATTTAAAAGGTGAGGGGTGGGGAGAGAGAAACACCAGGTGGTAGGTGAAACCTGGAGGGGGGGATGAAGTAACATGCTGGGAAGTTGATTGGTGGAGGAGACAGAGGGCCATGGAAGAAAGAAAAAGGGGCGAGGAGCACCAGAGGGAGGTAATGGGTGGGCAAGGTGAGAAAGGGAAAAGGGATGGGAAATATTTGTTAAATATCGTATTTGTTAAATAGGGGCTGTACACAATTCTGATTTGATGGAGACAGCCGTGAGAGCACGGAAGAACATCTGGAGTGACTTCTGAAATGCCCGCTTCGCTGCTACTGTGCGAGCGAAAATCTCCGGAGGGAAGGCCCCAAAATCCTCAGCTTTGCCTGCTGCTGGTGGCTGGGGCTGGGGTCGAAGCGTTCGGCAGAGATGGTGCTCGGTGTCGGAGGGCTGGTCAGAGCTCGAAATTTTCGGATGACTCAGAGTCGGACTGTGGTCGGGTATGGCAGGGAGAGTTTTCTTCCTTCTCCCGTCTGCGTGAGATGTGGGACTTTCGAGAGACTTTGAACTTTTTACCGTGCTCATGGCCTGTTCTTCATGAAGTTACGGTAATGCTTGCACTGTTGTAACTATATGTTATAATTATGTGGGTTTTGTCAGTTTTTCAGTCTTGGTCTGTCCTGTGTTTCTGTAATATCACACCAGAGAAATATTGTATCATTTCTTAATGCATGCATTACTAAATGACAGTAAAAGAGGACTGCGTGTCCTCACAATCTAATCTAAAAAAAATAGTGAAGGAGGGTGGGGGGCATTATCTAAAGTTTGAGAAATCAATGTTCATGCCATCAGGTTGGAGGCTAACCAGACGGAATATAAGGTGTTGTACCTCCTCCTTTACTACCACATCTTTGTTACTGTTTGGCAGCGCGTATGTAAATCCCATCAGGTCTTCTTACCCTTGGACTTCCTTAGCTCTACCCACAATGGTTCAATAGCTTCTAACACTATGTCACCTTTTTCAAATGATTTGATTTCATTCTTTTACCAATAGAGGCACACCACCACCTCTGTTGACCTGCCCGTCCTTTGGATCCAATGTGTAATTAGGCTCCCAGCTATAATCTTCTTCCAGCCACGATTCCGTGAATTCCTCAACATCATATATGCCAATCTATAATAGTGCCACAATTTCATCTACCTCATTCTTCATGCTGCGCACATTGAAATATTCACCCTTTTCGATTTTGTCCGCCTTTTACATTGCAACTCATCCTACTGACTGCAAGTTTGCCCGAAAATCAGCCTCTTCGTGTTAGAAGTCTCACGACACACTGCCTCTGTTTGTAAATCTATAAAGTCATCCTCAGTACTACCACTCCAGTTCCCATCCCCCTGCCAAGTTAGCTTAGAGCCTCCCAAACAGCTCTAGCAAATCTGCCCAAGAATATTGGTGAAATAGAAAAGATTTAATAGGAAACTGAGGGGCAACTTTTTTTTTATACACACACAGAGGATGGTCAGTTTCTGGAATCAGCTGCCAGAGAAAATGGCTGAGGTGGGTGCAATATATTGACAACAATTAAATGGCACAGTGATGTAAAGGATTTGGAAGGGTACAGGTCAATCTCAGGCAAGTGGAAATGGCTGGGATGGACATTTTGGTCATCACTATTTTAAACAAATTAAATATTAATCGGCGATCTGCAGAGGACAACTGCAGAACAGCAGGATGTGTTACTGAGGCTCTTGTGTTCAGCAATGAGGGAGCATCGCCAGTTAGACAGCAGTTGTAAAGTTGCTCAATCACCTTCAAGCCCCCAACGCTTCACTGCCTGCAGCTCAGCAGCTGAATGTTTAACAATGATGAGCAGACAAGTGTTCCTTCATGGTCAATGACATATTTGCAACTTTGCATGCTAGAAGAACAACTTAAAGCACAGAACCTTCTCAAACAGAAAGAATTATAAGTTGGACAATAAGTTGAAGTAATTCCCTCCCCCTCCCTTCCCCTATATCTATTTCACTCTGCCCCCTCCCCCAGCTGCCTATCACCTCCCTCATGGTTCCACCTCCTTCTACCAGCCATTGTGTTTTCCCCTATTCGTTCTTCACCTTTCCTGCCTATCACCTCCCTGCTTCCCCTACCCCACCCCTTTTTCTTTCCCTTTACTGGTTTTTCACCTGGAACCTACCAGCCTTCTCCTTCCCACCCTCCCCCCACCTTCTTTATAGGGCCTCTGCCCCTTCCTCCTTCAGTCCTGACGAAGGGTTCCAGCCCAAAACATTGACTGATCGTTTCCACAGATGACCTGCTGAGTTCCTCCAGAGTGTTGTGAGTGTTGCTTTGACCCCAGCATCTGCAGAGTATTTTGTGTTTATTATAAGTTGGGCGCCTGGGGAAGATGAGGAGGAGACTTTCCCCTGTGGAGCATGGTCATTAGCTTGGACAACAACCTCCTCCCACTGGGGGACCCATTCCAGCACCACCTCACCATGCCATGTCAGATAAGGTGAGTTATCACGGTCGATTGACAAACTGATAACTTCCGACACCGACCGTACATACTGTACATTGTTAAATCACTGGCTTTGTTGGTTCATGTTTTAATCATAAGTAAAACTTCGCTGCCTTCTTGAATGTTTCCTTCCCATTCGTAAATGCATGTTATTTGTGGCTCAGTGTTCACACAAGCAGCTAGAATTTTCTCTACAGATGCTTGGGTGTTGTTCTTGGCCACCTCCCGGTTGGCGCAGGTGACTAAGGCAGCAGAAATTCATAGGAAACCTCCTCCAGTGGAAAGAATCTTTATCCCTCATATCTCAGGCCTGACAACATCAACAGTGTGAAAACAAGAGCCCTCCACAGCGTGGACTAGTTGTTCCGAGAGACCTGTATCGGCCCTGTCTGACACTCGGACTCTCTGACTATGACCTCCCTCAGATGGATGAGGAAAGATAATTAACCCTATAATGTTACCTCTGCTTACCTCTTCACACACACTTCCTGGCTGGTTGAATATTTATAGGAAGAGGCGCAGTCGACGTTTCAGGCCGAGACCCTTCGTCAGGACTAACTGAAGGAAGAGTGAGTAAGGGATTTGAAAGCTGGATGGGGAGGGGGAGATGCAAAATGATAGGAGAAGACAGGAGGGGGAGGGATAGAGCCGAGAGCTGGACAGGTGATAGGCAAAAGGGGATACGAGAGGATCATGGGACAGGAGGTCCGGGAAGAAAGACGGGGGGGGGGGTGACCCAGAGGATGGGCAAGAGGTATATTCAGAGGGACAGAGGGAGAAAAAGGAGAGTGAGAGAAAGAATGTGTGCATAAAAAAGAGTAACAGATGGGGTACGAGGGGGAGGTGGGGCCTAGTGGAAGTTAGAGAAGTCAATGTTCATGCCATCAGGTTGGAGGCTACCCATACGGAATATAAGGTGTTGTTCCTCCAACCTGAGTGTGGCTTCATCTTTACAGTAGAGGCCGCCGTGGATAGACATGTCAGAATGGGAATGGGATGTGGAATTAAAATGTGTGGCCACTGGGAGATCCTGCTTTCTCTGGCGGACAGAGCGTAGATGTTCAGCAAAGCGGTCTCCCAGTCTGCGTCGGGTCTCACCAATATATAAAAGGCCACATCGGGAGCACCGGACGCAGTATATCACCCCAGTCGACTCACAGGTGAAGTGATGCCTCACCTGGAAGGACTGTTTGGGGCCCTGAATGGTGGTAAGGGAGGAAGTGTAAGGGCATGTATAGCACTTGTTCCGCTTACACGGATAAGTGCCAGGAGGGAGATCAGTGGGGAGGGATGGGGTGGACGAATGGACAAGGGAGTTGTGTAGGGAGCGATCCCTGCGGAATGCAGAGAGAGGGGGGGAGGGAAAGATGTGCTTAGTGGTGGGATCCCGTTGGAGGTGGCGGAAGTTACGGAGAATAATATGTTGGACCCGGAGGCTGGTGGGGTGGTAGGTGAGGACCAGGGGAACCCTATTCCTAGTGGGGTGGTGGGAGGATGGAGTGAGAGCAGATGTATGTGAAATGGGGGAGATGCGTTTAAGAGCAGAATTGATAGTGGAGGAAGGGAAGCCCCTTTCTTTAAAAAATGAAGACATCTCCCTCGTCCTAGAATGAAAAGCCTCATCCTGAGAGCAGATGCGGCGGAGACGGAGGAATTGCGAGAAGGGGATGGCATTTTTGCAAGAGACAGGGTGAGAAGAGGAATAGTCCAGATAGCTGTGAGAGTCAGTAGGCTTATAGTAGACATCAGTGGATAAGCTGTCTCCAGAGACAGAGACAGAAAGATCTAGAAAGGGGAGGGAGGTGTCGGAAATGGACCAGGTAAACTTGAGGGCAGGGTGAAAGTTGGAGGCAAAGTTAATAAAGTCAACGAGTTCTGCATACGTGCAGGAAGCAGCGCCAATGCAGTCGTCGATGTAGCGAAGGAAAAGTGGGGGACAGATACCAGAATAGGCACGGAACATAGATTGTTCCACAAACCCAACAAAAAGGCAGGCATAGCTAGGACCCATACGGGTGCCCATAGCTACACCTTTAGTTTGGAGGAAATGGGAGGAGCAAAAGGAGAAATTATTAAGAGTAAGGACTAATTCTGCTAGACGGAGCAGAGTGGTGGTAGAGGGGAACTGATTAGGTCTGGAACACAACACCTTATATTCCGTATGGGTAGCCTCCAACCTGATGGCATGAACATTGACTTCTCTAACTTCCGCTAGGCCCCACCTCCCCCTCGTACCCCATCTGTTACTCTTTTTTATGCACACATTCTTTCTCTCACTCTCCTTTTTCTCCCTCTGTCCCTCTGAATATACCTCTTGCCCATCCTCTGGGCCACCCCCCCCCTGTCTTTCTTCCCGGACCTCCTGTCCCATGATCCTCTCGTATCCCCTTTTGCCTATCACCTGTCCAGCTCTCGGCTCTATCCCTCCCCCTCCTGTCTTCTCCTATCATTTTGCATCTCCCCCTCCCCCTCCAGCTTTCAAATCCCTTACTCACTCTTCCTTCAGTTAGTCCTGACGAAGGGTCTCGGCCTGAAACGTCGACTGCGCCTCTTCCTATAGATGCAGCCTGGCCTGCTGCGTTCACCAGCAACTTTGATGTGTGTTGCTTGAATTTCCAGCATCTGCAGAATTCCTGTTGGTTGAATATTTACAGTGTTTAGTGTTAATTTTGCAGATAACCTTTCCTCCTTAAGTTATTTAATTGTTAATTTTTCCAGATCATAGTGCTTGCCTGTTATAACTCAGACCAGAGGACCTGTATATCCCCAGGGAAAATAATGAAACTCTCTGTAGCTTTTCCAGTACAGCTCCTGTCCAGCAGGAGTACAAACATACCAACATATGAATAAATGAACTAAGAGCAGGATTAGTTTATTCAACTTCTTGAGCCTGCTCCACAATTTGATCTGGTTCTTAACTCAAACTCCATATTTCTATCTACACATGGTAACCTTTCATTTATGTTAACAAGAATCTATGCACATCTGCCTTAAAGATATACAAAATTTCTACTTTCTCAGCCATTCGGAACAGCTTCTTTCCGCCTGCCAATAGATTTCTGAATCGACAATGAACTATTGTACATTATCTATTTTTTCTCTCTCTCTTTACACTACTTATTTATTCCTTATATATTTCTCATTGTAATTTATAGTTCTTTTAGTTATGAACTGCACTGTAGAGCTTCCACAAAACATCAAATTGCACGACATACCCAATGATATTAAAAGTGATTCCAATTTGAAGAAACAGTGCTGGATCCTCCTGATCTCTGAGAGAAAGAAATTCACTTTATCTCTGTATTCAATTTATGAGTCCTTGCTTTTAAGTTGCAATCTTTTGTTCCAGATGCTCTCAGAAGAGGAAATATCCTCTCCACATCCATCATGTCAAGACCTCATAGGATCTTAAGTGCTTCAGCCAAGTGCCCTTTCACTCTCTTGCAGTCCAGCAGAGTCAAGTCTATCTTGACTGTTATTTCCTTGTAAGATAACTCACCCATTCCAGGTCAAATGAAGCTCCTCTGAACTGCTTCCAACACATACGCATCCTTCCTTCAGAAAGGAGATCAGTACACTGTATTCCAGTTGAGGTCTCACCAATCCCCTACAGAATTGAAGCATTATTATCTCTTTCTTTTGACATTAATTTTTTTCTGAATATGAATGATTACATTCTGTTATCTTTCCTTAATAACTCATTGTATCTGCATTCCATTGTTTTGAGAATTATGTATTCGGACACACAGAGCCCTCACTGTCTCTGAGAACTGCAACCTCACACTATTGAGATAATGTCCTCTAATTTTGGCCAATTTCACATTATCTCTTATTGTGCTCCATTTGTCAGATCTTCTCCAAGTCAGATGATGTATCCTGATCCATTTATAATCTCTTTATATTTTGAAGGAGGAAGTGTCCATCATTAAGTTCAAAGATCAATGTTCACAGCAAATTTATTGTCAGCATACATATATATTACCATATACTGCTTTGATATTCATTTACTTGCAGGTATTCACAGGAAGGGGGTGTAGGGGGCTCTGGATAGAGGTAGTACCTTTGATATCTGGCATGCTGCTCCCTACCAGACAGGGTGGATGGGCATCACTGGTTCTCATCCATCTCCTAAATCTCTCATGTGTCAGCTCCGAGCGCCATACAACGGTAAACCACTTCAGCTGGCGGGCTAAACTACATGAGGGGGTGGTGTTAACACGGCACCACTGGGCGAAGGACTTCCATAATGAAGTCACTGGCTGGGGCGGAAAGGTTCTCAGATGAACTGTAATGGCCACGTGTTCACGACCAAGGCAAGCCACCTAGTTGGAGGAAATCGGCTGTGGTCAAACCTGGAGAAGGTTGGGCTCTGCCAGGTTTCAGATGCCCAAGACACACTGCATGATGAGCACACCAATCAGGTGCAAAGCTTGTCATGACAGTGCCCTGATGATTCCACTAAGAGTTAAGGGCGCAAGAAGAAGAAGAAGAAGAAGAAGAATTCATAGGAAAACAATGAAATCAATGAAAATGTACACACAGACAAAGAGTGACAGACAACCAATGTGCAAGAGGAGACAAACTGTACAAATAAAAATACATAAATCAAACTGAGAAAACAAGTTGTGGAGTCCTTGAAAGGAAGTCTATAGGTTGTGGATTTGGCTCAGTGTTGAGGTGAGTTCTACTGGTTCAGGAGCCTAATAGCTGAGGGGTAATAACTGTTTCTGAACCTGGTGGTGTGGGATGTAAGGCTCCTGTACCTCCTGCCCAATAGCAACAGCAAGAAGAGAGCCGGGCCTGGATCTCTTGATGATGTCCTTGTTGATGGTTGATGCTTCTTTCTGGCAGCACTCCTTGCAGATTTGCTCACCGGTGGGTGTGTGGGTCTTTGCCTTTCTCTGGAAACATCCCTGTCAGTTTCCTACAGACTGAGGAGGAACAATGCTGGTGAGCCAAAGGGCACAAAGAACTTGACCTGATAGACTTTTTCCTAAAAGGCAACTGTAAGCTAGTAGTTTCAGTGTAACACAGAAAATGCTGGAGGAACTCAGCGGGTCAGGTAACATCGATGGAGGCAAATGTACTGGATTGAGAATCTTCATCAGGACTGGAAAGCAACTGGGGAGTTTCGACTCAGCTCAGATTCCGCAACATGCTCATGGCTAGCAGGGGTGCCTTCGTGTGTCCTGAGCTAGTTAGGCTTGGTGGCACCCATCCCTCTCCAGGCCAGAGCACAGCCGATGTCCTCCAGCTCAGTGGCTTACCCTGATCTCGAACACACGGCCGCTGTAGTTCTTCTGGGAACTCATCCGCCCTGACTGGTGATTTTACCAATGAGGTCCTCCGCCCAAAGGTGCCATGTTAACACCAATTCCTCACATCATTTAGCCCGCCAGCTGAAACGGTGTACCAGTGTGTGCCACTTGGAGGCAGACGTGAGAGATTTAGGAGATGGATGAGGACCAGTGATGCCCATCCACCCTACTAGGTAAAGTGCAGCTGCCAGACAACAAAGATACCACCTCTATCCAGAGCCCCCTGCACCCCAAGTGGGGAGACAGCCAGTATAAAATGGTGGGGGTGAGTTGAATGAGTAGGTGTATGGTTGGAGAAAGTGCTGGCAGGTGATGTGGATCCAGGAAAGGGAGGGAAAGAGTGGGAATGATAGAAGAAGCAGGGAAGCAATGTTGACATTGGCTTCTTATCAAGTTGTATTTAAATTCCACAGCTACTGAACTTGGATTCAAACTTACATCTTAAGAGAATAGAATTTTGCAACAAGATTCTATTCATTAATCATTGTTACAATAGTCATTATTTTATTGTTTCTTAATGATTGTAATACCAGTAACCGGTATTGTTTCTGTAATTTGCCAAATCACTGGCTTTAGTGGTTCGTGTTTTAATCATAGTGTTACGTAACTGGTGTGACGAGAATACACATAAAATTAAGATGTTTGCTGGCCTGGGTTAGCATCAGCGACATCAGCAAGTGGTCTGCCACCTGCCCTCAGGGGAAGGAGAGATAAGGAACAATGGAGCAGCGTCTGGAGATGTGTAATGAAGGGACGTGGGAGAGAGAGCTGTCTGGAGCGGCTCCCCCTTTGAACCCTGAACTGTTTGAAGTGATGGACAGGCGATACCCCAGCAGGGGGATAAAAAGGGACTGGTTTGCTAAAGCAGCACACACGACACCCGAGGTAACGAGACCCTGGAAGCGGTACGCTTCTCACGAGTCGGTGAGAAGTACCAGACAACGACCAGGGTGGAAAGGTACGATCAGCGGGAACCCGATGTGTGTCCGCCCTTGCCTGGGTGCCGGGTTCACTGCAGAGGATCGACCGCATCTGGAGGAGGGGTCACAGTCGGTGACCTCAGGTGACATCACCAAGGACCTGCCCAAAAGTTGCTTGTGAGCCACCTCGCCAGTCTGTGAGTGAAGCCGTGTCTGAATGATCAGTTGTTCCTGTTCTATCTCTCTCTTCCCCCACGTTGTCCATCGCCATGGCAATGATTACTGCGAACTGAACTACCAAACTGGACTGAACTTTGAGTCACTTTGAAATTTGGTCATTTACCCCTAGACAACGATAGAGCTTGATTGATGCTGTTATCTTAATTCTGTGCACATGTGTGTTTATCATCGCTGAACTGTTGCATTTATTATCCTTTCGATTACTGTGTTGCTTGTTTCTTTAATAAAACTTTCTTAGTTCTAGTACTCCAGACTCCAACTGAGTGATCCATTTCTGCTGGTTTGGCAACCCAGTTACGGGGTACGTAACACTGGCAACAATGAATATCGATCGAGACAGGTTATATAAAAACAACCAAACATTTATTAAACACGTATAAATGACAAGGAAAAAAAAACAAAAGAAAACTTTAACCGGAGGTTAACAGGTACGTAGCCGTTCACCAACTCCACTCGGCTCTGGTTCTTAAAGCGTTAAATGCGAAAACAGTTCTTAAAGCGATACAGTCAGATATAGTTCTTAAAGCCATAACTTCGAAAGTCCAACAGTTTTACACATTCAATTGGGGGAGACTTCTCTGGAGAAGGATTTCTTCATAGACGCACCTTTACTGCCGGTTCTGTCCACAGGATTCACGATGCTGAAAATAAATAGTTTAAATTGACTGACCTTAAATTCCTTTAGAGAGAGAGAGCACCTTTTTGCATGAACTCGTCGCTCTTTCTGGCAAGAGTTATCTCGATGCAGGTACTTCCCCAACGAACTCTCAATAAGGTCGATCCTTTATTAAACTGCCAAACGATGCCGACTCCTCTCGATCCTGCACTTCGACGAATTCTTCACTCTCCCTTCAACTATCAGAATTGAGTAAATTGGCACTTCCAGCCACAAATTTCCAGTCCAATAATACAATATCTTGTAAGAGAACGCACCTTCCGTTTTAAAAATGAAACTGCGTCACAAAAACAAACACGCAACAGAAACGGAGGCACAGCACATTCTACCTGGAAATCTACAAACTCAAAAACTAACTGCGTCACCTGGGTCGACCCTTATATACCCATGGTGCACATGTCATCACGTGACCTCACATCGGTGGGAAAATCACATCGGGTGACCTCCAAAAGACCATTATATCATTCTCACAAAAAAAAACAGATCTCCTTGAGCATGTAACAATAGAAACATAGAAACATAGAAAATAGGTGCAGGAGTAGGCCATTTAGCCCTTTGAACCTGCACCGTCATTCACTATGATCATGGCTGATCATCCAACTCAAAACTCTGTACCTGCCTTCTCTCCATACCCCCTGATCCCTTTAGCCACAAGGGCCATATCTAACTCCCTCTTAAATATAGCCAATGAACTGGCCTCAACTGTTTCCTGTGGCAGAGAATTCCACAGATTCACCACTCTCTGTGTGAAGAAGTTTTTCCTAATCTTGGTCCTAAAAGGCTTCCCCTTTATCCTCAAACTGTGACCCCTCGTTCTGGACTTCCCCAACATCGGGAACAATCTTCCTGCATCTAGCCTGTCCAATCCCTTTAGGATTTTACGCATTTCAATAAGATCCCCCTTCAACCTTCTAAATTCCAATGAGTATAAGCCGAGTTGATCCAGTCTTCCATCCCAGGAATCAATCTGGTGAACCTTCTTTGCTCTCCCTCTACGGGAAGAATGTCTTTCCTCAGATTAGGGGACCAAAACTGCACACAATACTCCAGGTGTGGTCTCACCAAGGCCTTGTACAACTGCAGTAGTACCTCCCTGCTCCTGTACTCGAATCCTCTCGCTATAAATGCCAGCATACCATTCGCCTTTTTCACCGCCTGCTGTACCTGCATGCCCACTTTCAATGACTGGTGTATAATGACACCCAGGTCTCGTTGCACCTCCCCTTTTCCTAATCGGCCACCATTCAGATAATAATCTCTTTTCCTGTTTTTGCCACCAAAGTGGATAACTTCACATTTATCCACATTAAATTGCATCTGCCATGAATTTGCCCACTCACTTAACCTATCCAAGTCACCCTGCATCCTCTTAGCATCCTCCTCACAGCTAACACTGCCGCCCAGCTTCGTGTCATCCACAAACTTGGAGATGCTGCATTTACTTCCCTTTACTGTTTATTGTCCTTATGTATTAGGACACACAGAGCCCTCCCTGTCTGAGAACTACAGTGTCACAAGGGGGTGCTGGTAACAGACCCAAATACAAGACACAGACACTGCAGTACAAGGAACAGGACTTGACTAGAGTTGGGATGTGACAGGATTCAGACCAGGAGCAGGGACAAGAACGCAGACTTGGGCTAGGGAAAGCGGGACCAGGACTAGAAGTAAACCTTTACTGTCTTCTTCAATGTTTCCTTCCCATTTGTAAATGCATATTATCTGTGGTTCAGTATTCACACAGGCAGCCAGATACTTCTCCACAGCCCCTTGCGTGTTGCTCTTGTTTCCTGCACCCCCCCCCCCCACATGTTGGGGCAGGTTAATGAGGCAGCAGAGATACATAGGAAGCCTCCTCCATTGAAAAGATTCTTTATCCCTCACGTCTCAGGTCTGACAACGTCTACAGTCTGAAAACAAGAGCCCTCCACAGCGTGGACTAGTTGTTCTGGAAGACCTGTATCTGCCCTGTCTGACACTTGGACTCTCTGACTATGACCTCCCTCAGATGGATGAGGAAAGATAATTAACCCTATAATGTTAACTCTGCTTACCTCTTCACATATACTTCCTGGCTGGTTGAATATTTACAGTGTTTAGTGTTAATTTTGCAGATAATCTTTCCTCCTTAAGTTATTTAATTGTTAATTTTTCCAGATCATAGTGCTTGCCTGTTATAACTCAGACCAGAGAGCCTGTATATCCCCAGGGAAAATAATGAAACTCTGTAGCTTTTCCAGTACAGCTCCTGTCCGGCAGGAGTACAAACATACCGACATATGAACAATGAACTAAGAGCAGGATTAGTTTATTCAGCTGCCTTAAGGATATTCAAAATTTCTTCTTTCTCAGCCATTTGGAGAAGCTTCTTCCCCTCCGCCATTCGATTTCTGGATCAACAAGGTACATTACCTCACTTTCTCTCTTTTTGCACTACTTAATTTACTTCTTATATGTATATCTCTCATTGTAATTTATAGTGTTTTAAATTATGAATTGTCCAGAACGTCTGCCATAAAACATCAAATTGCACAACATACCCAATGATATTAAATGTGCTTCTGATTTGAAGAAACACTGCTGGATCCTCCTGATCCTCTGAGAGAAAGAAATTCACTTTATCTCTGCATTCAGATTATGAGTTCTTGCTTTTAAATTGCGATCTTTTGTTCCAGATGCTCTCAGAAGAGGAAGTATCTTCTCCACATCCATCATGTCAAGACCTCATAGGATCTTAAGTGCTTCAGCCAAGTGCCCTTTCACTCTCTTGCAGTCAGTAGAGACAAGTCTATCTTGACTGTCATTTCAGGTCAAGTGAAGCTCCTCTGAACTGCTTCCAATACACAAGCATCCTTCCTTCAGAAAGGAGATCAGTACAGTACACTGTATTCCAGTTGAGGTCTCACCAATCCCCTACAGAATTGAAGCATTATTATTTTTCTTTTGACATTAATTTTTTCCTAATATAAATTCTGTTATCTTTCTTTAATAACTCATTGTATCTGCATTCCATCTTATTGCAAATTATGTATTAGGACACACAGAACCCTCACTGTCTGAGAACTACAGTGTCACAAGGGGTGCTGGTAACAGACCCAAATGCAAGACACAGACACTGCAGTACAAGGAACAGGACTTGACTAGAGTAGGGATATGACAGGATTCAGACCAGGAACAGGGACAAGAATGCAGACTTGGGCTAGGGAAAGCAAGACCAGGACTAGAAACCATGGATTAGGAGACAAGTCTTCGACTCCAAGCCCGAGACTGGACAAGGACCCAGAACCTGGGTCTTGCCTCGGGCTCAGACCCCAGAACCAGACAAGGACATGACATGGCTTCAGGACAGGACGTGGCTGGGGTCTAGAGGCCTGAGCTTGGAGACAGGCTGGGGTCTTTGCTCTTGAGGCTTGAGGCAGGGGCCTTGGGTCTTGAGCTTGGCTGGTGATCCTCAAGGCTTGGCTTCTTGGCTGCAGGCTGGGGATCCTTGAGGCTTGGGTTCTTGGAGCTTCCCCTGGGCAGGACACAGAACTTCACCCCACAGATGCAAGGACAGGGAGGGACAGACCCAACCACAGGGTAACAGCAAACAGCCTGCTTACCCAACAGAGGCAAGGACAGGAAAGGAGCTCAATCCAGGGTGGATCTGAGTCATGGGGCAGCCAGCAACCTTGGCTGGCTACAGAAACAGTCAAATCCATACCACAATGACTGCTCCAACAAGTGGCAACAAGGCTCCATGAAGCAGTGGTGCTCCAACCAGGCCTAGAGATCACAAATCACTAGCCTTCCATCAGCAAGTTGCTCCAAGGGGGATTAACAAGACAAACCAGCAGCCCACACTCAACCCCAAGGCTACTTATATTCCAAGCTTAAAGATCGGAATCACGTGCCAATAATTAACTCAACCAAATGAGGGACAGCTGTAAGAGCTGGAGTCCTGAGTCCACGGAGCGGACCGTGAACCGAAATGCGGACTTCATGGACCGGACCATGACATATAGCTTCACACGATTGAGATAATGTCCTCTAATTTTGGCCAATTTCACATTTTCTCTTATTGTGCTCCATTTGTCAGATCTTCACCAAGTCACATGACATATCCCTGTTCATTTATAGTGTCTTTACATTTTGAAGGAGGAAGTGTCCATCATTAAGTTCAATGATCAACGTTCACAGCAAATTTATTGTCAACATACATATATATTACCATATACTGCTTTGATATTCATTTACTTGCAGGTGTTCACAGGAAAACAATGAAATCAATGAAAATGTACACACAGACAAAGACTGACAGACAACCAATGTGCAAGAGGAGAAAACTGTACAAATAAAAATACATAAATCAAACTGAGAAAATGAGTAGTGGAGTCCTTGAAAGGAAGTCTATAGGTTGTGGATTTGGCTCAGTGTTGAGGTGAGTGAAGTTATCCATGCTGGTTCAGGAGCCTAATAGCTGAGGGGTAATAACTGTTTCTGAACCTGGTGGTGTGGGATGTAAGGCTCCTGTACCTCCTGCCCAATAGCAGCAGCAAGAAGAAAGCTGGGCCTGGATCTCTTGATGATGTCCTTGTTGATGGTTGATGCTTCTTTCTGGCAGCACTCCTTGCAGATTTGCTCACCGGTGGGTGTGTGGGTCTTTGCCTTTCTCTGGAAACATCCCTGTCAGTTTCCTACAGACTGAGGAGGAACAATGCTGGTGAACCAAAGGGCACAAAGAACTTGATCTGATAGACTTTTTCTCAAAAGGCAACTGTAAGCTAATAGTTTCAGTGTAACACAGAAAATGCTGGAGGAACTCAGCGGGTCAGGTGACATCAATGGAGGCAAATGTACCAGATTGAGAACCTTCACCAGGACTGGAAAGCAACTGGGGAGTTTCGATTCAGTTCGGATTCCACAACATGCTTATCGGTAGCAGGGGTGCTTTCGTGTGTCCTGAGCTAGTTAGGCTTAGCGGCACCCGTCCCTCTCCAGGCCAGAGCACAGCCGACGTCCTCCAGCTCAGTGGCTTACCCTGGTCTCGAACGGGTGGCCGCTGTAGTTCTTCGGGGAACTCATCCGCCCTGACTGGTGATTTTACCAATGAGGTCCTCCACCCAAAGGTGCCATGTTAACACCAATTCCTCACATCGTTTAGCTCGCCAGCTGAAACAGTGTACCAGGGTGTGCCACTTTGATATTCATTTCCTTGCAGGCATTCACAGGAAAGCAAACAATCCAATCAATGAAAATCTACACACAGACAAAGAACAAGAAACAACCAATGTGCAAGAGGAGACAAACTGTAAAAATAAAAATAAATAAATGCTAGTGATTCAAAGGGCACAAAGAACCTGACCTGGTGGGCTTTTCCCCAAAAGTCAACTGTAAGCTAGTAGTTTCGTAGCGTAACGCAGAAAATTCCAGAGGAACTCAGTGGGTCGGGCAGCATCTATGGAGGCAAATGTACCAGGTTGAGGATCTTAATCAGGACTGGAAAGAAAGATAAGAGACAGCCAGCATAAAATTGTTGGAGGAGGGTTGCACCAAGTGCTGGCAGGTGATAGGTGAGAGGGGTATCAGACAGGAGAAGGAGGGAAAGAATGGGAATGATGGAAGAACCTGGGAGATGGCATTGATATTGGCTACCTGACAAGTTGTATTTAAATTCCACAGCCAATGGACATGGATTCAAACTTATACCTTAAGAGAATAGAATTTTGGATCAAGATCCGAGTAATTAGTGATTACGTCATAATAACCATTACTTTATAAGATTTGTTTCTTAAGAATTATAAGATCAGAGACTGGTTAAAATGATTTCCATGTTGGAGTGTCTTAAATCATTAGGCTCCAACCACTTCTTGACCCAAATAGATTTTTCAAACTTACCCAAGCTTTGTCATTGGAAGCGATACGGTAAACCAAATTCCACCCGACTGTTTCTTTGCACTGGAAGATGATCAAACAGATTTTCAGAGCAGACTTCCAGGTTCAAAAAAAGAATCTGAGAACTAATTGTTTTAAGAAATGTGGTTTTGTGCAACCCACTGAGCCACTTTTGTGGCTGAAAAATCACTCTCCTTTCGTGTGTGGATAAAAAAAGCAGAAACTTCAGGTGAACTTTGCACCGCATGTTTGAGTGCAGTTTGTAGCTCCCTGAAAAGGGCAACACAAGTGGTTAGGATACTAAATAAAGAATGCAGCACTGTTGATTTCATTGGTCAGGTGATCGAGTATAAAAGTTGGCAAGCTGTGTGGAATTTGTATAAAATTAGCTTATGCCACGTTGAGAGTATTGTGTGCGGTTCTGGTTCTGATGAATGGAATGGCCAGCAACCTGAAAGAAAACACGCTGTTTTTTTTTCCCTCCACAGAAACAGCCGGACTTGTTGAGTGTTACCATCATTTTTTGATTTTATTTCACACTTCCAACTTGTGAACTTGTTTTTGATGACTTCACTCGGCCTGTTCCTTTTTCCCAGGCTGCTGAAATCCCCATGCATGCGTCTGCATGCCTCTGCTACAAGTTAGCCTCTGAAGTACTGCGGACTGACCTCTATCACTGAAACAAACAGTCTGCTGGAAGAACACAGTGGGTCAGTCAGCACCCGTGGGAGGAGATGTATTGTCGATGTTTTGGGTCTCAACCCTGCATCAAGACACGAACATTGACAATTCCTTTCTTCTCAGAGATGCTGCTGGACCCACTAAGGTCCTCCAGCACAATGTCTGTCTAGCATTTGCAGTCTGTTGTGTGTCTCTCATAGTATCCAAAACTGTGCTGTCTATTTGCACTTGTGTGCAGAATCACATTCATCCATCCCACATGGTTTGTGACCTTTTTAACTGCAGGTTTAAATAAACGTTGACTAACATATCTTTGTCACTGTTGTGAAATAATCACCCTCTCCCTATCTCTATAATCTAGAACAGTAACAGTGGTGATGTGTTGTATTTGATATGTTAAGCCAGGCCAGGACTTACATAGGAAACAGCAGGGTCCTGGAAAAAGAGTTGACCAACAGAGAGACTTCTGTGTATAGTTCTTTGACAGTGGCTGAAAGTGGTTGACAGGGTGGTGAAGAATGAATTGGGTGTGCTTGCATTCATTGGTCTGGGTGCTGAATACAAGAGTTGGGATGTCATGATGCAACAGTACAAGACATTGATGCTCTGAACTTGGAGCAGTGTATGCGGTTCTGGTTGTCAGGCTACAAGCAGGCAGTCATTAAGCAGGCAAGGGTGCAGAAAAGATTCACGAGGATGTTAGCAGGATTGTGGGAGTTGAAGAGTCATAAAGCTATACGGCATGGAAATAGGCCTTTCAGTCCAAGATGCCCATCCAGGCTGTCCCATTTGGCCTATAACACTGGACCACAAATTTGTTCGGAAGTGCCCCACGCAGCCTCACTGGAAAAAGCCTGCTTGCATTTACCCCATCTATATCCTTCATAATTTTGTGTACTCCTGTCAAATCTTCTTTCAATCTCAACAGAAAACAATTTTTTTTGAAAGTATTGCTTCCTCAGAATTTTTTTATTTATGATAAACCACTTGAAGCTGAACACAAATATAATTTCAGACTTCTTGTATCACGTAGGAATCTGGAGAAACCAGAAATTAACTTTTATTGAATATAATGCATTTAATTACATAATGGTAATGATGCTTTGCAATAGTTCAACTAAGCTAAAAATGTTTTGTTGATGACTTTCATTTGTACTTGGTGTCTGAGGCTTCTTGCTTAAGTACCCAACAATAAACAGCTGGCATTGATGGATTTCAGTTGCCCTGATTCTGTTTCTCCATGACTGCAATGTCCTGGTGAAACCTTTCACCATGCTTGTCACTGACAGCACCAAGATTTGTGGGGAAAAAGTCTAAATGGGAATGCAATGAACGTGAGGAGCCCAAGCTTTGTCTTGGCCTCTAATTTTACTCCTAAAGTTGAATTCATAGGCTTTCTCAATAAGAGGAGTCATGCTCTCTCTTTGAGATTGAAGCATACAGCGGCCACAAATATAACAGAAAGTATTGTGGTTGTTGCAACATTGGTGAGACATTTTGCTATCACAAGTACTTCTGAAAATACAATTACTTCATTACAATGAGTACACACAATATGCTCTGCATGTAGAGCATGCACATTAATGTGATCGGAAACCAACGTACATATAAATACAATGCAAAACTGTGTGTGTGTGTGTGTGTGTGTGTGTGTGTGTGTGTGTGTGTGTGTGCGTGCATAATGCTTTTATAGCCTTCCTAAAACTTGTCCTGCCTTGTAGTATCTGCCCTGTCTAAGCATGCCCAGGCATGTCTGGGATAAGATAGAAAACTTTTCAGCTTATGTTATGGACAACATTTTAATTGACTTGAATTATGAATTGAAATTAAAAATATAGGTGATTACCAAAAAATGTGCGTGATGGTGATTTTCATGATCAGCAGCTCAAAATCTATAAGATACACCCAAAAGTATTTAAGAAGTAAAATCTTTGTTGTCCATTGTAACATTCTAAACCTTTACAATCCTAGTACCTGTCCAGTTATCTTTTGAAACTTATTATAGTACCTACCTTGAGTCATAAGTAGTGACTGGATATGCTGGGGCTTTTTTTTCCCTGGAGCAAAGAAGGCTTGATGGGTAACCTTACAGAGGGATATAAAATTCACGAGGAGCATAGATGAAGTGAATATCTACTGTATAGCCATTTTCCATGGCTAGGGGAGTCTAAAACTATAGGACATAGGTTTGAGATAAGGAAAAGATTTATTGTGGACCTGAGGGGTAACCTTTGCATAAAAAAAGTAGAGGGTATATGGAATGAACTGCCAGAAGAACTGGTAGAATGGGATCATAGACTCTTCATGAGACTCTTCATTAGCACTTATTCTTCTCCATAGATACTGACTGACCTCATAGTCATAGTCATAGTCATACTTTATTGATCCCGGGGGAAATTGGTTTTCGTTACGGTTGCACCATTAATAATAAATAGTAATAAAACCATAAATAGTTAAATAGTAATATGTAAATTATGCCAGTAAATTATGAAATAAGTCCAGGACCAGCCTATTGGCTCAGGGTGTCCGACCCTCCAAGGGAGGAGTTGTAAAGTTTGATGGCCACAGGCAGGAATAACTTCCTATGATGCTCTGTGTTGCATCTCGGTAGAATGAGTCTCTGGTTGAATGTACTCCTGTGCCCAACCAGTACATTATATAGTGGATGGGAGACATTGTCCAAGATGGCATGCAACTTAGACAGCATCCTCTTTTCAGACACCACCGTGAGACAGTCCAGTTCCATCCCCACAACATCACTGGCCTTACGAATGAGTTTGTTGATTCTGTTGGTGTCTGCTACCCTCAGCCTGCTGCCCCAGCACACAACAGCAAACATGATAGCACTGGCCACCACAGACTCGTAGAACATCCTCAGCATCATCCGGCAGATGTTAAAGGACCCCAGTCTCCTCAGGAAATAGAGACGGCTCTGACCCTTCTTGTAGACAGCCTCAGTGTTCTTTGACCAGTCCAGTTTATTGTCAATTCGTATCTCCAGGTATTTGTAATCCTCCACCTTGTCCACACTGACCCCCTGGATGGAAACAGGGGTCACCGGTACCTTGGCTCTCCTCAGGTCTACAGGACCTGCTGAGTTCCTCCAGCATTGTGTGTTGCTCGAGATTTCTAAATTATAGGAAAGTTTCAATGGGATATGTAGTCAAGTAGTACTAGTTCAGACAGAGAATTTGGTCAACGTGGGTGAGTTGGATTGAAGAGCCTGTTTCATTTCTGTATAACTCTATGACTGAACTTTCCATGACACTTGGGCTTCTCAAATTAAACAACTTGACAACATCATCAGCAGATGAAGTTCTGAGGAGGAATTTATTCAGTCAGAAGGTGATGAATGTGTGGAATTCATTGCCATGGATGTCTGTAGACCACAAGTCATGGGGTATATTTAAAGTGGAGGTTGACAGGTTCCTGATTTGTAAGGGCTTCAAAGGTTATGGCGAGAAGGCAGAAGATTGCATTGAGAAGGATAATAAATGAGCAGACTAGATGGGCTGAATGCTCTTATGAGGTTGTATAAGGCATTGGTGAGGCCGAATCTGGAGTATTGTGTTCAGTTTTGGTCACCAAATTACAGGAAGGATATAAATAAGGTTGAAAGAGTGCAGAGAAGTTTTACAAGGATGTTGCCAGGACTTGAGAAACTCAGTTACAGAGAAAGGTTGAATAGGTTAGGACTTTAATCCCTGGAGCGTAGAAGAATGAGGGGAGATTTGATAGAGGTATATAAAATTATGATGGGTATAGATAGAGTGAATGCAAGCAGGCTTTTTCCACTGAGGCAAGGGGAGAAAAAAACCAGAGGACATGGGTTAAGGGTGAGGGGGGAAAAGTTTAAAGGTAACATTAGTGGGGGGCTTCTTCACACAGAGAGTGGTGGGAGTATGGAATGAGCTGCCAGATGAGGTGGTAAATGCGGGTTCTTTTTTAACATTTAAGAATAAATTGGACAGATACATGGATGGGAGGTGTATGGAGGGATATGGTCCGTGTGCAGGTCGGTGGGAATAGGCAGAAAATGGTTCGGCACAGCCAAGAAGGGCCAAAAAGCCTGCTTCTGTGCTGTAGTTTCTATGGTTTCTATGGTTAAGTTTATGGTCTTTGTTATGATCTAAGTGTTGGCTATGAAATTCATTTTCTAACCTTTCCCTATTACATTTATTGAACACATTACCGAGTTTCTCAGAGATATTTCACAGCTCTTTGGACTCAATTTAAAATTGTGGTTAATAAATGGGGCTTGTGGTCTCCCAGTTTGTTTGTATCACAGTTGGTTCTTACTAATATTTGGCCCAATTGTCATTTTAAAAACCTCAGCACTGAAGCAGTAAATTTAGATTCCTATTCAGCTAGAGATTATGAAAATGCTAGAAATCTAGAGCAACAGACACAAAATGCTGGAGCAACTCAGTCATTGATGTATGGATCTATTTTCTTTCGAACAATGACCACCTCCCCCACGCACTACATATGATCTGTTGCCTACACATGCGTATTATTCTCTCTCTTTCACTGCAATATGAATGCACCAGTTAAAGCCATCTTCCACGAGCGTGATTTACTTAATTAGTATGTAGTTGCGCTCAGACACAACAATCACCGTCATTATGTGGCCTGTTACGTGGCATAGGCGACCATGCTCTTCCATCTGTCTTTAACCTGAGAAGTTCTAATAAGCTGTATCTATGCAGGAGAATAAATACTGATGAAGGATCTTGGCCTGAACCTTCAACTGTTTAGTCTCCTCTACAGATGCTGCCTTACCTGCTGAGTTTCTCCAGCATTTTGTGTTACACTCCAGTGAAGTTCCTTTGAATCAGTAATGATAGCAAAATGTGCACATTTAAACTTATTAAGTTTTACCAGATCACTAATGAAACAGTGCAAACTAACATAACCCGTAAACACACAAAAATATCCAATAACCCGAATGCCATCTTTGAAAGTCACATGTAAAACTCTTAACTAAAATAAGTGATAATGTGCCTTTGGGCCAACTGAGCGAGCTGGCCGTTTTGCTGTCTCTGAAGGAATTTGCTGTGGTTGAGAAGGAGGTTTAAAATAGAGTATGCAGCCTAATGGTGTAGCCCGAACCCACAATCAGCTCAATTTCTCACTGATCTTGCCGATTAAAGAATTGAGCAAGATGAAGATCAATGAGGCCGAGAGCAGAAGGCGAGCGGGTGTTCAGCGCCCGTATGCCTGGTTTGACTGATCTCCCTCTCCGTCTAGCTTGCTGCTGCCAGAGGAAGGTAGAGGAGTCTTGGGTCTTGGGCAAGGTTTGTGGACTGAACTCATTTTTAGAGGACTCTACAGTTCAAGCTATATGTGTTTCTGGTTACTCCTTTTTGATTGCTATTCTACGCGATTTTAATCGGGCGGATTGGCTCTGCGGCCTACAGTCAACTAACGACACAGCGCTAAGTCGAGCTGAATTGAATTAAACTGAACATTCCTAAACTGTTTCAAGGACTCTGTAGTTTGACGTTTAATCTTCTGTGTGTAATTTGCTCATTCTTTTGCTGTTTGGGTAACTCATTCTTCTTTTGCGCATTTAATGTTTCATTTAAATGGGTTCCATTGTGTTTTTTTGCTTCATGACTGTCTGTGGGAAGGCGAATCTCAGGGGTGTATACTGCACGCATACTTTTATAATAAATGTACTTTGAATCTTTGAAATTCTGCAAGGTCGCCCCTTGCTCCAGGCATGCAGTTTCATTAATTATAAAAGCTTGCTTTGGAGGATGTTTTCCATTTTTTTGTCTATAAGATCAAATGTTCAAGGCCCAATGATAAAGCATCGTCCAACCTCATTGAAACAAAAGGGCCCAGAACAGATTACTACTCTAAGTACTCACAGAATTATACAGCATGGAAGCCGTCCCTTCAGTCCAACTGTTCCATGCTGACCAAGATTATATTAGTTTATGTAGCGAGGTACAGTGAAAAACTTTCTTTTTCAGGCCATCCATACAGATCATTTCATCATATCAGTGCATTGAGGTAGTACAAGGCAAAACAAGACTTTAGCATTTTTCCAACAACTGAAGTCATATCAACTGGTCCATAATTTTCTTTCTTCTGCTTCCAACCCTCCTTAAAGAGTGGAGTGACATTTGCAATTTTCCAGTTCTCAAGAATCTAGTGATTCTGAGAAAACTATTACTAATATCTTCACAAACTCTTCAGCTACCTCCTTCAGAACCCTGATGTGTAGTCCGTCTGGTCCAGATGACTTAACTACCATCATGCTGTTCAGCTTCCCAAGCACCTTCTCCTTAGTAATAGCAACATCACTCACTTCTGCCCCCTGGCACTATAGAATTTCTAAATTTTGCAAGTGTCTTCAACAATGAAGATTGAAGCAAAATACTTAAATTCCTCCATCATTTCTTTGTCCCCCAATACTACCTATCCGGCATCAGTTTGGAACAGTCCTATATCCGTTCTCATCTCTCTTTTACTCTATATATATCTGAAAAAAGAAACTTTTTGTATGTTCGTTTATCTTATTGGCTATTTTACCTTCATCTTTCATCATTTCTCTCCTTATAGCTTTTTAAGTTGCCTTCTGTTGATATTAAAAAGCTATCCAATCCTTTATCTTCCCACTAACTTTTGTGTTATTATATGTCATTTCTTTTGTTTCTATTGTCTTTGAGTTCCCTTGCCATCCATGGTTACCTCATCATCCCTCCAGAATACTTCTTCTGTACCTTCTGAATTTCTCCCATGAACACTAGACAGTGCTGTTCTGCTGTCATCCCTGTCGTCTTCATCCAATCAACTCATACCAGTTCCTCTCTCATGCTGCTGTAATTTCCTTTACCCTACCGTCAAACTGATACATTTGATTTTATCTTCTCCTTTTCATAATATGATCACTGCGAATTCTATCATAATATGATCACTGACTCCTAAAGGTTCCTTTACCTCAAGTTTCCTAATCAATCTGGATCACTACACACCAGAATTTCCTTTTCCCTATGGGGCTCATAAAGCTTCTCTAAAAAGCCATCTCATAGGCATTCTACAAATACCCTCTCTTGGGATCCAACACCAACTGCACTTTCCCAATCTGCATATTAAAACCCCCAATTATTATCACAACATTTCCCTTTTTACATGCCTCTTCTATCTCCTGTTGTAATTTGTAGCCTATATCCTGGCTACTGTTTAGAGGCCTGTATATAACTCCCATCAAGGTCTTTTTCCCACAAGGTCTTAACTCTACCCACAAGGTTTATACATCTTCTGATCCTGTGTTACCTCCTTCCAAGGATTTGATTTTATTTTTTACCAAGAGAGCCAACCTACTTCTTCATCCTACCTGCCCATCCTTTGGATACAATCTGTATCCTTGGACGTTAAGCTCCCAACTATAATCTTCTTTCAGCCACAACTCAGAGATGCCCACAACATCATATCTGCTAATCTTTAACTGCACTACAAGAACATCTACCTTATTCCGTATTCTGCGTACATTCAAATATAACCCTTTCAGTCCTGTATTCAACACCATTTTTGATTTTGGCCCCCTGTTCCATTCAATTCATCCCACTGACTGCAATTTTGCCTACCATCTGCCTGTTCTTCCCCACAGTCTTATTACACACTGTCACATGAGGAATTCTGCAGATGCTGGAAATTCGAGCAGCTCTATATTTAGTTGAACATCAATTGCCCCATTCTCAGCCCTATCATACTGATTCCCATCCCCTGCCAAATTAGTTCAAGCACTCCCGCACATCTCTAGCAAGGATATTGGTCCCCCTTGAGTTCAGGTGTAACCCATCCTATTTGTGCAGGTCATATCTTCCCCAGAAGCAATCAATAACCCAGAAATCTCAAACTGTGCCCCCTGCACCTATTCCTCAGCCATGCATTCATCTGCCAATGAGGTCGACTGTGAGGCCAAGTCTTTTAACATACAGTTCGAGGGGATCACTCAATGGTCTTATAACTGTAGGAGAGTGTTTGTTGGTGATACCCCATCTAAGCTAATCTTATTTGCCTTGTCATTGGTCCCTAACATTTCTAAACCTTCCCAATTCATGTATCTGTCCAGCTGTCTTTTAAAATGTGATGTTGTACCTGCCTCAAAAAACTTCCTCTGAGAGCTGTAGACTGGTAGGCAAAACGGAGTGGATTCAAGTCACTTCTCAAGCAAGAGTTGAAAGGTTACATCACCAACCTCTCAAAGTACTTCATCACAGTGAATGTAAGTGCGACTGGACAATACTCATTGAGACCAGCTACCATGTTCTTCTTAGGCACCAGTATAATTGAAGTCTGCTTGAAACAGGTGGGTGTGTCGGACTGCTGAAGCAAGAGGTTAAAGATATCGGTGAACAGTCCAACCGGTTGATCAGCACAGGTCTTTAGTACTCGGCCAGGGATCCCATCAGGGCTGGATGTTTTCCACGGGTTCATCCTCCTGAGGAATGATCTCACAGTGGCCTCAGAGATTCAAATCACAGTGTCATCAGGGGCTGTGGGAATTCGTGAAGATTCTTCCATGTTTTAAGGATAGAGGGCATTGAGGTCATCTAGAAGAAAAGTTTTGTTGTCAACCATGTCGCTTGCTTTCATTTTGTAGGAGGTAGTACCATTCATGCTCTTCCACAGCTGTCCAGCATCCTTCAGTGATTCAAGTTTGGTCTGGAATTTCCACTTCACACATGAGATGGCTTTCCAGTGATTGTACCTGGACCTCATCTATCTTACTTGGTTGCCAGATCTAAATGCCACCGATCTGTCCCTCAGCAGATTTCAGACCTCATGATTCATCCAGGGCTTCTGGTTGGGAGAGACACTGTATGATTTTGCGTGGACACACTCGTTTACAACTATTTTTATAAAGTACGTGACAATCATGGTGTATTAATTCAGATCCTTGAGCACGGCCCAGTCCACCAACTCAAAGCAATCCTATACCCGCTCCTCTGCCTCCCACTACCACCTCTTTGATGTCCTTACCTCAGGAGTCTTGCTCTTTAGCCTCTGCCTGTATGCAGGTGGGAGAAGGACAAGCAAGTGATCAGATTTCATGAAAGGCGGTCTAGGCATGGAATGGTAGGCACTCCTTATAGTAGCACAGCTGTGGGTGAGAGTTTGGGCCCCCTGCTGCTGCAGGTTATATTACTGATGATGACTGGGCAGAGATTTCCTCAAACAAGCCTGATTGAAGTCCCCAACTATGATTTGAAATGTGTCAGGGTGGGCTATTTCTCTTTTGGTGATGGCAGCTTTCAATATTTCGAGTGCCTGATTAACGACGGCTTTTGACCGTATGTAAACTGTGGTCAGGATCGTGGAGGAGAACTCTCTTAGTAAGTAGAATGGTTAGTTCTTAATTATTGGATTTCCAGGTCTGAGAACATAATCTTATACATCTCTATCTAATTGTCTTTCATCCTCCTTCACTTCAAAGAGAAGTGTCCTAGCTCGCTCAACATTTCTTCACGCAGTATCCTGGTATATCTCCTCTATATCCGCTCTAAAACTTCCCCATCCTTCCTATAATGAGGTGACCAGAACTGAACTTAGTAATCCAATTGTGATCTAACCAGAGATTTATAGCGTTGCAACATTACTTCGCAGCTCTTCAACTCAGCCCCCCGACTAATGAAGGCCAACATGCCATACACTTTATTAACCTTATTAACTGTCCTATCAACTTCACCCTGACTTTGGCCTGAAGATCTTTCTGCTCCTCCACATTTTTAAGGCTCCTGCCTTTAACCATTAACCAAAATCAGTTCTGTTGTCATATGCACAGGTACACGCACAAAGAAAATCTTGCTTCCTGCGGCATCAGAATCACTTTTATTATCACTGGCATGTGACGTGAAATTTGTTAACTTAGCAGCAGCAGTTCAATACTATACATAATATAGAAGAAAAATACCAAATAAGTTAATAATAATAACAATAAATAAATAAGTAAATCAATTACAGGATATGTATATTGAATAGGTTAAAAATCATACAAAAAACAGAAATACTATATCTTTAAAAAAGTGAGGTAGTGTCCAAGGGTTCAATGTCCATTTAGGAATTGGTTGCCGGGGGGACAAAGCTGTTCCTGAATCGCTGAGTGTGTGTCTTCAGGCTTCTGTACCTCCTACCTGATGGTAACAGTGAGAAAAGGGCATGCCCTGGGTGCTGGAGGTCCTTTGTAAGAGATGCTGCCTTTCTGAGACACCGCTCCTTAAAGATGGCAAGTACCCAAGATGGAGCTGACTAAATTTACAACCCTCTGTAGCCTCTTTTGGTCCTGTGCAGTAGTCCCCCCATACCAGGCAGTGATGCAGCTTGTCAGAATACTCTTCACGGTACATCTATAGATGTTTTTGTGTGTATTTGTTGACATACTAAATTTCTTCAAACTCCTAATAAAGTATAGCCGCTGTCTTGCCTTCTTTATGACTACATCAATATGTTGGGACCAGGTTAGATCCTCAGAGACCTTGACACCCAGGAACTTGAAACTGCTCACTCTCTCCACTTCTAATCCCTCTATGAGGATTGCTATGTGCTCCTTCGTCTTACCCTTCCTGAAGTCCACAATCAGCTCTTTCGTCTTACTGACACTGAGTGCCAGGTTGTTGCTGCGGCACCATCCCACTAGTTGGCATATCTCACTCCTGTATGCCCTCTCATCACCACCTGAGATTCTACCAACAATGGTTGTATTGTTGGCAAATTTATAGATGGTATTTGAGCTATGCTTAGCCACACAATCATGTGTATACAGAGAGTAAAGCAGTGGGCTAAGGACACAACCTTGAGGTGCGCCAGTGTTGATTGTCAGCGAGGAGGAGATGTTATCACCAATCCGCACAGATTGTGGTCTTCTGGTTAGGAAGTCAAGGATCTAATTGCAGAGGGAGGTATGGAGGCCCAGGTCCTGCAACTTTTCAATCAGGATTGTGGGAATGATGGTATTAAATACTGAGCTACAGTCGATGAACAGCATCCTGACGTAGGTGTTTGTGTTGTCCTGGTGGTCTAAAGCCATGTGGGAAGCCATTGAGATTGCGTCTGCCATTGACCTATTGTGGCGATAGGCAAATTGCAATAGTTTGAGGTCTATGCTGAGGCAGGAGTTCAGTCTAGTCATGACCAACCTCTCAAAGCTGTAGTCGTGTTCTCCCTTTCAAAGCATTATAGAAAGTGTTGAGTTCATCTGGTAGTGAAGTATCGTTGCCGTTCATGCTATTGAGTTTCGCTTTGTAGGAAGTAATGTCTTGCAAATCCTACCACAGTTGCCATGCTTCCTATGGTGCCTCCAACCTCATTCGAAATTGCCTCTTCACCCTTGAAATAGCCCTCCGCAAATCATACCTGGTTTCCTGGTACATATCTGGGACGCCAGACTTGAATGCCACAGATCTGGCCTTCAGCAGACAACGTACCTCCTAGTTTGTCCATGGCTTTTGGTTTGGTTTGTCTTTGTAGGCAAACACTCATCCACACAGCTTTTAATGAAGTCGGTAACAACTGCAGCATACTTATCCAGGTTTGAAGATGAATCCCTGAATACAGTCCCGTCTACCGATTCAAAGCAGTCCTGTAAGCGCTCCTGTGCATCCCTTGTCCACACTTTCTTGGTCCTCAACACTGGTGCTGCAGTCTTCAGTCTCTGCCTATACTCAGGGAGTCGAAGTACAGCCAGGTGATCAGAATTCCTGAAATGAGGGCGTGAAATAGCCAGGTAGGCATTCTAGATGGTGGTGTAGCAATGGTCCAGTGTGTTGTTTCCTTTAGTATTACAAGTAATCTGTTGATGGTAATTACTTAGTGATTTTTTTTCAAACTGGTCTGGTTAAAATCTCCCAAAACAATGGTGAAGGCATCAGGGTGTGGTGTTTCATAAATGTTGATCCCATTGCTCAGATCATCTAAAGCCTGATTGACACTGGCCTGAGGTTGAATGTATACTGCTACCAAAATGTCCCTGGAGAACTCCCGTGGTAGGTAAAAAGGACGGCACTTAACTGCTAGATATTCCAGGTCTGGTGAGCAGAATTGGGACAGCTCTGATATATTTGTGCACCAAGAAGAGTTGATCATGAGGCATACTCTGCCACCTCTGCTTTTGAGAGATTTGTTGATCTGAATCACCGCATCCGGTATGGAAGGGGTTAACCAGGATTCTGTGATACAAAAGACACACGCGGTCCTAATGTCCCACTGATTCAACACCCTAGCTCTGAGGTTATCGATTTATTCACCAGAGACTGCACGCTTGCCAGCAAGATAGTCGGTATTGGGAGTTTAAAACCCCATTTCCTTAAACGCACTTGTAGCCCCGATCTGCAGCCACGCTTCCTCCACGGTATCCTACATGGGCAATTCCATCCACAACCAGTGTTGTTTCCGCCAGTTTTAAGCAGTGATAGTTTGTTTAAACTCATTAAGACATCAAAATAAAGAGCATCAAATAAGAAAACCATTCACAAGAAAAAACAGGAACTATTTTTCACAGGGGGTAATAGTCAAGACTAATAAGTTTCAAGCTCTGCCCCATTTTACCGGAAGCTCTGTTGCATGAGCGATAGCAACAAAATGCGGACTTAGTAAGTCTTCTTGAACATAGAACAGTACTGCATGGGAACAGGTACTACAGCCCACGATGTTGTGCCGATCCAATTAACTTTGTAATCAAGTGGCCAGGTAAACTAATCTCCTCTACCTACACGGTGACCACAACCTTTCATTTGCTTCTCATTCAATGCCACCATCTCAGGGAGAGCGTTACAGGCACCCACTCTGCTCTCCGTAAAAAAATCTTGCCCCTCACACTTCTTTTGAACTTGCCCTCCAGAACCTTAAATGCATGCGCTCTGCTTCAATGGAACACTCTAAGAGGCTTTAAAAGCAATATTATGAAACCAAGCTCAACAACACAGAGCCACCAACAAATAGAGATATCTAAGGAAAGGAGGATATCTAAAGAAGGAATGATTTGTAGCCGAGTGCGGGAAGAGAAGTAGAGAGGTTTACAGGTGAGTTCTAGAGTCAAGGCCTTGCTAGCCAAGGAGCAGCCATTATTTATGGAGTGATATCTGGGCAGGGTAAGAAACCAGAGTTGCTCTTGAAGAGCGCAAGCACGAGGAATTTTGCAGATGCTGGAAATTCAAGCCACACACATCAAAGTTGCTGGTGAACACAGCAGGCCAGGCAGCATCTCTAGGAAGAGGTACAGTCGACGTTTCAGGCCGAGACCCTTCGTCAGGACTAACTGAAGGAAGAGTTAGTAAGAAATTTGAAAGTGGGAGGGGGAGGGGGAGATCCAAAATGATAGGAGAAGACAGGAGGGGGAGGGATGGAGCCAAGAGCTGGACAAAAGGGATATGAGAGGATCATGGGACAGGAGGCCCAGGGAGAAAGAAAAGGGGGAGGGGGTGAAAGCCCAGAGGATGGGCAAGGGGTATAGCGAGAGGGACAGAGGGAGAAAAAGGAGAGAGAGAGAAAGAATGTGTGTATATAAATAAATAACTCTCTTGAAGAGAGAGGCTTTATAAGGACAGATTGGACAGGTTATTTTCTATGGGGACCAGAGGCTGAGGGGAACCCTAATAGAAATTTATAAAATTATGAGAGGCAAAGATTGAGTAGGCAATAGAAATTACTACAGAAAGTGGTGGTTAAGTACTTAATTACTAAATAAATTGGTTTGACACCAAGTTGTGGGCCAAATGGCCTCTTCTACACTCTGAGATCAGGAAGTGTTTGTAAAGATGATGAAGTGGGTGGGAGGAGAGACTTTGGAAGCCCACAGAAAGAATCAGCAACACACAGATGCTGATAGATTTGTAAATTGGTTTATTGTTGTCATGTGTACCAAGGTTTATTTCATTTAGAGATACAACGTGGTAACAAGGTCTTCCAGGCCAACGAGCCAGTGCTGCTCATTTACACCCATGTGACCAATTAACTATAAACCGGTACATCTTTGGAATGTGGGAGGTAACTGGAGCACCTGGGGAGATCCCACATGGCTACAGGACAAATGTATGAACTCCTCACAGGCAGAAGCGGGAATTGAACCCCTGGCACCGGCACTATAATGTGTGACGCTAACCAATATGCCTGCATGCCACCAGAGATTCCGCGGAAGCCGGGTCTTGCATACCATCTATACAGATCAGTTAATTACAATGGCCAATTCTTTATGGATGCACGGAACTCAAATTCACTTGGGATGAGGCAGCTGCACTCAGATCTACAGGAAGATAGACAAGGGTTACTCATGAGAACGTGGGAGTTGTGAAATAATAAGCAAAGAAATCCATGGTTGAAGGCTTAAACTATAAGCTATCCACTGAGCCAGACAATAAATGACTCACCCAGTGATGACTGCACATAATGTTTGGTAGAATAGTCTGTTCCACACAAAAGGTCTTATACTGACAGCAAATTTAACTCGCATTAAGCTGGCTAGATTAAAGAAAATACTGGGTGCATTGTATATCAGTTAGTCTCTTAGTGAAATATTACATATTGGGTTACATTATAAACTGTTATTTATCGTGGTCCTAGCTTCACTGGAAAATAAAAAAAGCAAGTAAGTTCCAACTGCGAACAGACACAATATTGCTTAAGGGCCTTAAGTCATTCCTGGCTTTATTTTCGGAGAAAATGTCACTAGCTGCTGATTTTTCATGCGTGCTTCTCTTTACATAAAAATAAAACCAAGCAGTAACTTGCATTGATATCAGGCATTTCCGGGTCTGGTTTGGTATCAGATTGTCAAGTCATGCTCACTTCTGCCATGATGATTTATTAAATTACAGGAAAAATGTTTGGCTAAGCCCTTTTACAGATTATCTCCCTATCTCATACTCCCTGCAATCTATCTTCATGGAAACTGAGCCAATGCCATTCTGTCCATACCAAGACTATGTAGTCAGCTGCCTCATTTCCTTCACTTTATCTTTGCCCACCAAACCAAACCTGTCTCTAGCCCTGTATTTCCATATTCCCAGTATTTTTTGCTTCCTAATTCAGCCTCCAGTCCCTTATTGCACTGAGATGGACGCTTGACATCACAGTCTATCTTAAAGTGGCTTAATGTGGCTTTCTCAGCACCCTAACGGTGTTCCAGAGCATTCATGCTCACCCCATCTTCCCACTGCATTAACAGTGATAGGGTTCCTCTTGTCCTTACCTACCCATGAGCCTCTGCATTCAACACATTATTCTCCACAACTTCCACCATCCCTAAAGGGATCCTACCACCAAACATATCTTTACCTCTCTCTGCTTTCTGCAGGGATCACTCCCTCCATGATTCCCTTGCCCCATTGTCCCTATCCACTAATATCCCTCCCAGCGCTGATCCCAAGTGGCCAAATTGCAACACCTGCCCCTCACTTCCTCACTGACCTCCATTCCGGCCCCAAACAGTCCTCCCAGGTGAGGCAACTCTTTACCTGCAAATCTGATGGGGTTGTCCATTGTGTCCGGTGCTCCCAATGCAGCCTCCCCTACAACGTAAATTGTGGGACAGCTTCACTGAGCACCTCTGCTCCACCTGCAAAACGTAGAACTTATCGGTGGCCAAACATTTTAAATCTGACTCCCATTTCTGTTCCATTATGTCAGCTCTCTTGTGCCCTGATGAGGCCACCCTCAGGGTGGAGAAACACCTTATGTTTCGTCTGCATAGTCTCCAACTTGTTGGCATGAATATCGAAGTCTCTTTCCAGTTATAAAAATATCCCCCTCCCCTCCTCTCTTCCCCTATTCCTCACTCTGGCTTCTTATTTTCTTATTACCTCCCCTGGGTCCCCTCCTCCTTCCCTTTCTTCACTCTCCTCTCCTATCAGATTTTGTTCCTCTCCAGCCCTTTACCTTTCCCACCCACCTCGCTTCACCGATCACCCTCTAGCTATCCTGCTGCTCCTCTGCCCCTCCTTTTTATTCCTGTATCATCTCCCTTTCTTTCCAGTCCTGAAGAAGGGTCCCAATCCAAAACGTTAGCTGTTCATTCATTTCCGTAGATGTTGCCCGACCTGCTGAGTTCCCCCAGCATTTTGTGTGTGTTGCTTTTTATTTCCAGCATCTGCAGACCTTCTAGGGTTTATAATAAACACAAAATAATCTGCAGATGCTGGGGTCAAAGCAACACTCACAACACGCTGGAGGAACTCAACAGGTCGGGCAGCATCCGTGGAAACGATCAGTCAACGTTTCGGGCCGGAACCCTTCATCAGGACTGTAGGGGGAAGGGGCAGAGGCCCTATAAATAAGGTGGGGGGAGGGTGGGAAGGAGAAGGCTGGAAGGTTACAGGTGAAAAACTAATAAGGGGAAAGATAAAGGGATGGGGGAGGGGAAGCAGGGAGGTGATAGGTAGGAAAGATGAAGAAGGAATAGGGGAAAGCACAAAGGGTAGTAGAAGGAGGTGGAACCATGAGGGAGGTGATAGGCAGCTGGGGGAGGGGGCAGAGTGAAATAGGGATAGGGGAAGGGAGGGGGAGGGAATTACCGGAAGTTGGAGAATTCTATTTTCATACCAAGGGGCTGGCACTTATCCCTGTAAGCGCAAGTGCTATACCTGTCCCTACACCTCCTCTCTTGCCACCATTCAGGGCCCCAAACAGTCCTTCCAGGTGAGGCAACACTTCACTTGTGAGTCTGTTGGGGTCATCTATTGCATCCGGTGCTCCCGGTGCGGCCTCCTCTACATCGGTGAAACCTGACGCAGATTAGGGGACCGCTTTGTCGAGCACCTCCGCTGCGTCCGCCAAAACAGACAGGATCTCCCGGTTGCCATCCACTTCAACTCTGCTTCCCATTCCCATTCGGATATGTCCATACATGGCCTCCTCTACTGTCATGATGAGGCTAAACTCAGGTTGGAGGAGGAAAACCTCATATACTGTCTGGGTAGTCTCCAGCCCCTTGGTATGAACATAGAATTCTCCAACTTCCGGTAATTCCCTCCCCCTCCCTTCCCCTATCCCTATTTCACTCTGCCACCTCCCCCAGCTGCCTATCACCTCCCTCATGGTTCCACCTCCTTCTACTACCCATTGTGTTTTCCCCTATTCCTTCTTCACCTTTCCTGCCTATCACCTCCCTGTCTTCCTTCCCCCACCCCTTTATCTTTCCCCTTACTGGTTTTTCACCTGGAACCTACCAGCCTTCTCCTCCCACCCTCCCCCCACCTTCTTTATAGGGCCTCTGCCCCTTCCCTCTACAGTCCTGATGAAGGGTTCCGGCCCGAAACCTTGACTGATCATTCCCATGGATGCTTCCCGACCTGCTGAGTTCCTCCAGCGTATTGTGAGTGTTGCTAGTGTTTATAATTATGGCTTCTTGCCCCCTTGATTGCCTACACTGCATTTCCTCTTTAATTTAGAATCAAAATCAGAATAAGGTTTATTATCAGTGAGGTAGGCCGAGAAATTTGTTGCTTTGAAGTGGCAGTTCAGTGCAGTGCATAGAAAATTACTATAAATTGCAACAAGAAATCTGTAAAAATAGTGAAAAAAGAGAGCAAAGTTTTCAGGTACTGTAACATTTCATTCTGCATTCTGCTACTGTTTTTGCTTTTCTATTCCAATGCACTGATGTAATGAAATGATCTGTATGGAGAGCATGCAAAACCAAGTTTTTCACTGTACCTCAGTACATGTGATAATAATTAACCAATTTACCACACCTTTAATCCCTTAAATTTCAGATCATTGGTTTACCCTCCACCTGGTCCCCAGTTCAAGTGATAGCATGAATAGTTATTTTGATTCTCACAGGTGGCCTTGACAAACCATGGAACCAAAAATGCTTATGTCAATGAAGGAGGCCATTTGGTCCCTCATATGTGTGTTGGGCAAGTTCATTTTTTTTGTACATAGTGGTTCTGCTTTTCTGGGGAATCTTCATTTAAGATCCTCCTCTTCTGCAGACACCATCCAGTGTAAATAATTCCACCCTGGTAGGCACTGAGCATTGTAACTAGTTCTTCCACCACATCCAATGTACATTCTAAATGGCTTTCCACCACAGGCAAAGTCCATTATAACAAAGGCCATTGGTAAATAGATTCTCCACTGTGGGTAACGCCCATTGCAGTTTCTTCAGTATTGGCGAGGCCTATTGTAAATACTTTACTGTACAAAGGTCCTAAACACTGGAATTTTTATATGGTTTCAAATGGTATAGTCTGCACAGAGCCCTGATCTCAACATCATGGTGGCTGTCTAGGATTGTCCAGAAGGAAGCAAGAAAGCCAAAGTCTTCAGAAGAACTGTGGCAAGTTCTCTAAGATGCTTGGAACAACCTACTAACCAATTTTCTTATAAACCTGTACAACCCTAAGAGAATTGGTGCAGGTTTAAAGGAAAAGGGAGGCCACGCCCAAATACTGACTTGATTTATCTTTGATTATACTGCTCTTTATAGTAATTTTTTGATATTTAGAAGCTTTTCATATCTTTGTTTTTGAAAGCATCTTCACTTTGGCTTAGGAGGACGATGGCGCCCAATGGCGACTCCTCTGCTTACTTCTTCGGAAACAGCTCTATTTCTGTCTTCAATATCTCTCTTTTTCCCTTTCAGGGGTCTTTTGAAGACCCTGACCTGGAGTTACATGCTAACTTCAGTTCTTTACAGGAATGAGACCCGCTCTTGGATCTCACGACTGGCCGCTATTCAATATACCAAGGACGCGGCCTAAAAGACTAGTGCGCCTTCAAGGTTCTGGGATTCCGTGGCTCTGGAGGCGGGCGTTCTTGGCCAGTGCCACTGCAGGAAATTGGTGTGTCGTGGGAGTACATGGAAGATGGAAAGCAGTGAGCTGGCTGCTGGCTGCGTGCACAGAGATCCGAGTTCTTTGGGCACAGAGCTCAGAAAAAGTGACACGACAGACTTTTAACATCGTAAATCAACGAGTTGTTTGTTATGTCTCCCCTCTTGCTGCGAAATGGGGACATCTCTTTTTTCCTTATTAGGGAGAGAGAAAGCCTGTGGTATGTCGAATTACTGGGTGAATGAGTAGTCTTTGGGATACAGCAAGTCTGTGTCTTTATTGACGCTTTGCTGCATGCTTGAGTGCTCAGTGGGGGGGGGGTGCCGATGCTTTTTTTGCTGGTGGGGGAGGGGGGATCATTGCTTTGCTGTTGCTTAAGTGTGGGTGGAGGGAGCTGGGGGGTGGATTTGGGGTTCTAGCATTTAACTGCCATTCATTCTTTGAGCCACCTCTGTTTTTGCAGATGGTTGTGAAGAAAAAGTATTTCAGGATGTATATTGTATACGTTTCTCTGATATTAAATGTACCTTTGAAACCTTTGAAGCCTTTACAATTTTTTTTCAAGTGCTAAGACTTTTTCACAGTAATGCATTTCATCTAATATAGGCAATGATGATTGTAGTTAGCACCTCCATTATAGACAATATCCATTTTAAATCACTCCTCCTCTTTATTTTATTCATATTTATTGACATATTTATTCAGTGCCTATTACAAATACTTCTGTAGGCAAGATCCAATGTCTCCATTCCAGATCTGTGGGCTCTGAAGTGAAAACCACTTCCAGAGATGGAGCAGTGGGTGACCAAAAGCTGGGTAGACAGGATGGCACTACATAAACGCACTTCTAATTTGGAAATCTACTATCAGAAAATTGGTGATGATGTTGATTTGTAATGAGTGTGTTTATAGACTACAAAATGATATTGATCACTTACTAATTGAACAAGATATTGTAGTGGAATCTAATCCCAATAAGCGGGTGGAGATCTAATTTGGGGTGGGGGAGAACGCAGTTGGGATGTTTGCCTTCATTTGTTGAGGCATAGAGTACAAGATCAGAGAGATCTAGGTACAAATTTATAAAACATTGGTTAGGCTGCTCTTTGAGTACTGTGTGCAGGGCTGGTCACCATATTACAGGAAGGGTGCAGAGGAGATCCCCAGTGTGTCTAGGATGGAATATTCCAGTTCAAAGAGAGACTGGAGAGGTTAGGCTAGTTTCTCTTGGAGAGAGTACTCTGAGGGGTCACCTGGAAGAAGTGCACAGAAGTATGAGAGCCATCAAAAGGACAGGCACTAAGACACTTTACTCTGCGGCGGAGGTGCCTATGATCGGATGGCATGGCTTTACGTGGTGGCAGAGTCTTTCACAGTATACTCTAAGACCATAAAACATAGGAGCTGAATTAGGCTAGTTGACCCATGCGTTTGCTCCACCATTCCATTATGGCTGGTTCTTTATCTCTCACTCAATCCCACTTCCCTGCCTTCTCCCTGTAGTCACTAACAACCCTTATTAATCAAGAATCTATCAATCTCCACTTTAAATATATCCAACGACTTGACCTCCACAGCAGTCTATGGCAATGAATTCCATGGATTCAACCCAACCCCCGGTGAAATAAATTTGTCCTCATCTCTGCTCTTAAGGAAAGTCCTTGTATTCTGAGGCTGTGCCCTCTAATCCTAGAAGCCCCTACAATAGGAAACATGCTCTTGACTTCCACTGCATCTAGGCCTTTCAATGTTCAAACATGAGAACATCCGCAGATGCTGAAAATCCAAAGCATCACATACAAAATGCTGGGGGACAGGCAGCACCTATGGAAAAGAGTAAACAGCCAATGTTTCAGGTCAAGACCCTTCAATATTTGATAGATTTCAATGAAAAATCCCCTCATTCTTCTAAACCCCATCAAGTACAGACCCAGAGCCACCAAATGCCCCTCATAAATTAACCCTTTTATTCCTGGAATAATTATTTTGAACCTCCTCTAGACGCTCTCGAATGCCAGCATATCCTTTCTTAGATAAGGGGCCAAAATCTGCTCACAATAATCCAAGTGTGGTCTCGCCGATGCCTTCAAAAGCCTTAGGATTTAGGAAACATCCGATAAGCCCTTAAACTGCAAAGCACAGAACGGCACGGACAATCATTTGGTAACTGTAGATAGATTAGATTGATGGTCAGTATGAGCACCATTGACTTGGACCCTGATTCTGTGAGGTATGACTTTCTGATTTTTTGACTCTAAGATCATATGTGTAGCTATTTCATTGCCAAAGGAAGAAAACTAGTTGTTTACTTTAGAGACAGTAATCTTTAATAAAAACTTACACTCTTTGAATTGATAAGGAATGAAAACAAAATTATCGCTTTAAGCTAAAATTAATTTATCATGCTTGGAAAGCCTTAAAGGGATTTGGCAAGAAGCCCACATACTTAAGGTTTTGCTGACTTTGAAGCCCCGTTGGTTGCTATGTCATGCATGGCTCATTTTCAGTGTTTACAGCCATTGTGAACAGTGAAGATAAATGAGAATTTCGGCAGTTTTGATGCACCCTTTAAAAAAATTAAATGTCTTCCAGCAACTCCTAGTTCTGTGATCTTGTCTAAACCTGGTAGCAACCCCCCACGCTGCATCTGTAAAGCAAACAGCATTATGAAGGACCCCACGCACCCCTCATATAAACTCTTCTCCCTCCTGCCATCTGGCAAAAGGCACCGAAGCATTCAGGCTCTCATGACCAGACTATGTAACAGTTTCTTCCCCCAAGCTATCAGACTCCTCAATACCCAGAGCCTGGACTGACACCAACCCACTGCCCTCTACTGTGCCTATTGTCTTGTTTATTATTTATTGTAATGCCTGCACTCTTTTGTGCACTTTATGCAGTCCTGGGTAGGTCTGTAGTCTAGTGTAGTTTTGTGTTGTTTTACATAGTTCAGTGTAGTTTTTGTATTGTTTCATGTAGCACCATGGTCCTGAAAAACATTGTCTCATTTTTACTATGTACTGTACCAGCAGTTATGGTCGAAATGACAATAAGAAGTGACTTGACTTGACTTGACTTGAAAGTGCACTGTTCAGTGCAAGCAACTATTATTAACATTCAACACTTGGAGTCTTTTGCAATTATAATAAAGTCCTTAATTACCCATTAACTTTTCAATATATCATAGAGGCATAGAGCACTACAGTACTGAAGCATACACTTTGAAACATCTAGTCTCTGCTGACCTGGTTTTGATCGAATGCTATCTACCTACACCCAGACCATAGATATCCATGCCCATCTCAGCCATGCACCTAACCAAACTTCTCTTAAAACTGCATCCACTGCTTCCACTGGTGGCTTAACCCTTTGAGTTAACAACTTCTCCCTCTGGTTCCCATTAAATATTTCCCCACCATAAACTTATGACCTGTAGTTCTAGTCTCAGCCAACCCAGTGGAAAAAGACTGCCTGAATTCACCCTCCCTATAATTGTGTATACCTCTGTAAGATCTCCCCTCATTCTAGGCTAACGTAATTAACCTATCCCTAAAATTCAGGTCCTCAAATCCCAGCAAAATCATTCTAAATTTCCTCTGTACTCTTTCAATCCTTTTGACATCTTTCAATTCAATTCAACTCAAGCTTAATTGTCATTCAACCATACATGAATACAGCCGAACAAGATAGCATTACTCCGTGGACACTGCACCAACCGTCACACTCAGCACAATATAGGATGTACATATTGGTATTACAGCCACGCGTGAAATGGTTCAAACTCGAGCCATCAATCTACAGTTGACCACAGAGCTTGTCTTCTGCCGAGCGCACACTGGAGGGCAGCACCGACTCCAGCCCGAACGCTGCGCCACACCACCCCCGCTGGGGCTCGCTGGCTCAGGCGTCTCTCTCCTGGCGGCTGTGAACAGGTGACACCACGGCTTAAGGCCTAGTCCTCGCATATACAAAATAACAAGCTGATATAGCATTAAAATACAAACACAAAATATATATATTGAAAACCAATCGATCTCAATAGAGTTCAATAGAGCTGCAGGCAGGTGATCAGAAGTGCACACAATACTTGAAATTCGGCCTCACCAACATATGGGTTTCCTCCCACATTCCAAAGATGTATGGGTGGGTCAGTTAATTGGTCCCATGAGTGTAACTGGGTGGCACCAGCTTGTTGAATCCGAAGGGCCTGTAACGAGCTGTATCTCTAAGTAACTAAAATACTAAACAATGAATGAGTGAACACCTCTGCCTCCAGCACTCGTTCAGGAAATGTGTTCCTGATTTCAACTGCACATTTGGTGAAAACATTATTCCTCAAATCTCATAACCCTATTAACTTAACCCTCCGGTCATAGATACCTCTGATCAGGGAGAAAATTTCTATTCTATCAATGCCCCTAAAAAAGTGGAATATATCAATCAGGTCTCATCCCAGGCTCCTCCACTCCAGGGAAAACAAACGCATCTTCTCTCAACTCCTCATTACATCAATGATTTGGATGATGGAATTGATGACTCTGTGCAACGCACACAAAATGCTGAAGGAACTCAGCAGGTCAAGCAGCATCCATGGAAAGAAAGTACAGTTGCTGTCTCGACCCAAACGTCGACTACATTTTTCTTCCCATAGATGCTGCCTGGCCTGCTGAGCTCCTCCAGCCTTTTGTGTGTGTTGCTCGGATTTCCAGCATCTGCAGATTTTCTCTTGTTTGTGATTTGATGACTTTGTGGTCAACTTTACGGGTGATACGGAGGTAAGCAGATGAGTAGGTAGTGTTGAGGGATCAGAGAAGCTGCAGACGGAGTTGGGCAGATTAGGAGAAGGGCCAAAGAAACAGCAGATGGAATATTGCGTAGGGAAGTGTCTGGTCATGCACATTGGTAGAAGGAATAAAGCTGTAGGCTATTTCTAAAGGGAAGAAAATTAAAAAAAAATTAGAGGTGCAAACATACTTGAGAGTCCTTGTGCAGGATTCCCTGAAGGGTAACTTGTAAGTGGAGTTGGTGGTAAGGAAGACAAATGCAATGTTAGCATTCATTTCAATAGAATTAGAATATAAGAGCAAGGATGCTATGTTGAGGCTTTATAAGGCATGGATCAGATCATACATGGAGTATTGTGAGCAGTTTTGGGTCCTTTTTCTAGGAAAAGATGTGCTGGCATTGGAGAAGCTCCAGAGGAATTTCACAAGAATGATTTGGGAATGAAAGTGTTAATGTATGAAGAGCATTTGATGGCTGTGGACATGTACTTGCCAGGTTTTAGGTGATCTCATTGAAACCTATCAAATATTCAAAGGCCTTGATAAAGTGGATGCAGAGAGGACTTTCCCTATAGTGGGGGAGGCTAGGACCAGAGGTCACAGCCACAGAATAGAGAGAAGTCCATTTGGAACAGAAATGAGAAGGAATTTCTTTAGCCAGAGGGTAGTGAATCTGCAGTATAAAGAGTCAATCTGCAATCACGGAGTATATTTGAAGTGGAGGCTGATAGGTTCTTAATTAGTAAAGGCATCAAAGGTTATGGAAAGAACGTGGGTGAATAGGGTTGAGAGGAATAATACATCAGCCATAATGAAATGGCAGCACAGACTTGATGGTCCGAAAAGACTAATTCTGCTGTTAAAGTCTCAAAATTGCAATGCTACAGTAGCTTAGCGGTTAGCATGTTGCTATTACTGCATGGAGCATCAGAGTTTGAAGTTCAATTCCTGCGCCCTCTATAAGCAAGTTTGTACGTTCCTTCCTTCCCGTGTGTGGGTGGTTTCGTCCGGATGCTCCGGTTTCTTCCCACCATCCAGGTTAGTATTTAATTGGTTACTGAAGATTGTCCTGTGATCAGGCTAGGGGTAAGTCAGTGGGATGCTGGGCTGCGCGGCTCAAAGGGATGAAAGGCCCTGTTCCTCGCTCTAAATCAGTAAGTAAAATAAAGAAAGAAAGAAATAGATAAATAAAATACCAGTTGATAAAAGTGTTGAATCACCTCTGCACATCATCACATCCGGGGTTACAGAAATTTGTTTTCCTTGTTATTTAATGAAAGTATTAAAAGAACAAGAAAGCTGATTAAGTAATGGAATGACTAACACCCACTGGCTAAATATTAAGTTCAAGTTCAAATTTAATTGTTATTCAGCTATGCACGGACACCCATGAACACTGCCAAATGAAACAGTATTACTCCAGGGCAAGAAGCAACACACAGTGTCATACACACCATAAGGTGCATATAACACATATACAATATCAGTAAAATATAGTCACAAACAAAAAAAAATATAGTCCAAGACCCTGAGTCCATGAGAATTGCAGCAGTCTCCATTCAAACACAATATGGCTTGTCTTCTGCTGAGCACCAGCTGAGACTGGCTGCCCCGCCACACTGCCCCCCACACTCTGGTGGAGGGCACTGACTTGGACACCTCTCTCCTGGGTGGCTGTAAACAGGCAACACCGCGGCTTGTGGCCTAGTCCTCATGCTGCTCCCCCTCCATCCGCTCCTGGTGTCCGCCAACGTGTCAGTGAATCGGACTTGCAGCATTCCACATTAACGATGTCCAACAGGTTCTTGCAGCCACTAGAAAAGCAACTAAGGTGATCATTCGCTGTTGGACTGCGCACTGCCTTTATGAACTGACTCCTCTGAAGCCTCTCTGATACGGGCAGCAGTGCGATCCGCACCGAGTCCAGCTCCTTCAATTTCTGCACCAATGAGAAATTCACTGATGGGGGAGACATGCAGTACTTTAAATTCTTAAAGTCTAGCAGGGTCTTGTGATCATAAAATGGCAATAGCACATTTTGCTGGCCATGCAGAAGCCACTGCAACTGAGCGCGTCATTCTGGTAAGATGACCACAGTCGCCGTGGCTTCTACGGAGCCAACCAAAGGTGTTATTTCCTTTATCCTCTGGTGTCGGTGCCATTTTGACATATTCATGTTTATCTTATTGAATGGAGAGCGAGAAACCTTTGTCTGTACTTTGTGATAGGACATCATATCAAAGCAGTACAAATGGGAATTCCTCCTAAGCACTTGAATCGCCAAAGCATACAGGCCATTTGGTGGAAAGTGAAATTAGTATGGATGGGGCATCAAGGCAGATGCTGGAGGAACTTAGTGGGTCAGACACACTCTGTGGAGGGATATGGACTTGTTGACATTTCAAGTCAAGACCTATCTAAGTGAGGGGTCCAAACCCCAGACATTAACTGTCCATTTCCCTCCAGCATTATGGTTATTGCTCCAGAATCCAGCATCTGCATTCCCTTTTGTGTCTCTATTTGGTACAGCTGGGTACTTGATGATCTGTAAAACTGCCTGGCACCTGTTTCTATGTTGTATGTTTCACTCTCTAACTCCATTGGGAACCTTGAACAATTTATAATTCTTTGGTCCCTCTCATGACTTCAGGACATTCAAATCACACAACCATTGGAGCATTATGAAAGCATGGTTACTGCCTGCTGCAGTTGAAGGAGTAATAGTGGCCAATATGGGCACAGCAAGATCCCACAATAGAAACTATGATAATGAGCAGGACAGCACTTTCAATGTTGGGATAAATATTATTTCAAAACTTAAAAGAAAATACAAAACTAAATATAGATGAAACCCCTTTTTTACTGGATGTCGCTAGAAATGACTTGTTAGTCTCTTGCTAACAGCCTCTGAACTCCACAGTGAGAAACCCACCTTTCTCAGGCTCTGTATGCCTATGGTGTATATGACTTTGGTCCCGCTAAACGTATGAGAATGGGATGTCTTGCCCACCCAATCCCTAGTCTGTGTGAATACTGTGTAATTTACTGCCCCATGCAATCGGCCGTGACAGAAATAACAGATCTCACACTGCTTACAATTATAAAGAACATATATTTATGAATGTTAATTTAACCAAGGTGTTAGTAAAGAAAAAAAGAAACAAAACAAAAAGTGCCCATTATAATGAAGTTTTCAAATATGCACAGGTTGGAGCTCAAATCTTCCAAATGCCATATTCACCAATCCTTGGTAGACTTCCGTGCCTTGGGCTCCATTGAATCGCGCATTCCCACCAGATTGAATCCTATGGCCGATTCTCTCCAGCTCTTCTCTCCTCATCTCCCGCCAGACAGAGACGTCAACCAACCTCAGTGTCCCTCACAAAACCTTTCCCTCAGCATCCTCGAGAACCTTCTCCCAGTTCCACTATTCTGATTGGATGACACACATTCCTAAGCATTCCTTATGTTTAACGGTAACCCAAGCAGGCTGAAAGCATAACAGACTGCTCTTACAGAACTGCTAAAATGAAATATCTACAGCATAGCAGTAAAAAATGTGAATCAGGGCATTCCATAGACACAAAAAGACGTAAAACAGGACAGAACTCTACATTCTTGGCCCCATTTGGTCAATACATTCAGTTATATTAACAGTTTTCTGAACCATTGCACCACTGTTACTCATGGGGTGATCTAATGTTCGAGAGCTGTCCCCACCAGACAAAGCCCTTCCACGTGTTGTCACAGGAGGAGTCCTGGTTGTGTTCCTTCCCTATAGAGCTTCTGCAAGTGGCTGCACTGAGATTTGGGGCATCTCTCAGCACATACTCCTGCAGCCTGTAATACGTCAGTTGGCAGCACTCCCTTACTGACATCTTGCAGCGCTGCAGGGCCAAGGAGTGAGGAGAAAGATTCCTGATCTTCTTTAAACTGTTTTATGCCAACCACAGACATCAGAAAGACAAGGCAGTGCTCCATTGATACAGAAAAAGATAGGATAGAAGAATGAGAGGGGATCACATTGAAACCTACTGAATATTGAAAGGCCTAGACAGAGTGGACATGTCGAGGATGTTTCCTATAGTAGAGGATTCTAGAACCAGAGTGCACAGCCTCAGAATTGAGGGATATCCATTTAGAATGGAAATGAAGAAATATTTCTCCAGGCAGAGGGCGGCAAATCTATGCAAATCTTCGCCACAGAATACTGTGCAGGCCATCATTATGTATATTTAAGGTGGAAATTGTATCATCTCTTAATGCATGCATTATTAAATGACAATAAAAGAGGACTATGTGTCCTCATAATCTAATCTAATCTAATTTAAGTTGATAAATTCTTGATTATTCAGAGCATCAAAGGTTATGGAGAAGGCAGAATAATGGGGTTGAGAGGGATAATAAGTCAGGTATGAGGGAATGGGGGAACAAACTCAATTGGCCAAATGGCCAACTTCTGCTTCTACACCCTATGGACTTATGGTTTAAGAGATTCAGAGGTTGTTTTGTGTCTTGGTATCTAGGGGGTGGACTTGAACTCAAAACATTCTACAAAGTTGTGTTCAAACAGAAAGTTGCTGGTTTGTAATTTGCTTCTTTCCTGTGTTGACAATGAACCAGTCCTGGGAAAAACTGGAGCACGTATTAAACAGGGCCAGTTGGAGCCATCCATTTCCTTAAGTAGTACCAGTCTGTCCACCCAATTTGTCACACAAGGCAAAATGAGAAACAGACATGAGAGTTTGCATGTGTTGGAAGCTGCAGTCTGCTGTAGGAATGCAGCGTCCGTGGGGCTATGGAACTTGTTGGCATCTTGGCCCCAATCCTTCTCAGTCCTGATGCAGCGTTTCAACCCAAAGCGTGGACAATTCCTTTCCTCCCACAGATGCTGTTTGATCTGCTGAGTTCCTCCAGAAGCTTGTTTGCTGAAAATGAAAACCACCCTCTGCAACTACATCAGTCAGTTATCAAAGTAAATTCAAAGCTTTTCTTTGATGTTTTAAAGTTAACATTTTAAAAATTGAAATTAAATAAAAAACTTTTCTTCAATACCCACATTTTATCTTTAATAAGTCAATACCATTAAACAGTTCTAATGCGAATTAGATTTCCACAGAACTACAGCATAGAAACAGACAATTCAGTTCTTATGTCCCTTGTTAATGATTCCCATGAAACTCATCCATCATACTTCATTCCATCTACTTCAGTTCCCTTCTGCCTCAGGTAATTATTCCACATTCCTTTAAATAGATTCTTGCTATTCATCAATCCCTGTGGCAGTATAACTTACATTCCAACCACTATCCAGATAAAGAATCCCAGACTGGATTTCACAATTTTCTCTGATTGTACTTATGACGTTGAAGGAGGCCTTTCAGTTCTCAGAGCAATCCCATAAGTCCCTCTGTCTTATGACCTCACCTGTCAATCAATTCCCCCAGTTCTCCCATGATCCACCAATGCTTGGGCTAATTTACAGTAGCCTATTAACCTACTGATTCCCTAAGGTTGTTATTGCTGGGGTGGTCGTGAGGATGAGCTCCTACTACCCATTAAACGCTCCCAATGGTGTGCGCCTCAAGTAGCCTCTGCCAGCCAGGTCCAGCTCCTTGATTTAGCTACTGAGCCCTGTGGAACTGTTTCTACTGACAGGAGAAAGGGCAAAGGCAGGTTACAGGTGCTGTAAAACTAGTCACTGTGGGCAGATGGGGCTCACCAGCCATGGTTGACATCTCATCTAGGAGAAGGAAAGCTCTAATCTCAAACCTCCACTGCCTTGTGGCTATACCCCCTCACGGGAAAGGTTTCAGGAGCAAATCGGAGCTGGCGTCCTGAAGGCAGTATTACATTCAATTCAATGCAGACTGGCAACTCCTGGTGCCTAAACTGCATCGGTCTCTGCCGTTCCTTTGGGTTTATCAGATGGGTGGAGAGAGGGAGCTTGCTACATGGGCAACAGCTTGCTCCCCATATCGTACTGTCCAGGCTGGTGTATTTAGATATCTGGAATGCTCATAGTCGACCCTGACAGACTGAGGCCTCAAAATTAACCTACCAGCCAGCACTTTTGTGGGAACTAGCTAACATACAAACTTCACGCTGCGGGCGCTAAAGGTCAGGATCAAATCCACATGCTGGAATGTGAAAGCAAAGAAACAAGCTGCAGGAGAGTTTAACAGGGTCAGAATCAGAATTGGAACCAGGTTTATTCTCACTGACATTTTTCAAAAAAAGTCTTTTCACATTTCACATGGTCAAGGGGAGAATGTACAAGCTCCTTATAGACAGCATCGGGAATTTGAACCCAATCAGCCATACCTGGCACTGTAAAATGTTGGCTAACCACTGTGCTACTGTGGCCACCTATGTAGCAGAAAAAGAAGTTAATTTCTATGCAAAACCATCAAAGTTGTCATAAGGCTGCTAATCTGCATTGATTGCGTTTTGCCGCTTGCTAACGGTTGAATGCTTGACCCCCTGTCTAAGCTTGTGGTGACTGCACATTTGACTCATAGAACATTAGACGGAGAACAATACAACTCAGGAGCAGGCCGTTTGACCCACAATGTTGTGCAAAACTGTAACATAGAACTTAGAACATACAGCAGGACATGAGCATGGAGCATTACAGTACAACACAGTATAACACAGTACAGACCATTCAGCCCACAATATTATGCTAACATTTAAACTACTCTAAGATCAATCTATACCTTCTCTCCTACATAGCCATCATCTAAGAGTCTCTTAACAGTCCCTAATCACTCTGCCTCTACCACCACCCCTAGCAGGGCATTCCGCATACCCACCACTCTCTGTGTAAAGGACTTACCTCAGACTTCCAATTTATTAATTAAAACAAATTCATCAATTACTTAACTGAGTAATCAAATGCCTACTAAACTAATGCCTTCTACCTACACGATGACCATATTCTTCCATTTTAAGCCCAATCACGTGCCTGTCTAAGAGTCTTTTGAATGCCCCTGCCACAGTTGCCCCCACCACTGTACCAGACTGTACATTACAAACACCTACCACTATCCATCTAAAAAACTAGTCCCACACATCACTTTTGCACTTACTCCCACTCACTGTAACTGCATGTCCTTTGGCATTAGTCGTTCCAACCCTATCTTATAACCTTATAAACCTCTATCAGATCTTCCCTCAGCCTCCATCAGGTTTCCTCTAATCCCGGTAAACCTCTTCTGCACCCTCTCCAAAGCCTACAAGTCCTTCTGATAATGGGGCAACCCAAGATGAATAAAATGCGACGATTTCTCCATGATCCTTCTCGTCAGTCTTATCTTTTGTGCTTACATACTGCCCTTTCCACCACTGGCATTTGGAGCAGCAATGAGGGCCCTCTAACTCTGGAGATGTTCAGGGCTTCCCTCATCACGTCTGTAGATCCCTCTCTGTTTTCACTACTGTCAATCATGCAAGTGCCAGGTGGAGAATCAGGAATACCATTGCACTTGTAGCCCCCCTGGCCACCCTCAGGGTCGCTCGGCTCACTGTCGTCTAGGGAAACAGCCTCGACCCCGCCAAACTGGGTACAGTAATTAGTTTGTGTGGATGCTGTGTGATGTACCCCACCCTGCCCAAATAACAGACAATACACCAGCTACGATTAAATGATTTACAGTTTATAGATATTACTGGAACTATATAATTAATAGAGAGTAAAATATAAAAGGAAAATAAAAGGGGCCACATTTATCAAAGTTCAATCTCTTCGTGGACAATACAGTTGGAACTCAAGGACCTTCTTCTTCACCCTGCGACCCCTCGGACCACCTCGACCGGCCACCTGGGACCAACAACGGTAGTCGACCAGACGCTCCACATGAGTCTGTCTCCGTCTCCTCGCCGAACACCCTCCTCGGGGTCCGACCCTGTTAGCGGACATCACAGCACCTGCTCCATCCTCTGTCTCTCTCTCTCTCCCGCCTTCTGCCCCAAAACCCCGAGCATACAGTATCTTCAAATACACCAAAACCATAACAACTATCCCAATTGGTTCATAACATCTTCTTATCAGTAACGTGATTCAACAAACTGCTAGCAGGATGAACTTTCTCAGCGTTTAACATAACAAAGAAGCCATTTTAAATTTAACATACAAAAAAAAGAAAGACCCCGTACACACTCATACATAGAAAAATTCTTCATTGATGGTTGTGGAACAATTTTGTTTTACTAGTCAGGGTTGTTAGCCCTGAGCAGAACCCCTGAACCTGGAGGACCAGTGGACCACACTAGTCTGGCCTCTACCCTTTGACCTGCTTGGCATGGGTGACCCTACCAAGAGCCCTGACTCCAGGCAACATAGCTCTCCAGGTCACTGAGGCATGCAAGCCTCCAAACGACGACAAGGTTCTGCTCCTCTTGGATACTCCTCAAGACAAAGAATTCTGCATCATACAAGTCAGAAATAATCCATACGTCTGCCACTTCCTATTGGCTTCCTGATGATTTCCACCTGACACCCAGTTTTCTGCCTCTCTTTTCGCCAGTGCCTCACTCTACCATGCCAACTGGACATTGGGTATGGTAGCACTGTTAATTACTATAATTCAGAAGCCTGGGATATTGATCAATAACTCAATTAGGTTCAGGAGTAATGCAGAATTTTTTTTACCATTTATGGTGACTATAGAATTATCAACTCATCATTGAAATTCCTTCTAAATCAGAATCAGAATCAAGTTTAATATCACTGGCATATGTCGTAAAATTTATTAACTTTGCGGCAGCAGTACAACGCAATACATAATAATAGAAAAAAACTGTTAAATGCAGCACCTATAAAAAGTATTCACCCCCTTGGAACTTTTAATGTTTTATTGTTTTACGACATTGAATCGTAGTGGATTTAATTTGGCTTTTTTTGACACTGTTCAACAGAAAAAGACTCATGTCAAAATGAAAACAGATCACTACAAAGTGATCTAAATTAATTATAAATATATAACACAAAATAATTGATTGCTTAAGTATTCACCAATTGGTGCAGCCGATTGGTTTTAGAAGTCACAAAATTAGTTAAATGGAGATCACTGCGTGTAGTCAAGGTGTTTCAATTGGTTGTAGTCAAAATTCACCTGCATCTGGAAGGCCCAAATGCTGGTGAGTCAGTGTCCTGGCAAAAACTACACCATGAAGACAAAGGAACACTCCAAGCAACTTCGCAAAAAAAGTTGTTGAAAAGCACAAGTCACGATACAAGAAAATTTCCAAGTCACTGAATATCCTTTGGAGTTAGGTAAGTCAATCACCAAGAAATGGGAAGAATATGGCATAGCTGTATATCTGCCTAGAGCAGGCTGTCCTCAAAAACTGAGTGACCGTGCAAGAAGGGGACCAGTGAGGGAAATCACCAAGAGACCTCTGAGAGTTACACGCTTCAGTGGCTGAGATGAGAGAGACTGCAATGACAGTTGCCCAGGTGCTTCACCAGTCACAGCTTTGTGGGAGAGTGGCAAAGTGAAAGCCACTGTTGAAAAAAAGTCACATGAAATCTCAGCTAGAGTTTGCCAGAAGGCATGTAGGAGACTCTGAAGTCAGCTGGAAGAAGGTTCTATGGTCTGATGAAAGCAAAATTGAGCTTTTTGGCAGTCAGACTAAACGCTATACTTGGCATAAGCCAAACACCACACATCATCAGAAACGTACCATCCCTACCGTGAAGCATGGAGGTGGCTGTATCATACTGTGATCATTGAAGCCCTGGAAGGCTTGTAAAGGTAGAATGTAAATGAGGCAGGGTACAAGGAAATCTTGAAGGAAATCCTGGAGGAAAACCTGATGCATTCTGCAAGAGAACTGTGACTTGGGAGAAGATTTATTTTCCAGCAAGACAATGACGCCAAGCGTAAAGCCAAAGCTGCACAGGAATAGCTTAAAAACAACAAAGTTAATGTCCTGGAGTGGCCAAGTCAGAGTCCAAACCTCAATCCAATGAGAATTTATGGCTGGGCTTGAAAAGGGCTGTTCATTCATGATACCCAATGTGATCTGACAGAGCTTGAGCAGTTTTGTAAAGAAGAATGGAGAAAAATTGCAGTGTCCAGATGTGCAAAGCTGATAGAGTCCTATCCACACGGACTCAAGGCTGTAATTAGATTATGAAGACACGTAGTCCTTTTTTATTGTCATTTAGTAATGCATGCATTAAGAAATGATACATTATTTCCTCCGGTGTGATATCACAAAACACAGGACAGACCAAGACTGAAAAAACTGACAAAACCACATAATTATACATATAGTTACAACAGTGCACAATACCATAACTTGATGAAGAAAGTCCGTGAGCACAGTAAAGTTCAAAGTTTCTCAAATGTCCCACATCTCACGCAGACGGGAGAGGAAAGAAAAACTCTCCCTGCCATGCCGACCACAATCCGACTCTGAGTCACCTGAAAACTTAGAGCTCTGATCAGGTCTCCGACACCGAGTACTGGGCGTTGTTACGAGAATACACATAAAATTAAGATGTTTGCTGGCCTGGGCTAGCATCAGTGGCATCAGCAGTTGGTCTGCCACCTGCCCTCAGGGGAAGGAGAGATAAGGAACAATGGAGCAGCGTCTGGAGATGTGTAATGAAGGGACGTGGGAGAGAGAGAGCTGTCTGGAGCGGCTCCCCCCTTTGAACCCTGAACTGTTTGAAGTGATGGACAGACGATGCCCCAGCAGGGGGATAAAAAGGGACAGGTTCGCTAAGACAGGACACACACGCCACCCGAGGTAACGAGACCCTGGAAGCGGTGCGCCTCTCACGAGTGGGTGAGAAGTATCAGATAACGACAAGGGTGGAAAGGTATGATCAGCGGGAACCCGGTGTGTGTCCGCCCTTGCCTGGGTGCCGGGTTCACTGCAGAGGATCGACCGCATCTGGAGGAGGGGTCACAGTCGGTGACCTCAGGTGACATCACCAAGGACCCGCCCAAAAGTTGCTTGTGAGCAATCTCGCTGGTCTGTGAGTGAAGCAATGTTCTGAATGACCAGTTGTTCCTGTTCTCTCTGTCTCTTCCCCCACCTTGTCCATCACCATGGCAACGAATACTGCGAACTGAACTACTAACTGGACTGAACTTTGAGTCATTTTGAAATTTGGTCATTTACCCCTAGACAACGATAGAGCTTGATTGATGCTGTTATCTTAATTCTGTGCACATGTGCGTTTATCATCGCTGAATTGTTGCATTTATTATCCTTTCGATTAATGTGTTGCTTGTTTCTTTAATAAAACTTTCTTAGTTCTAGTACTCCAGACTCCAACTGAGTGATCCATTTCTGCTGGTTTGGCAACCCAGTTACGGGGTACGTAACATAAGTGGGGTCTTGTCCGGGATTTTGAACGCTAAATTTGGGACGGAGTAAATTGATTGGGTTAAAATTCCCGAAAGAAAGAAAAGACAAACAGCAGAAATGGAGGTTGAGGAATTTATAAAGGCGCCGACCTTGGAGGCATTAGAGGATGCCAGGAAATCGGAATTGATAGCTGTGGCCAAACGGGTGAATCTTGCCAAGGTGAAGTCGACAATGAGGAGAGAGGAGATACACAGAGCTATTGTAGAGCACTATGTATCTAAAGGAGTGTTTCCCCAAGGTGAGCTGGGGGAGGTGTCTATTGAAAAACCTGCTGGAGACGCGGTACAGGTACAGCTTGAAAAACTGAGACTCGAGCACGAGTTCCGGGTACGGCAGTTAGAACACGAAGAGAAAGAGAGGGACAGACAGATGGAGAGAGAAGAGAAAGAGAAGGACAGACAGTTGGAGAGAGAGGAGAAACAGAGGGAAAGGGAATTTGAGCTGGAGAAGTTAAAGATAAGGGCCGAGCAGGGGCTCGTGCCGAACCAAGGTGGAGGGTTCCGGGCGACCCAGGAGGTAAGGCTGGTTCCCCCTTTTGACGATACCGACGTGGATCGGTACTTTCTCCACTTCGAAAAGGTGGCTATAAGTCAGGACTGGCCGAGGGATAAGTGGGTTGTTTTACTTCAGAGTGTACTGAAAGGGAAGGCCCAAGAAGCTTACTCCGCTTTATCCGTGGAAGATGCCCAGAAGTATGAGGTGGTGAAGGAGGCCATCCTCAGGATTTATGAGTTGGTCCCGGAGGCATACCGGCAGAGGTTCCGGAATGCGAGGAAGCGGTGGGACCGCACGTATTTGGAGTTTGCTCGTGAGATGCAAACATATTGTGAGCGTTGGTGCGCCTCGAAAGGGGTAGAGGGGGATTATGACAGACTGCTGCAACTGATTCTGATTGAGCAGTTTAAAGGTTGTGTACCTGAGGGTATGAGACCCTACCTCGATGAGAAAGAGGCAGCCACGTTAGCCGCAACTGCTAAGTTAGCGGATGAGTATGCGTTGACGCATAAAATGAAGTTTGCCCCGAGTAAAGGCTACCAGAAGGGTAGTCAGGACGGAGGGGAGAGTCCGCCGGAAAAGTCAGAAAGTAAGCCGGGGACTAGTGAAAAGGATAAGGTAGACCGGGAGCAGTCTGGTAGGAAGTCTCCTGGGGTCGTCTGTTATAATTGTGGGAAAGTCGGACACTTTGCGTCCAGGTGCTTTGCCCCAAGGAAGGAGACGGGGAAAGGAAAAGCGGAAATTTGGAATGGCTGTATCGAGCTGTTAAGCGAACCGCTTGGGAAGGACAGGTCTGAAAAAGTCCAGGAAGGGCGCGAGAGGTTTATCTCGGCCGGACTGGTGTCAGTGAAGGAGAGGTTAAAACCAGTTCCAGTGCGGATCTGGAGAGACACGGGAGCGTGTCAGTCACTAATACTGAAGAGTGTATTAGAGTTTAGCTCAGAGACCCAGACTGGGGAGGTAGAGGTCAAAGGTGTTGGGGAAGGGACAGAGTCAGTCCCTGTGCACCAGATACACTTACAGAGCAACCTGGTCTCTGGACTAGTCACGATCGGGGTGAGGTCCGAATTACCGATGAAAGACGTGGAAGTCTTGCTCGGTAATGACATCGCCGGAGGAATTGTGTTCCCAGTCGTGAGATTGACGGGTCAGCCTGCCAGCATTGAGGCCCGGCCCATGGACTCACAGGTTCATCGTGGGCCCCCGATGGTGAATTTGGCTGAAACATTTCTGCCAACCTTGTATGAGACAGGGTGTAGTGAGATAAGAGGTAGTGAGGGAGCTGGGACAGACGTAGCAGTAGCCAGGAAAGAATTTGTGCAGACGCAGGAGCGAGACGAGGGGCTGATGGTTTTGGCAGAGACCGCTCTCTCTGACACAGCCTTGACAAGCTATTGTGCGGAGGAGGAAGTGCTAAGGAAGAAAGGGAAATCAAGTACAGTATCCGCAGATGAGGAGTGGGGGGTGATGCAAAAGAGTTATGGGGATGAGGTTTTTAACATGGCCCACGAGGTACCCCCCGGTGGACATTTTGCGGTGCTGGAGGAAACAGTTGGTGGAATCATGAAAGAGATTTACCGGCTGCCCAGGGAAAAAAATGTTATTGATCATGACCGACGCGAACTGAGACGGTCACCGGCTTTTGATATGCTAACAAACCTAGTCGGTGTTAGCGTGGAAATCAATGAAGCTAGGGGCCCCCTGATAAGAGAAAAGAACCATTTTGAAAAGATTAGGATGGGATCGGTCAGATGGGAGAAGGCTATTGTTTTGGCCAGGTCTACTGATAAGGTCTCTCCCTTAATCCCCGAACAAAGCGAATCTTTAGAAGGAGTAATTAAACGACTCGCACCTATGTGTTTGATTGTCCCGAGGAAATGCAAAGAACTGGGACGTTGGGTTATGTCTGTTACAATAGGGCGGCCCAGTAAAGAACACTCATATATATTGAGTAATTCAGTGACTAAAGGGCTGATGACCACAGAGGTGTGTATTGGCAATTTAATACGGCTGTCTGAAGCCAGTTTGATAGTGAACCTTGAAAAAAATGAATTCGGCCACACGAGGGTCACTTACCTGGGAATTGTGGTGACACAGGGGCAGCTGGCAGTGATGCAAGCTACAGTGCAGGCTATCGCTGACCTCCCAACCCCGACAGACAAGAGGGCCCTCAGAAGGCTCTTGGAGATGGTGGGGTACTGCAGGAAGTTTTGCAATAACTCTGCGGTCAATACCCGTCCCCCTCCTACTAAGCCCTTGCGAGAGAAAATTGAGTCGGAATGGGACGACCCTTGTTGTTGTGGTCCGGGACAAAACCAAATGAGAGGTTACATTGGTCGCAATTCATCAGTGTTTTTGGCCACTATGAAGTTTGCTGAGTTGGAGCCTGGTCTAAGGGATTATTAATAGCACGTGTAACAGGAACAGAAAATGTGATGACTGTCTGTCAAGGTGTTGACAGCTTCAAACTCGCTGTGTTAGCCAAATAGCTGATAAAGATGTATATTGTGTATGTATCCAATAATGTAGTCATGTTTGTAATTTTTACCTCCCGGTAAAAATCCTTAAAAGGGGGGAAGTGTTACGAGAATACACATAAAATTAAGATGTTTGCTGGCCTGGGCTAGCATCAGTGGCATCAGCAGTTGGTCTGCATCCTGCCCTCAGGGGAAGGAGAGATAAGGAACAATGGAGCAGCGTCTGGAGATGTGTAATGAAGGGACGTGGGAGAGAGAGAGCTGTCTGGAGCGGCTCCCCCCTTTGAACCCTGAACTGTTTGAAGTGATGGACAGGCGATGCCCCAGCAGGGGGATAAAAAGGGACAGGTTCGCTAAGACAGGACACACACGCCACCCGAGGTAACGAGACCCTGGGAGCGGTGCGCCTCTCACGAGTGGGTGAGAAGTATCAGATAACGACAAGGGTGGAAAGGTACGATCAGCGGGAACCCGGTGTGTGTCCGCCCTTGCCTGGGTGCCGGGTTCACTGCAGAGGATCGACCGCATCTGGAGGAGGGGTCACAGTCGGTGACCTCAGGTGACATCACCAAGGACCCGCCCAAAAGTTGCTTGTGAGCAATCTCGCTGGTCTGTGAGTGAAGCAGTGTTCTGAATGATCAGTTGTTCCTGTTCTCTCTGTCTCTTCCCCCACCTTGTCCATCGCCATGGCAACGAATACTGCGAACTGAACTACTAACTGGACTGAACTTTGAGTCATTTTGAAATTTGGTCATTTACCCCTAGACAACGATAGAGCTTGATTGATGCTGTTATCTTAATTCTGTGCACATGTGCGTTTATCATCGCTGAATTGTTGCATTTATTATCCTTTCGATTAATGTGTTGCTTGTTTCTTTAATAAAACTTTCTTAGTTCTAGTACTCCAGACTCCAACTGAGTGATCCATTTCTGCTGGTTTGGCAACCCAGTTACGGGGTACGTAACAGCGTCAACTCTGCCCGAGCGATTTGACCTCTTTCTCAGTTGCCAAAAGCAGGCAAGGCCGGGGATTTTGAGGCCTACCCTCCGAAAGATTCCCGACCACACAGTAACAATAGCAACGGACGGGCGTTTCAGAAATTTCTCCAGATGAAGGATAATCCAAAGAGTTTTTACAGGTATATTAAGAGCAAAAGGATTGTAAGGGATAAAATTGGTTCTCTTGAAGATCAGAGTGGTCGGCTTTGTGCGGAACCAAAGGAAATGGGGGAGATCTTAAGTAGGTTTTTTGCGTCTGTATTTACTAAGGAAGCTGGCATGAAATCTATGGAATTGAGGGAATCAAGTAGTGAGACCATGGAAACTGTACAGATTGAAAAGGAGGAGGTGCTTGCTGTCTTGAGGAAAATTAAAGTGGATAAATCCCCGGGACCTGACAGAGTGTTCCCTTGGACCTTGAAGGAGACTAGTGTTGAAATTGCGGGGGCCCTGGCTGAAATATTTAAAATGTCACTGTCTACGGGTGAGGTGCCGGAGGATTGGAGAGTGGCTCATGTTGTTCTGTTGTTTAAAAAAGGATCGAAAAGTAATCCGGGAAATTATAGGCCAGTGAGTTTAACGTCGGTAGTGGGTAAGTTATTGGAGGGAGTACTAAGAGACAGAATCTACAAGCATTTGGATAGACAGGGACTTATTAGGGAGAGTCAACATGGCTTTGGGCGTGGTAGGTCATGTTTGACCAATCTATTGGAGTTTTTCGAGGATGTTACCAGGAAAGTGGATGAAGGGAAGGCAGTGGATATTGTCTACATGGATTTCAGTAAGGCCTTTGACAAGGTCCCGCATGGGAGGGAAAACTCAGTTAGGAAAACTCAGTCGCTAGGTACACATGGAGAGGTGGTAAATTGGATTAGACATTGGCTCAATGGAAGAAGCCAAAGAGTGGTGGCAGAGAATTGCTTCTCTGAGTGGAGGCCTGTGACTAGTGGTGTGCCACAGGGATCAGTGCTGGGTCCATTGTTATTTGTCATCTATATCAATGATCTGGATGATAATGTGGTAAATTGGATCAGCAAATTTGCTGATGATACAAAGATTGGAGGTGTAGTAGACAGTGAGGAATGTTTTCAGAGCCTGCAGAGGGACTTGGACCAGCTGGAAAAATGGGCTGAAAAATGGCAGATGGAGTTTAATACAGACAAGTGTGAGGTATTGCACGTTGGAAGGACAAACCAAGGTAAAACATACAGGGTTAATGGTAAGGCACTGAGGAGTGCAGTAGAACAGAGGGATCTGGGAATACAGATACAAAATTCCCTAAAAGTGGTGTCACAAGTAGATAGGGTCATAAAGAGAGCTTTTGGTACATTAGCCTTTATTAATCAAAGTATTGAGTATAAGAGCTGGAATGTTATGATGAGGTTGTATAAGGCATTGGTGAGGCTGAATCTGGAGTATTGTGTTCAGTTTTGGTCACCAAATTACAGGAAGGATATAAATAAGGTTGAAAGAGTGCAGAGAAGGTTTACAAGGATATTGCCAGGACTTGAGAAACTCAGTTACAGAGAAAGGTTGAATAGGTTAGGACTTTATTCCCTGGAGCATAGAAGAATGAGGGGAGATTTGATAGAGGTATATAAAATTATGATGGGTATAGATAGAGTGAATGCAAACAGGCTTTTTCCACTGAGGCAAGGGGAGAAAAAAACCAGAGGACATGGGTTAAGGGTGAGGGGGAAAAGTTTAAAGGGAACATTAGGAGGGGCTTCTTCACACAGAGGGTGGTGGGAGTATGGAATGAGCTGCCAGATGAGGTGGTAAATGCAGGTTCTTTTTTAACATTAAAGAATAAATTGGACAGATACATGGATGGGAGGTGTATGGAGGGATATGGTCCGTGTGCAGGTCAGTGGGACTAGGCAGAAAATGGTTCGGCACAGCCAAGAAGGGCCAAAAGGCCTGTTTCTGTGCTGTAGTTTCTATGTTCCTCCGTGATTTCACATCCATTCTCCATCAAATCAGAATTGTCCACGGCGCCTATTTAACAGATACGACATCATTTTTCACCAGAGAGCTGTGCATGCGCGGCGCGCTGCCATCTTCTCCTCCCGCCGAAGGTCAAAGGTGTATCTACTAAATACCGACTTGAAGGGGTGAGTAATTATGCAATCAATTATTTTGTGTTTGATAATGGTAATAAATTTAGACCAATTTGTAGAAATTTGTTTCCACTTTGACATGAAAGAGTCTTTTCTGTTGATCAGTGTCAAAAAGCCAAATTAAATCCATTATGATTCAATGCTGTAAGACAATAAAACATGAAAACTTCGAAGGCCGGTGAATACTTTTATAGGCACTGTGTGTGTGTGTGTGTGTGTGTGTGTGTGTGTGTGTGTGTATATACATATATATATATAATTAAGTAGTTATATTAAATAAATAGTGCAAAAATAGAAATTAAAAAACAGTGAGTTAGTATTCATGGGTTCCTGCAGTGTAGGTTACATACTAACTTCAACAACTCATGGCTCACAGCTAATCCATCCAACAGGTTAGGCTCCGAACAAGGCTCAGCGAGTCATTCTATTCAGAGAACTAGGAACAAATTATGTCAATATCTTGTGAATTAGTCTTTGTCATTTCAATTCAAAATTATCTCTGCTTTTGAAACGTTGTTTCTTGACCTAGCTCCTCCACATCTCGGTGTCTCTTCTAGGCCCAGTTTACAAAGGCATGGAGCCACAGAGCCATACAGTACAGAAACAGGCCCTTCAGCCCAACTTGTTAATGCTGACTGCGTTACCTTATGAGCAAGCCCCATCTGCCCACATTTCAGAGTGAGCCCTCTGAGCACCTTCTAACCACATACTTACCTAGGTGGCTAGATGGCACGTGTTGCTAATCATTCTGTCCCAGCCATTATTTCTGACACTGATTCCAAATATCACATCAGCCTTTGGGTGAAGAAGCTGCCACTGAGGTTGCATCCAAATCTCGCCCTTCCGATCATAAACCTATGCGCTCCTGTCTTTAATAACCCTTCCTTGGGTAAAAAAGAAAAGAAAAAAAAAACCCTTCCTTGCCACATACAGCTGTGGAGGCCCGATCATTGAGGGTGTTTAAGGAGGAGATTGATAGGTATCTAATTAGTCGGGGTATCAAGGGATGTGGGGAAAAAGCTGGAAATTGGAACGAGATGGGAGAATAGTTTAGCTCATGGTGGAGTGGCGGAGCAGACTTGATGGGCCGAATGGCCTACTTCTGCTCTTTTGTCTTGTGATCTTGTGAAAAGAGCACATGCTTTCACTCTGCCTATGCCCTCGTGACCTTGCACTCAATGTCCACTTTATTCTCAACTCGAGTCTCAACATGGACAGGACCAAAGTGGTGATTGTGGACTTTAGGATGGTGCAGGCTGACCAGTCCTCACTGTACATACACGGCTTTTCCGTAAAGAGAGCTAGGAGCACCAAGTATCTGGGAATGCACATAATAGATGATCTCACCTGGTCCCTCAACACCACCTCTTCATTCGAGAGAGCACTGCAGCATCTCCGTTTCCTGAGAAGACTGAGTTGAGCGAACCCACTCCTCCCGTTTTAACCAAGCTTTACAGGAGTACAATGAAGAGTGTCCTGATCAGCTGTATTACCGTCTGGTATAGAAGTTGCAAGGCATCTGACCACAACTCCCTACAAAGGATTGTGAAGACTGCTGAGAGGATCATTGGGGTCTCTCTTCCACCCGCTAGAGATATTTATCAGGAGCACGACGTATGCAGAGCCCTTAGCATTGTCAGTGATCCCCATCCCATCTGTCCAACAATCTCTTTGACCTCCCCTCCCATCAGGCAGTGAGTACCGTAGTATTAGAACAAGTATGGGAAACAGCTTCTTCCTCCAGGCTGTGAGACTACTGGACTTCTTGCCGCCACCCAGATCTCATTATCTTTGAAACACCAGTAGGGCTGTACTGTTTACTTTTTAGCTTATATTTGTAACACTCTGTCTCCGTCGGCTGATAAGTCTAGGGAAGGCACCCTCCGGCCCTGCCAAACGTAGGAGATTGAAGTGCAAGCCCCTCCCAAATCCCCCTATTTATGTCGATGCTGCGTGATTTGTTACCCTGTTACAAATCAGTAGCACGAGATACCAGACTGTACACTGCATACAATTAAAAGATTTAGCTTTATAATTCTTAATTTGACTAAAGGGTTAGTAAAGAAAAAGCAAAAAAGGAAAAGGACCCATTTTAAATGAAACAGTCTAAAGTGCACAAGTTGGAGCTCACGGTTTCCCCTTCCCCGATCCTCCTCCGATCTCCCCGGGCTTCATTGAATCACGAGCTCACTCCTGGTTGACTCTTCCGACCTCTTCTGTCTGGTGTCATCTCTCTTCTCCCCTCTCAAGAGCCCCAAGCCCAACCTTAGCGTCCTTCACCAGAGAAAGCTCTCCTGAATCTGTTCATTCCAATTGGATGGCACTCATTTCTCCTCTATCTTGTCTTCAGCAGTAACCCAAACAAGCAGCTTACTCAGAGAATAGAAAAGCATGCTAGAGGAAAAGTATGAACCATGTGAACCAGGGCATTATATATTGTATTAAGCACATAATTATAGGCATCCACTAGTCTCGTTGGAACATGAATTTGAGCCTTGGAAGGTTTCCAGGGTGCAGGCCTGGGCAAGGTTGTATGGAAGACCGGCAGTTACCCATGCTGCAAGTCTCCCCTCTCCACGCCACCGATGTTGTCCAAGGGAAGGGCACTGGGACCGATACAGCTTGGCACCGGTGTCGTTGCAGAGCAATGTGTGGTTAAGTGCCTTGCTCAAGGACACAACACAGCACACAAACCTAAAAAGGTTGGCAACATTTAGTCTGCTGAAAGAGAAATCTGAACTGCCTCATTCGCACTTTTTTCATTATTTGCAAATGAGACACTACATTCAATATAAGATTTGTAATTTTGAAATCCTTCCAGGGAAACATATGTTTTTTGATATTTTAAAGAACCCTCCTGACTCCAGGCATCTCGGTTCTAAGTTTGTACATTTGTTTGACAATTGCACTGTAGCATCTACTGTGAAGATTAGAGATGCCTGGAGAGAGGAGTTGGGCATTGAATTATCTGAAGCTGCCTGGGATAAGTGTTTGTCTATGATACAGGTTTGCTCTGTTAACAGCAGGCACTAACTGATCCAGTTTAAAGTTGTCCACCATCTCCATTACTCTAAACTTAGGTTGCACAGGATTTACCCTTCTGTCCCGCCAATGTGTGATACATGCCAAGGGACGGAAGCCACGTTGTCACACACCTTTTGGTTTTGCCCATTACTGACTGGATTTTGGTCCAAAATATTTGACTGGTACTCAAAGGCCTATAAAAGATCCTTCCCCTTGGAAGCTGGTCTCGCTATATTCAGCTGCTCGCAATCTACTATTTGTTTCCCTGCAGCCATACAACAGTCTCTGATGCTGGGGATGATTGTTGCCAAAAGACTTATCTTGATGGAATGGAAATCACCTTCTCCCCCTTCCTTTCGGCGATGGATAGCTGATATGATCTCAGTCATACAGATGGAGAAATTTACGGTTCTTGAGAAACAATTCAATTAAAACATTTTCGGCTATCTGGGATCCATTTCTTGCCTACCTGGATGAGGCTGGGGGCCGATGCGCAATTTCCCCCCCAGCTGATTTCTCATGGCCCTCATTTGAGATTTAATGTTTAGTATTTCTGAGCACTTTGTACAATTGGCATTCCTCTAAAGTTATGTCTTTTTTTTTGCTTACTTTTTATACATGTCTGAGCTGATAGGTTTTTGTTGACCTCATTGGGTTCTTTCGAAAATTTTGAAAATAAAGTATTTTTGAAAAAAAGGACACAACACGCTAGTGTAAAGAACTAGTGACCTTCAGATTACTAGACCAACACCTTAACCACTTGGCCACACACCAACACATAATTATTTGTTAATTTATTTGTGGTTATATTACTTTCTGTACAGTTTTGTGCACCTTAGTCCGGAGGAATGTTGCTTTGTTTGATAGTATATGTGTGTGGGGTTGAATGGCAAAAAGCTGAACTGAAACTTGAACTTGATTGGGTATCTCCTGCAGCTAATAAAGTGGCCACTGTGTGTATGTTCATCCTCTTCTGCCACTGTAGTCCATTCACTTCAAGGTTCAATGTGCTGTGCATTCAGAGATGTTCTTCTGCACACCACTGTTGTAACACATGGTTATTTAAGTTCCTATCATTTTCCTGTCAGCTTGAACCAGTCTGGCCATTCTCTCTCTCGTTACCAGGGTGATTTTGCCCACAGAACTGCTACTCATTGCATGCTTTGTAAAATTTTTTGCAACATTCTCTGTGAACTCCAGAGACTGCTGTGCGTGACAATCCTCAGAGATTATCAATATCTGAGATACTCAAACCACCCTGTCTGGCACCCACAACCATTCCACAGTCAAAGTCAGCTAGATCACATTTCTGGAGTGGCAAAACATAACACATACAAACTCCTTACAGACAGCAGCAGGAATTGATCCCAGATTGCTGCACCGTAATAGTGTTATGCTAATCGCCACACTACACCATCTAGATGTAAGCACATTGTGGTTGTATAAAGGAAACACTGAATGCAGAATAGGGTGTCATAGACACAGAGAAAGTGAAGTGCAGGTGGACAGATAAAGATCCACACCCAGGCAGATTGGGAGATCAGGAGTTAATCTTTTTACGTGGAAGAGGTCTGATCAAAAGTCCGAATACACTGCAATAGAAGCTGTTCTTGAGCCTGGAGACATGCTTTTGTACCTTCTCCCTGTCAGAGGTGGGGATTAACAATGCTGCCTGCTTTCCCCAGTGCAGTGGCAAGTGTAGACAGAGTCAATGGAAGGCATGCTGTTTGGTATGATGTGGTCTTGGGCAGAATAGTTCTCATACCAAGCTGTGATGCACCCAGATAGGAAACTTTCTACTGTGCGCGATAGCTTCTGCTGAATCGTAAATGTAAAACGGTTAACATTACGGGCTGAAGAACTCAAATTCCTTTCTGAGCTGTGGTGCTGGGGCTGGTTGTTCTTGACTGGGGTCAAGGGAGCCCGTAGAAGTCAAGGAGGCTGAACTGATAAGCCACAGCTATATCAGTGAGAAGTTAGGGTGCATTTCTGGTACTTTATCAGCAGGAGACAGATGTGAAAATGAGATCCAAGGACCTGACTGCAGGTCAGAGCCAGCACACGCCAGTCTTGTGCCATTAAAAAGGCTTAAGGAAAACAGGAAATCCTGTTTGAGCACAAGTGGTGAACTGAAGTGTGAAAGACGACTGCAGATTGAAATGTGCTCTATCAAAGCAGTGTTTTTCACTGTTAATACTCAGAAGCACCCTGTTGTTAGTTTTAGTTTCAAGGATCTGACTGATGGGTCCCCAAGAGCAGAATATTAACCGTCTGGTAATGTCTGTTACTTTTGTTTTAATTAATTCATAGAATGTATAGAATGTAGCTGACAACATTTATTCCCCAACCACCCCTCCCCCATTTCCTTCTGAACTTGCCTTCTAAACTTGCCTTCTAACTGCCGTGTAGATTAATGTCAAGAAGCAACACCAATGGGTCTGAAGTTGCAATAACCCAGTACGGCCAGTGGCAGCAGATCTCCTTCCCGTACTGTGACATCCGTGACTCAAGTCCTGATGAAGAGCCTCGGCCCGAAACATCAACCGCTTCTGCCTAAACCGCTGACTTCTGTAGCGGCGAGATCGCGAAGTAAGTTGGAGACGGTTCCTTGTGGACTTTATGTGCCAGGTTGAAGGAGTGACCGGGACCTGTTGAGAATTGTACGGGTTAGGATGAGTAAGTTCTGGGCATGCAATGTTGGCATTAGAAGCATGGTGAGACTTGCGGGCTGCCCCCCAGCATGTGTTGGCTGCTGATACAAATTGACACATCTCGCTCTGCGCCTTGATGGCTTGACATACATGTGATAAGTAAATAAAACTAATCTAATCTTCAGAATCAGAATCAGGTTTAATAACACCGGCATATTCGTGAAACTTGTTAACTTAGCTACAGTAAAATGCACTATGCAATAAGAGAGAAAAACAAAACTGTGAAATACAGTAAGCTGTTCCTGAATCATTGATTGTGTGCCTTGATGCTCTGTACCTCTTTCCTGATGGTAACGTTGAGAGCAAGGGTGATGGGCATCCTTAATGATGGACGCCGCTGTTTTCAGGCATTGCTCCTTCAAGATGTCCTGGCTACTACATGGAGGTTAGTGCCCATTATTGAGCTGACTAAGTTTACAACTCTCTGCAGCTTACTTTGATCCTGTGCCGTAGCCTTCCCCCACCCCGATTAATCTTGACTGTATTATTTCCCCCACTTAAGGGCCTCCCTTAACTGCCAAGCTCACAAGACCATCATTCTTACAGTGCATCTCCCGTTGAGTGCCTTATATTTGGATAAAGCTCACATAAGGGTTTTCTCATATTAATGGAAAACATTGTCGAGTAATTGCATACAAGTGAAATAAATAAACATTAAAAAATCCATAGCACAATTGAAGCACAGACAAGTCATTGCTGAGAACCAGGCTGATACTTATCCATTAATTAACATTGCTAAAATATATCATTTGGCCCTTATCACATTTATCACAGTAGACTGATATTCTCAAAGAAATTTGATGCTGAATTTATCCTGGCTATACGCAAACTCTGGCTGTGGGCTTTTTAAGAGATGGGATTGTGGAGACACAGCTGTGGAGTGAAACATCTTGCAAGGAAATTGAGTTACACCCACATGTGGGTGGCTTGTACTTATTTCCCAACATTTTAGCAGGGGTGAAAAGGTTGACTTCTTGTGGCTTCTTCAGTTAAACAGCTCAGAAATGTTCCAGTTTAATTCTTGTCAATCAAGGCACAAAGCAGTGAAAATTAAAAGCTGATCTGCTGCACACGTGTGTACAGGAACGATTTGTGTGAAGTTTATCCTGGCTACTTACTCAGTACTTCCAAGGAGGCCTCCAATTTCCTAATCATCCATTGGGAATGAAAACAGGTACATCTTTCATGACAATATCACTTTTAAATGCAGTCCTTGGCATTAGTTTTCTCTGTCCTAAATCCGGTAAACTCCAAAACTGAAGAAATATAATTGAAGTATGCATGTCAAAAGTCCTCTGATCTACCTGTGGGGTTAAATCCTCATGGTCCTGAGCAAGATGTGTTACTCAGTTGGTTGGAGGTCCTACACTTTGGTGGAAACATGTCATTCAGTACTTACTTACGGCCTGTTATGCTGCTACCATTTAGGGCAGCAATGGAAGGCCCTCCACCTCATTGTGTCAGTAGCTTCCTCTCAGTTTTCACCTCTGTCAGTCATGCAAGTCCCGGGTGGAGTCTTGGGAGTACTGTTACCTTCAGATGTAGAAGGATTCTCCATTGCTGTTTCTTTAGCAGTTTTGTTTTTCCAGTCAGTGTTCTTTGCCCGGAACTGAACCCCCAAAACTGGAGGTCCGATGGAGCACTCTCAGTCTGGCCAGTGCCCTTTGCCTGTCTGGCATGGGTGACCCTACTAAGGGCCAAAGCATAAAGCCCTGACTCCAGCCAACATAGTTCTCCAGGTTATTAAGGCATGTCTTGTCTTGCCTTGTGCCCCTAACTCCTGGTGGAGTCCTCGGGGCACCGTCACGACAAGCTTTGCACCAGTCTGTTCCATCTGTCGCGGTTGTGTGCCAGAGCCTGGGTCACCGCAAATGTTTTCCCTGTCCGTTCTTTAATGTTGTCCATCCATCTTTTCCTCTGTACAGCTCCTTCTTTTCCCCTCCACAGTTCCTTGTGGAACGGTCTTTGCAAGGCCACTAGATCTTGTTACGTGGCCGTACCACCTCAGCTTTCTTTTCTTCACTGTTGTGAGAAGGTCTTCATGGGGGCCAATGTGGTGCTGGATGGTCTTGCGGACCTGCTTGTTTGTGATGTAGTCCAAGTATGAGAAGCCCAAGATGTTACGATAGCATCTCATTTCCAATGCCTGTATCTTCCTCTGTAGGGTCCATGCTCTGCTGTGAGGGTCCATGTCTCACACGCGTACAGGAAGATGGAGAATACCGATGCACGCAGGAGTCTGATCTTGTACTTCATGGTGATGTTGCTGTCCCTCCATATTGTCTTGAGTTTGGATAGTGCAGTCATTGTCTGTGCGGTTCTTGCCAGGACTTCTGGTCTTGATCCTTCATCAGTGATGATTGCCCCCAGGTATTTGAACTGCTGCACTGTCTCAAGTTTCTGACCATGGACTGAGATGTCTGTTGTGATGGCACCATTGGTATTTGCCATGAGCTTGGTTTTCTCGGCACTTATTTCCATTCCAGACTTTGTGGAGGCTCTGTCAAGATGGCTGACCAGGTTGACCAGTTTGTCCTCTTTTCCTGCAAGTCCATCAATGTTGTCAGCAAATCTTAGGTTTGTGATGTTCCTCCCTCCAATGCTGACTCTGCTCACATGATCTTCAAGGGCAACACTCATGATTCATTCCAGGAAGATGTTGAAGAGAGTGGGGGAGAGGAGGCAGCCCTGACGGACTCCTACAGAGGTATGGAACCACTCCCCGATGGTGCCCTGAGCGACCACTGCACTGGTTGCCTTGCGTAAAGCTGATGGATTGTATGAATCAGCTTCTGCCCCATGTTGAATTTCTTCATGTTGGCCCATAAGGCATCATGCCAGACTCTGTCAAACGCCTTTCTGAAGTCTATGAAGATGTGGTAGAACTCTCTCTGGTGCTGAAGGTGTTTCTCACAGAGGGTGCGGAGGTTGAAAATCTGCTCAGTGGTGCTTCTGCCCTTACGGAAGCCTGCTTGTTCCTATTGATTTGTACTGAGGCATACAAGCCTCCAAACCATGAAATGGTTTTGGTCTTCCTAAAGGGCATCTTTCAATAGCAAAGGGGAGGTCCTTGAATTGAAACATTGATACTAGTTCTCTTCCCACAGATGTGGCTTGACCTACAGCATTTTCTATTTTCATTCAGTAATGCATTCACTGTTCAACAGATTTTGCTCTCCTGTAGTGAATGAAATGAGAAAGGGTCAAAACATTGCCCGAGATTCTCTCAGGAGGGATCAAGAATAAATATTTCCAGTAACAGGAAGCCCCATGGATGTTTATCTTTTTGTCTCCTTCAGAGCTGTCCAACTTGAAGTGCTAATGGGAGTTGGAATTAGTCCTTGTTATTTCTGATGTGTCATATCCTTGTGGCTTGCAGGTTAATAATCTCTGGTGTGTCATGTCCCATCTTAGAGCAGCATGGTAGTGCAGTGGTTTGTGTAATCTATTATGGAAAATTACCTTCTTACTAAGAAAATTTCAGTCCTTTTTAATGTACAGTACTGTGCAAAAGTCTTAGGTACATATATATAGCTAGAGTTGCCTCAGACTGTTGCACAGTACTGTAATAATTTTATGTATTGCACTGTACTGCTGTTGCAGAAAAAAGATCATGACATTTGTGAGTGCTGATAAACCTGATTTTGATATGGGTCTCTATTGCGGACTGAGAGTGGGAAGGGAGCAGGGAGAGGGGAATCATGGTCGGGAAAAAGGGAGCGGGAAACATGAGAGGGACATTCTGTAATAATCAATACACCAATTACTTGGAATCTCAGGGGTTCGCGCGTCAGCACCTGCACCAACCCCCACCCCGGCACTCCTCTGCCACCTGACCCACGCCCCTTCTGCGACGCTCCGCCCTCACCATTCCCAACATACTTTGCTCCCACCAGATTTACAAACTTGCTCTCTGGTCCACATTTTCAAATACAGTTCTGTGGAAAAGTCTTAAGGCTGATTTATACCTGTGCATCAAATCGACACCGTAGATACGACGTCGCCATGAACCCTACGCAATGTCTACACGGATCCCTATGCCGTAGCCTGATGCGCACTTCTCCCAAAATGTAACTACGCGTCGCGGCAACGCAGACTGCAACAACTGTGATTGGTCCGCTTGGTAGCATCGCACTTCCTCCTGCGCTACAATAGCTTCCCATTGGGCGACTGAAAGGCAGGCAAGGAACTCTGGCTGCAATGCTTTCCATAAAGCTTTACAGACCTCCGAAATTATGGAGGATACATTTCACTTTTACAAAAAAAGACACTCGCTTTAAACTTGTTTACCCCGAGAAAGACTACCATGACCATGAAGCCTTGCACGGGCAGGTGTGTGCGCATGCATGACGTGCGCGAATTGCAGAGCGATGCAGACACACCAACGCACAAGTATAACTGCTCACAACGGTGTTGCCCACTTGCATAGGCTACAGCGTAAGCTGGTACACACAAGTATAAATCAGCCTTTAGGCACCCCAGGCATACTGTATGTGTGTGTGTATATAACCTTAGACTTTTGTATAGCACTGTATGTAAGTTTACAAACACAAACGAAAGCCAGAGTTTCCAGTCTCAATAAAACTGCAAGATAATGTGACAACAAATCCTGTCCAACTATATTACAACCATCTCAGAAATGTTAAAAGGAAATTATTGCCAGTTCTTTCCTTGTGTCTGTGCTTTGGTGTGGTGGGAGAGCTTGTGTGATCTATTAATCCCCAGAGTTTTGTCTTGCAGAAGGTTGTTCCTCAGAAAAGTTCAAATCATTGTTCACCTGGTATACGACATACCACAGGCTCTCTCTCTCCCTAATAAGGGACAAAAATGTCTCCATTTCACAGCGAGAGGGGAGACATAACAAACAATTCACTGGTTTATGATGTTAGAAGTCCGCTGCACTGCTTTTTCCGAACTCTGTGCATAAAGATCTTGGGTCTCTGGGCACACAGCCAGAGATCTTCTATCTCCAATGACACACAAGTGTCCCTGTAGAGACACAGATCTTCAATCTCTCCATCTCCAGAGCCACGAGATCCTGGGCCTCCAAAGGCGAGTGGAGCTCTTAGGCCGAGCCCTTGGCGTGCCGAACAACGGCCAGTTGTGAAGCCCTGAGAGTGGTTTCATAACATAACGAGCTTAAAAAGAAAGCACCAGGAGACTACATTACAAAGACCAAATCACTCAAGAGAAAAACAAAAGGAATTCTAACTATTAAACAACAATTAACCAGTTCAGGTGCTGTAAAACCCTTGGAGCCCAATGCTCTGTGGATCCTCACACAAGCCCAAAGAGCTCATGACAAGAACATATGAAACAACAAAGCAATAACTGCAAAACAAATCTTCCCTCTTTAATACCCACCCACATACACTGTAGTCTCACCCCAGGACAGGCCATCTTTGGTACCAACTTCCAGCAGACTCATCGATTTGCAAACATTTGGCCTCTGACTTCCCCAGCCGACTTGCAGAGATTCACGGACTCAGGACTGTGGTCATTGGGCCTCGACTTCTGGACTTTTGATTGACCTTTGGGGTTCTAAAAAATCTAATCTAAAAAAAAATCCTAAAATATAACTGAGCCATAGCCTTGACAAAGACTGCAGCTGGGCGCCATCTTGACTGGAAAGAGTGCCAATGTTGATCCCTACTGCGTGTGAGGGTCAACAGAAGTGAATGACTCACAGGACTATGAGTGGCATGAAAACCGATATGCACAGCATCAAGAAGAAGCCAACACTTGTGTTCAAAATGCATATGCAATGTGGGAGCCAGGGGGCTGAGTTCAGGTTACAGCAGGGGGAAGATATTACTGCTTACTAGGCCATCTGGGAGCATAATGGCAAAGAGCTGTGGAGGCTGGTCTGGAGTTTCTGGACCACTGCATGTGATATCAGGAGAGATCTGATGGGGTGAAGGAAATACGTCACTGTCCTGAACCCTAATGGGCAGAAAGCAAGTTAAGTGACTATCACTGGAGAAACTTTCAACTTATTCCCAACAAGGGATTATTCACATATCGCATCAGGAATTTATAGAATTGTATACAAAGTCACCTTAGTGCACCTAGTGTCACTCGATGTACATATAATCAGCCTATGTACAGTATATAAACTAATCCTATGCATACACAGCCACATATAGAGATATTTTACCCTGTGTTTTATAGAATTGCTTTTATATTTATATTTATTGTGTTTTCTTTGTTTCTTTATGCTTATTGTATCTTTTATGCTACATCAGATCCAGAGTAACAATAATTTCATTCCCTTTTACAGTTGCATACTGAGATAAACAATCTTGAATCTTAAACCCTGAAAATTGTTCTCGTTCAACAGCAAAGAGCAATAATTTTGCCTCTTTAAGAAGTCAAGGCTTTGATATTAACATGGACCTGATGACAAGATCTTTTGGGAATGGTCTGGAGTGAGTCCACCTGTAAACATTGTACCAGGTGGAGTTCTTGTAGTGGTTTAGTTTGGTATTGGTTTATTGTTACATGGAAAAAGATACAGTGAATAGCTTGTTTTGCATACTGTTCATACAGATCAAATCATTGCTCAGTGCACTGAGGTACAGAGCCAATAAAATGTATTCACCACCACCCCCCCCCCAGGAAGTTTTCATGTTTTATTGTTTACTACAACACTGAGTCACAGTTGACTTAATTTGGCGTTTTTGACACTGATCAATAGAAAAAGACTCATGTTAAAGTGAAAACAGATCACTACAAAGTGATCTAAATTTCATGTCAAAGTGAAAACAGATCTCCTCAAAGTGATCTAAATTAATTACAAACATAAAATACAACATGAAATGACTGCATAAGTATTTAATGACACATCAAATCATCACTGGTGCAGCAATTTAGTTTTAGGAGTCACATAATTAGTTAAATGGAGATCAAGGTGTTTCAATTGATTGTAGTAAAAATACACCTGTATCTGGAAGGTTCAAATGTTGGCCAGGGCCAGGGATAGGAGCTGGCTCGACTGGAAGCTGGCTGTGTTTTGCTTGATGCGTGAATGTGGTTTGGAACCTGTTGAGGGAAAGAGAGTGGGGAAGGAACGGAAATTGCTGGGAGGGGGTCGTGTGGGTCCGGTAATGGCGGACAAGATAAGAGGTGGGGTTGAGGGAAAGAAAGTGGAGAAGGAGAGGGATAGAGACTTGGGACCAGAGGTAGGCAGCTGGGGAGAGGTGGATTATTGTGAAGGGAGAAATAAAGGGAATGAGGAGGTAGTGAGGGGTTGGATGAATAAAAACCAAGACAAAGGGAATAAAAGAATAAGAAATGATAGTGGAGAAAGCTTTGAAAGTGAGGAAGATGAACAAGCTCAGAGAGGAGGTGTTGTCATAATTAGGTTTAATGAGAAGGCTCAGGGACATATGAAGAAAATTAACCTGTTTGTGCTAAGAACAACTCTGACAAATAAGATAGGGGAAATAGTATTTGCAAAAGTCCTTAATGATGGCAACTTATTGGTAAGATGTGCGAATGAGGAACAACTTGAGAAAGCACTCAAGCTGAAAGAGATAGGAAAATGCAAGGTGGAATACACTGGGAGGGTGGGAGCACAAAATAGTGGTTGTAAAGGAGTGATCACGGGGATACCAATGAGTATAAATATGCAGGAGATAAAGAGGAATATCAAAGGAGGGAAAGTAATGAATGTTCAAAGACTGAAAACAACAAAGGAGGGAGTGAAAAAGGAAAGTGAATCAGTATTGATTGAATTTGAAGAAGAAAGAGTGCCAAGGAAGGTGCTCCTGGGTTTCATGAGTTACCCAGTAAGGGTGTATGTGCCAAAGCCACTGAGGTGCTATAATTGTCAAAGGTTTGGACACGTGGCTAAAAACTGTAAAAGGCAGAGGAGATGTGCTAGATGTGGGGGTGATCATGAATATGGAAAGTGCGGAACAGGAGTTCAACCAAAATGCTGCAATTGTGGAGGAGCTCATAATGTTGCATATAGTGGGTGTGAGGTTGTCAGACGGGAGACTAAAATTCAAGAAATAAGAGTGAAAAGAAAGATCACTCATGCAGAAGCTGTAAGAATGTCAAGAGAACAGAATAATGCTCCTAATGAACAGGGAGCAATAGGGATACGAGAGATGCAACAAAGAACAAATGACAGGATTTATGTAGACAAAAAGGCTCTAGTAACATTCATTACAGGAGTGATTAACAGTACGGCTGAGGTAAAGTCAAAAAGTGACAAAATTCAGCTGGTGGTAAAAGCAGCAGTAAACCATTTAGGGTTAGTAGGACTGACATGGGAGGAAGTGAGGGAGAACCTCACTAATCAGTCAAGCCAGGAAGTGTCATGTGTTGGTTAATACTAATTATGGTGATTCTTTTACAATGGAATGCAAGGAGCTTACTGGTCAATAGCCAGGAATTCAAGCACTTTATTAAAGAAATGGTTGTAAAACCGGATGTAGTGTGTATTCAAGAAACTTGGTTGAAACCAACTTTAGACTTTGTGGTGTATGGGTATACAATGATAAGGAAAGATAGAAATCTAGGGTGAGGAGGGGGTTGTGCTATGTTAATCAAGCAAGGTATACCATATGGGGTACTGGAAAAAAGAGATGATCAGGAATACATAGTGGTGGAAGTGTGGGAGAGAGGGGAGGGAGTGGTTATAATTAACTACTACAATCCATGTAAAAGCAAACAACAGGAATTCTGCAGATGCTGGAAATTCAAGCAACATACATCAAAGTTGCTGGTGAACGCAGCAGGCCAAGCAGCATCTATAGGAAGAGGCGCAGTCGACGTTTCAGGCCGAGACCCTTCGTCAGGACTAACTGAAGGAAGAGTGAGTAAGGGATTTGAAAGCTGGAGGGGGAGGGGGAGATGCAAAATGATAGGAGAAGACAGGAGGGGGAGGGATAGAGCCGAGAGCTGGACAGGTGATAGGCAAAAGGGGATACGAGAGGATCATGGGACAGGAGGTCCGGGAAGAAAGACGGGGGGGGGGGTGACCTAGAGGATGGGCAAGAGGTATATTCAGAGGGACAGAGGGAGAAAAAGGAGAGTGAGAGAAAGAATGTGTGCATAAAAATGAGTAACAGATGGGGTACGAGGGGGAGGTGGGGCCTTAGCGGAAGTTAGAGAAGTCAATGTTCATGCCATCAGGTTGGAGGCTACCCAGACGGAATATGAGGTGTTGTTCCTCCAACCTGAGTGTGGCTTCATCTTTACAGTAGAGGAGGCCGTGGATAGACATGTCAGAATGGGAATGGGATGTGGAATTAAAATGTGTGGCCACTGGGAGATCCTGCTTTCTCTGGCGGACAGAGCGTAGATGTTCAGCAAAGCGGTCTCCCAGTCTGCGTCGGGTCTCACCAATATACAAAAGGCCACATCGGGAGCACTGGACGCAGTATATCACCCCAGTCGACTCACAGGTGAAGTGATGCCTCACCTGGAAGGACTGTTTGGGGCCCTGAATGGTGGTAAGGGAGGAAGTGTAAGGGCATGTGTAGCACTTGTTCCGCTTACACGGATAAGTGCCAGGAGGGAGATCAGTGGGGAGGGATGGGGGGGACGAATGGACAAGGGAGTTGTGTAGGGAGCGATCCCTGCGGAATGCAGGGGGGGGGGCGGGAAAGATGTGCTTAGTGGTGGGATCCCGTTGGAGGTGGCGGAAGTTACGGAGAATAATATGTTGGACCCGGAGGCTGGTGGGGTGGTAGGTGAGGACCAGGGGAACCCTATTCCTAGTGGGGTGGTGGGAGGATGGAGTGAGAGCAGATGTACGTGAAATGGGGGAGATGCGTTTAAGAGCAGAATTGATAGTGGTGGAAGGGAAGCCCCTTTCTTTAAAAAATGAAGACATCTCCCTCGTCCTAGAATGAAAAGCCTCATCCTGAGAGCAGATGCGGCGGAGACGGAGGAATTGCGAGAAGGGGATGGCATTTTTGCAAGAGACAGGGTGAGAAGAGGAATAGTCCAGATAGCTGTGAGAGTCAGTAGGCTTATAGTAGACATCAGTGGATAAGCTGTCTCCAGAGACAGAGACAGAAAGATCTAGAAAGGGGAGGGAGGTGTCGGAAATGGACCAGGTAAACTTGAGGGCAGGGTGAAAGTTGGAGGCA